>NC_091366.1:10526581-10561581 GCF_038502225.1 Cherax quadricarinatus
AGGATGTGTCGGGGCTTTTCCCCCTGTATATGAAGGTAAGGTGTGTTGGGGCATCTCCCCCTGTGTATGAGGGTAGGGTGTGTTGGGGCTTCTCCCCCTGTGTATGAAGGTAGGGTGTGTTGGGGCTTCTCCCCCTGTGTATGAAGGCAGGGTGTGTTGGGGCATCTCCCCCTGTGTATGAGGGTATGGTGTGTTGGGGCATCTCCCCTGTGAATGAGGGTAGGGTGTGTTGGGGCATCTCCCCTGTGAATGAGAGTAGGGTGTGTTGGGGCATCTCCCCCTGTGTATGAGGATAGGGTGTGTTGGAGCTTCTCCCCCTGTGTATGAAGGTAGGGTGTGTTGGGGCTTCTCCCCCTGTATATGAAGGTAGGGTGTGTTGGGGCTTCTCCCCCTGTATATGAGGGTAGGGTGTGTTGGGGCATCTCCCCCTGTGTATGAGGGTAGGGTGTGTTGGGGCATCTCCCCCTGTGTATGAGGGTAGGGTGTGTTGGGGCATCTCCCCCTGTGTATGAGGGTAGGGTGTGCTGGGGCATCTCCCCTGTGAATGAGGGTAGGGTGTGTTGGGGCATCTCCCCCTGTGTATGAGGGTAGGGTGTGTTGGAGCTTCTCCCCCTGTGTATGAGGATAGGGTGTGTTGGAGCTTCTCCCCCTGTGTATGAAGGTAGGGTGTGTTGGGGGATCTCCCCCTGTGTATGAGGGTAGGGTGTGTTGGGGCATCTTCCCCTGTGTATGAGGGTAGGGGGTGTTGGGGCATCTCCCCCTGTGTATGAGGGTAGGGTGTGTTGGGGCATCTCCCCCTGTGTATGAGGGTAGGGTGTGTTGGGGCATCTCCCCCTGTGTATGAAGGTAGGGTGTGTTGGGGCATCTCCCCCTGTGTATGAGGGTAGGGTGTGTTGGGGCTTCTCCAATGTGTATGAAGGTAGGGTGTGTTGGGGCTTCTCCCCCTGTGTATGAGGGTAGGGTGTGTTGGGGCATCTCCCCCTGTATATGAGGGTAGGGTGTGCTGGGGCATCTCCCCTGTGTATGAGGGTAGCGTGTGTTGGGGCTTCTCTCCCTGTATATGAAGGTAGGGGGTGTTGGGGCATCTCCCCCTGTGTATGAGGGTAGGGTGTGTTGGGGCATCTCCCCCTGTGTATGAGGGTAGGGTGTGTTGGGGCTTCTCCCCCTGTGTATGAAGGTAGGGTGTGTTGGGGCTTCTCCCCTGTATATGAAGGTAGGGTGTGTTGGGGCATTTCCCCCTGTGTATGAGGGTAGGGTGTATTGGGACATCTCCCCCTGTGTATGAGGGTAGGGTGTGTTGGGGCTTCTCCCCTGTGTATGAAGGCAGGGTGTGTTGGGGCATCTAACCCTGTGTATGAGGGTAGGGTGTTTTGAGGCATCTCCCCCTGTGTATGAGGGTAGGGTGTGTTGGGGCTTCTCCCTCTATGTATGAAGGTAGGATGTGTTGGGGCATTTCCCCCTGTGTATGAAGGTAGGGTGTGTTGGGGCTTCTCCCCCTGTATATGAAGGTAGGGTGTGTTGGGCATCTCCCCCTGTGTATGAGGGTAGGGTGTGTTGGGGCTTCTCCCCCTGTGTATGAAGGTAGGGTGCGTTGGGGCTTCTCCCCCTGTGTGTGAAGGTATGGTGTGTTGGGACTTCTCCCCCTGTGTATGAAGGTAGGGTGCGTTGGGGCTTCTCCCCCTGTGTATGAAGGTAGGGTGTGTTGGGGCATCTCCCCGTGTATGAGGGTAGGGTGTGTTGGGGCTTCTCCCCCTGTGTATCAAGGTAGGGTGTGTTGGGGCTTCTCCCCCTGTGTATGAAGGTAGAGTGTGTTGGGCATCTCCCCCTGTGTATGAGGGTAGGGTGTGTTGGGGCTTCTCCCCCTGTGTATGAAGGTAGGGTGTGTTGGGGCGTCTCCCCCTGTGTATGAGGGTAGGGTGTGTTGGGGCTTCTCCCCCTGTTTATGAAGGTAGGGTGTGTTGGGGCTTCTCCCCCTGTGTATGAAGGTAGGGTGTGTTAGGGCTTCTCCCCTGTATATGAAGGTAGGATGTGTCGGGGCTTTTCCCCCTGTATATGAAGGTAAGGTGTGTTGGGGCATCTCCCCCTGTGTATGAGGGTAGGGTGTGTTGGGGCTTCTCCCCCTGTGTATGAAGGTAGGGTGTGTTGGGGCTTCTCCCCCTGTGTATGAAGGCAGGGTGTGTTGGGGCTTCTCCCCCTGTATATGAAGGTAGGGTGTTTTGGGTCTTTTCCCCCAGTATATGAGGGTAGGGTGTGTTGGGGCTTCTCCCCCTGTGTATGAAGGCAGGGTGTGTTGGGGCTTCTCCCCCTGTGTATGAGGGTAGGGTGTGTTGGGGCTTCTCCCCCTGTGTATGAAGGCAGGGTGTGTTGGGGCTTCTCCCCCTGTGTATGAAGGCAGGGTGTGTTGGGGCTTCTCCCCCTGTATATGAGGGTAGGGTGTGTTGGGGCTTCTCCCCCTGTGTATGAAGGTAGGGTGTGTTAGGGCTTCTCCCCTGTATATGAAGGTAGAATGTGTCGGGGCTTTTCCCCCTGTATATGAAGGTAAGGTGTGTTGGGGCTTCTCCCCCTGTTTACCTGGAGTTTACCTGGAGAGAGTTTCGGGGGTCAACGCCCCCGCGGCCCGGTCTGAGACCAGGCCTCCTGGTGGATCAGCGCCTGATCAACCAGGCTGTTGCTGCTGGCTGCACGCAAACCAACGTACGAGCCACAGCCCGGCTGATCAGGAACTGACTTTAGGTGCTTGTCCAGTGCCAGCTTGAAGACTGCCAGGGGTCTGTTGGTAATCCCCCTTATGTGTGCTGGGAGGCAGTTGAACAGTCTCGGGCCCCTGACACTTATTGTATGGTCTCTTAACGTGCTAGTGACACCCCTGCTTTTCATTGGGGGGATGCTGCATCGTCTGCCAAGTCTTTTGCTTTCGTAGTGAGTGATTTTCGTGTGCAAGTTCGGTACTAGTCCCTCTAGGATTTTCCAGTGTATATAATCATGTATCTCTCCCTCCTGCGTTCCAGGGAATACAGGTTTAGAAACCTCAAGCGCTCCCAGTAATTGAGGTGTTTTATCTCCGTTATGCGCGCCGTGAAAGTTCTCTGTACATTTTCTAGGTCGGCAATTTCACCTGCCTTGAAAGGTGCTGTTAGAGTGCAGCAATATTCCAGCCTAGATAGAACAAGTGACCTGAAGAGTGTCATCATGGGCTTGGCCTCCCTAGTTTTGAAGGTTCTCATTATCCATCCTGTCATTTTTCTAGCAGATGCGATTGATACAATGTTATGGTCCTTGAAGGTGAGATCCTCCGACATAATCACTCCCAGGTCTTTGACGTTGGTGTTTCGCTCTATTTTGTGGCCAGAATTTGTTTTGTACTCTGATGAAGATTTAATTTCCTCATGTTTACCATATCTGAGTAATTGAAATTTCTCATCGTTGAACTTCATATTGTTTTCTGCAGCCCACTGAAAGATTTGGTTGATGTCCGCCTGGAGCCTTGCAGTGTCTGCAATGGAAGACACTGTCATGCAGATTCGGGTGTCATCTGCAAAGGAAGACACGGTGCTGTGGCTGACATCCTTGTCTATGTCGGATATGAGGATGAGGAACAAGATGGGAGCTAGTACTGTGCCTTGTGGAACAGAGCTTTTCACCGTAGCTGCCTCGGACTTTACTCTGTTGACGACTACTCTCTGTGTTCTGTTAGTGAGGAAATTATAGATCCATCGACCGACTTTTCCTGTTATTCCTTTAGCGCGCATTTTGTGCGCTATTACGCCATGGTCACACTTGTCGAAGGCTTTTGCAAAGTCTGTATATATTACATCTGCATTCTTTTTGTCTTCTAGTGCATTTAGGACCTTGTCGTAGTGATCCAGTAGTTGAGACAGACAGGAGCGACCTGTTCTAAACCCATGTTGCCCTGGGTTGTGTAACTGATGGGTTTCTAGATGGGTGGTGATCTTGCTTCTTAGGACCCTTTCAAAGATTTTTATGATATGGGATGTTAGTGCTATTGGTCTGTAGTTCTTTGCTGTTGCTTTACTGCCCCCTTTGTATAGTGGGGCTATGTCTGTTGTTTTTAGTAACTGAGGGACGACCCCCGTGTCCATGCTCCCTCTCCATAGGATGGAAAAGGCTCGTGATAGGGGCTTCTTGCAGTTCTTGATGAACACAGAGTTCCATGAGTCTGGCCCTGGGGCAGAGTGCATGGGCATGTCATTTATCGCCTGTTCGAAGTCATTTGGCGTCAGGATAACATCGGATAGGCTTGTGTTAATCAAATTTTGTGGCTCTCTCATAAAAAATTCATTTTGATCTTCGACTCTCAGTCTGGTTAGCGGCTTGCTAAAAACTGAGTCATATTGGGACTTGAGTAGCTCACTCATTTCCTTGCTGTCATCTGTGTAGGACCCATCTTGTTTAAGTAGGGGCCCAAATACTGGACGTTGTTCTCGATTTTGATTTGGCATAGGAGAAGAAATACTTTGGGTTTCTTTCGATTTCATTTATGGCTTTTAGTTCTTCCCGCGATTCCTGACTCCTAAAGGATTCTTTTAGCTTAAGTTCGATGCTTGCTATTTCTCTGACCAGTGTCTCCCTGCGCATTTCAGATATATTGACCTCTTTTAGCCGCTCTGTTATTCTTTTCCGTCGCCTGTAAAGGGAGTGCCTGTCTCTTTCTATTTTACATCTACTCCTCCTTTTTCTTAGAGGAATAAGCCTTGTGCATACATCGAGTGCCACCGAGTTAATCTGTTCTAGGCATAAGTTGGGGTCTGTGTTGCTTAGTATATCTTCCCAGCTTATATCGGTTAGGACTTGGTTTACTTGGTCCCACTTTATGTTTTTGTTATTGAAGTTGAATTTGGTGAATGCTCCCTCGTGACTAGTCTCATTTTGTCGGTCTGGGGCTCCACGCATACATGTCTGAACCTCAATTATGTTGTGATCTGAGTATATTGTTTTTGATATGGTGACATTTCTTATCAGATCATCATTGTTAGTGAAGATGAGGTCTAGTGTATTCTCCAGTCTAGTAGGCTCTATTATTTGCTGGTTTAAATTGAATTTTGTGCAGAGATTTAAAAGCTCGTGTGAGTGTGAGTTTTCATCAGAGCTGCCTCCTGGTGTTATTACTGCAACAATATTATTTGCTATATTCCTCCATTTTAGGTGCCTTAAGTTGAAATCCCCCAGGAGCAAGATGTTGGGTGCAGGAGCTGGAAGATTTTCCAGACAGTGGTCAATTTTTAACAGCTGTTCCTGGAATTGCTGGGATGTTGCATCCGGAGGCTTGTAGACTACCACAATGACTAGGTTTTGGTTCTCGACCTTTACTGCTAAAACTTCCACTACGTCATTTGAGGCATTAAGCAGTTCTGTGCAAACAAGTGACTCTGCAATGTACAGGCCAACCCCCCCCTTTTGCCTGTTCACTCTGTCACATCTGTATAGGTTGTAACCTGGGATCCATATTTCGTTGTCCAAGTGATCCTTTATGTGGGTCTCAGTGAAAGCCGCGAACATTGCCTTTGCCTCTGCAAGCAGTCCACGGATGAAAGGTATTTTGTTGTTTGTTGCTGGCTTTAGACCCTGTATATTTGCAAAGAAGAATGTTATCGGACTGGTGGTATTGTTGGTACTGGGGGGGGATTTTTTTTCCGGCATTAGTATCTGTAACTGTTGGTTTGGAGTGGAGGCCATCGACTGTGGTTCCACTCCAGGAATGACTGGATTTGGTGTACGATTTCTGCCATTTCCTGCCAGTTTTTTTTCCTTCCTGGCACTAAAAAACCTCTCCCTCTTGAGTGGCTGTGGCTACCCAGGTTTTCCCATGGCCTGGATGTTTTGTATCTTTTTGTCCCCTTTAGATGGTATGCCTGTATATGAAGGTACGGTGTGTTGGGGCATCTCCCCCTGTGTATGAGGGTAGGGTGTGTTGGGGCATCTCCCCTGTGTATGAAGGTAAGGTGTGTTGGAACTTCTCCCCCTGTATATGAACGAAGGGAGTGTTGGAACTTCTCCCCCTGTATATGAAGGGAATGTTGGAACTTCTCCCCCTGTATATGAAGGAAGGGAGTGTTGCAGCTTCTCTCCCTGTATATGAAGGAAGGGAGTATTGGAGCTTCTCCCCCTGTATATGAAGGAAGGGAGTGTTGGAACTTCTCCCCCTCTGTATGAAGGAAGGGAGTGTTGGAACCTCTCCCCCTGTATACGAAGGGAGTGTTGGAACTTCTCCCCTGTATATGAAGGAAGGGAGTGTTGGAACTTCTCCCCCTCTGTATGAAGGAAGGGAGTGTTGGAACCTCTCCCCCTGTATACGAAGGGAGTGTTGGAACTTCTCCCCTGTATATGAAGGAAGGGAGTGTTGGAACTTCTCCCCCTGTCTATGAACTGAGTGTTGGAACTTCTCCCCCCTGTATATGAAGGGAGTGTTGGAACTTCTCCCCCCTGTATATGAAGGGAGTGTTGGAACTTCTCCCCCCTGTATATGAAGGGAGTGTTGCAACTTCTCCCCCCTGTATATGGAGTGTTGGAACTTCTCCCCCCTGTATATGAAGGGAGTGTTGGAACTTCTCCCCCCTGTATATGTAGGGACTGTTGGAACTTCTCCCCCTGTATATGAAGGGAGTGTTGGAACTTCTCCCCCTGTATATGAAGGGAGTGTTGGAACTTTTCCCCCCTTTATACGAAGGGAGTGTTGGAACTTTTCCCCCCTTTATACGAAGGGAGTGTTGGAACTTTTCCCCCCTTTATACGAAGGGAGTGTTGGAACTTTTCCCCCCTTTATACGAAGGGAGTGTTGGAACTTTTCCCCCCTTTATACGAAGGGAGTGTTGGAACTTTTCCCCCCTTTATACGAAGGGAGTGTTGGAACTTTTCCCCCCTTTATACGAAGGGAGTGTTGGAACTTTTCCCCCCTTTATACGAAGGGAGTGTTGGAACTTTTCCCCCCTTTATACGAAGGGAGGCAGTGTTGGGAACTCCTCTTTTACATATGAAAGGAGGGAGTATTGGAACTTCCCCTTATATATATGATGGGAGGGAGTACTGGGACTTCCCCATATATATAAAGGGAGGGAGTATTGGGACTATCTAATATATATAAAGGGAGGGGGCGTTAGTAATTCCCTTATTTATTAAGGAAAGGTATACTTTTATACCTTTATACCTATGATGAGTCATTCTTCTCTGGTGCTTGCCGGGTCAACCAGGCTGTTGCTGCTGTTGGTAATTTCTCGCATATATGAAGGAGGACCCATTTTGAAAAAGAACCTTTTTATATGCAAATGGTTGAAAACCAATTTGCAATTTGTAAACGTTGCAAATTGCAAGAACAGCGCTACTGAAGCCTGCTTAATTTTTCCCAGATATCCCTTAAGTCATTAAGAAATTAATTACCGTCTTGCATTTACCTGAGTGTTTTAATTACCTGGCCATTAATTTAACCTCAGTAGCAGAAACAGTTTTTTTCTAACCAGTATATTTAATTGTTTAAGGTTTTGTTTGTCTCTGGTGTGTGTGTTCATCTATTTTACTTGTGTGTGTTCATCTATTTTACTTGTGTGTGTTCATCTATTTTACTTGTGTGTGTTCATCTATTTTACTCGTGTATGTTCATCTATTTTACTTGTGTGTGTTCATCTATTTTACTCGTGTATGTTCATCTATTTTACTCGTGTATGTTCATCTATTTTACTCGTGTATGTTCATCTATTTTACTCGTGTATGTTCATCTATTTTACTCGTGTATGTTCATCTATTTTACTCGTGTATGTTCATCTATTTTACTCGTGTATGTTCATCTATTTTACTCGTGTATGTTCATCTATTTTACTCGTGTATGTTCATCTATTTTACTCGTGTATGCTCATCTATTTTATTCGTGTATGTTCATCTATTTTATTCGTGTATGTTCATCTATTTTATTCGTGTATGCTCATCTATTTTATTCGTGTATGTTCATCTATTTTATTCGTGTATGTTCATCTATTTTACTCGTGTATGTTCATCTGTTTTACTCGTGTATGTTCATCTATTTTATTCGTGTATGTTCATCTATTTTATTCCTGTATGTTCATCTATTTTACTCGTCTATGTTCATCTATTTTACTCGTTCTTGATTTTTTTTGTGTGGTTGTATAGGTCGAGTCTTGGCTCGTGGCCTTTCCTCTCGGACTTGCTGCTACTGGGATTGCGTACACTTCTGGCTTTGAGAGTCCGATCATACCTTTTCTTAAACCTATGTATGGATACTGTCTCTGTCATTTCGCTGTCCAAATCGTTCCACTTCCTGACCACTTTGGGGCTGAAGAAATGTTTCATAACATCTCCGTGACTCGTCTATATTTTCAGTTACCTGATGTGTCCTTGTGTACTTGTTTCCCACCTTTCGTATAACCCATCCCTGTGCACCCTATCAGTTCCTCTCGGTATTTTGCACGTCATTATCATCCCATCCCTGGTTTTTCTGTCCTCCAGTGTCGACATCTTTAGATCCCTTAGTTTCTCCTTATTGTACGTATGTGCTGGGACTGGTTTTGTTGCAAACCTCTTCACTTTTTCCAGCTTCTTGACATGCTTGATCAGGTGTGTGTTCCATTCTGGTGCTCCAAGATTGGCCTGATGTATGTTGTATATAGTGTCATGAAGGACTCTCTTTTTGATATTCCTGAAAGCTAATTTTATATTTGCTTGATGCGCGTGTGCTATAGAGGTTATTCGGGTGATATGTTCGGTACAGTGTTCTCTTCGAGGCTTCCTTAAGTGAGGTTTGCAATCTTTGCCCCTTTCCCCGAGTCTTCCCTCTGTTTTTGATTCTTTTTGCCTCTCGCAGTTTTCATAACCTTTCAGTTGCTGGGGTTGAGTGTTATTAACGTAACCACTTATCAGATCAATCCTGCATCTTGCCCAAGTTCATTTGTACCTTTTATTTTCCTCATCTGTTTTTATATTACTCATTAGTTTCACATCTGCGACCAGGATACATCAGACTCTGTCCTCTGGCATGTTCACGTATACCAGAAACAGTACAAGTCCCGTGACTGATCTTAGTAGAACCCCATTTTTCACACTTGCTTATTCTATCACCTTTTGTTTCCTTCCTGTTAGGTATCTGTGAATGCTTTCATCCATTCACAGTCATACATAATACTGCGTCAAACGTATTCTTACAGCCCAAACTGTAACTTGTAACATTGCCATAGACTTCAGGTTTGTGAGACAGGATATATTTTATCTCTCAAATCATTTTGGTCATTGTTTATGAATCCTCTCGTGTCCCGGTGTTCCACAGCCTTAAATATATGCATGTCAGCGACACTGGCCTGTAGTATAATGCTACTTGTCTGTCTCCTTATATGTTGCGACTACGTCAAATTTTTCCACATCTCTGGCAGTTGCCCTGTAACAGCTAATTTGAAGATGTTAGTAGCAGTGTAAGCAGTGCTTCTCCTCCCTCATTCAGAACCCACGGAGAGGCATTACTTGGTCCTATTTCCTTCCAGGTATCTAACTGGGTAGTTATTTCACCTCTTCTGTCATATGTTCTATATCCAGTACTTGCTGGTGCACTCTTTCTCTTTGACCCTCCGGTAGTGTTTCTATTTTCTCAGAGAACACCTTTAGTATTTTGTTCGTCTTTGCACTTTCTAGTCAATTCGTGTGGCTGTATTCCTTCCTTAGTCTTATTACTTGGTCTTTTATTGTTGTCTTCCTTCCGATGAGAGTGTATACCAACTTTGGTTCAGATTTGGCTTTCAATTCTGTTAGTCTCAAAATTACTGGTCAACTTCTATTCTTACTCGTGTGTATTTGTTTCTGGCTCGTCTGCTCGTTTCCTTGCTGTCTACTGTTCTTTGCTTTCTACATTTTCTCCATGCTCTTGCAATTATATTTTTTGCCTCTGCTTCTCGGAGTGAACCATGGGTTCTCACTATTCTTATCATGGCCTCTTATACTGTCACTATTCTTATCATGGCCTCTTATACTGTCACTATTCTTATCATGGCCTCTTATACTGTCACTATTCTTATCATGGCCTCTTATACTGTCACTATTATTATCATGGCCTCTTATACTGTCACTATTATTATCATGGCCTCTTATACTGTCACTATTATTATCATGGCCTCTTATACTGTTACTATTATTATCATGGCCTCTTATACTATCAGTATTATCATGGCCTCTTATACTGTCACTATTATCATGGCCTCTTATACTGTCACTATTATCATGGTCCCTTATACTGTCAGTATTATCATGGCCTCTTATACTGTCAGTATTATCATGGCCTCTTATACTGTCAGTATTATCATGGCCTCTTATACTGTCAGTATTATCATGGCCTCTTATACTGTCAGTATTATCATGGCCTCTTATACTGTCACTATTATCATGGCCTCTTATACTGTCAGTATTATCATGGCCTCTTATACTGTCAGTATTATCATGGCCTCTTATACTGTCAGTATTATCATGGCCTCTTATACTGTCAGTATTATCATGGCCTCTTATACTGTCACTATTATCATGGCCTCTTATACTGTCAGTATTATCATGGCCTCTTATACTGTCAGTATTATCATGGCCTCTTATACTGTCAGTATTATCATGGCCTCTTATACTGTCACTATTATCATGGCCTCTTATACTGTCACTATTATCATGGCCTCTTATACTGTCACTATTATCATGGCCTCTTATACTGTCAGTATTATCATGGCCTCTTATACTGTCACTATTATCATGGCCTCTTATACTGTCACTATTATCATGGCCTCTTATACTGTCACTATTATCATGGCCTCTTATACTGTCAGTATTATCATGGCCTCTTATACTGTCACTATTATCATGGCCTCTTATACTATCAGTATTATCATGGCCTCTTATACTGTCACTATTATCATGGCCTCTTATACTGCTCAGTGTGAATCTTACCTCCGCCTCGAGTCACTTTCCAACTGCAAACAAAAAGGCACAATACTGTGACTGGAACAATACACAAATGACGACGTTTCAGTCCGACTTGAACCATTTAGTGTGCCTTGTTAATGGTCCAAGTCGGACCGAAACGTCGGTCATAGGCTTCTCTCTCCTATGTGCGGGTTATTTGTGTATTCCAACCATAAACTCTATCATTCCAGTCATTCCCTTACCTTTTAGATCGTTTCTCCTCTTTAGAAGTCTGGTTTTTTATTTCCAGTTCTGTGTTTCTCTCAATGTTTCTCTCGGTGTTTACATGCTATGTTTCTCTCAATGTTTATGTGCTGTTTCAATGTTTGTGTGCTGTGTTTCTTTGTGTTTACGTCCACATTTATGAATCTTGGCACTATGAGTTAGCTTCCATCCTGTTCAGGTAGGACGGAAGCTTCATCAATATCTGCTATTATCAGATAGTTGAAGGATAGTATAAGCCTCTCCCCCCCACCCCGTGCTCCCTCAGACGGGTGGGAGACTCCCTGGGGATGTGTATTATCGTTGCATGTCTTGACACATCGTCAAGCCTTGAAGGTAAGTCACGTGATGTTATTGACAGCTAGACGGAGATGTTGCTTGTTTGTACTTGCTCTCAGGATTACTGTTTGAAATGTATGTGTGTTTGAGGTTGTATGTGAGTTTAAGTGTGTTTGAATGTGTGTGTGCGAGTTTAAGTGTGTGTGTGTGTGTGTGTGTGTGTGTGTGTGTGTGTGTGTGTGTGTGTGTGTGTGTGTGTGTGTGTGTGTACTCACCTGTATGTGGTTGCAGGGGTCGAGATAACTCCTGGCCCTGCCTCTATGCTAGTCGCTACTAGGTCCAACCCCCCCCCCGCTCCAAGGGCCTTATCGTACCTTTTTTTAAAGCTAGTGTATGTGTAGGACAGTAAACAACCACCTTTACCTATTTTCTACTTGTAACTAAAACCGTGTAAGATATTTCCCCACTTCATCTGGTTCATCCCACTCGCGATTCTGAGAATGATAAAGTATTCCCTAAGGAATCTCACTGACTCGTCTGCACCTACGTTCTCTGGCTCACTTCCCTAACATCACAAACAACCATCTTGACCAGTTTCTTCAGATACGGTGGTACAAGTCTTGTACCGCACCTCAGGTTGTAAACACGGGGTGTAAATTCGTTGGTCTTTACGCAAGGATTTTAACAGCCAAATAAAAATTATACGGTTTTTTGTAAAGAAAGAAAAACGCATAGGATGTTTCTTATCTAGCCTAGCCTAGCCTATCCTAGCCTAGCCTATTCTAGCCTAGCCTATTCTAGCCTAGCCTAGCCTAACTAATCTTTTATACCTACATAGTCTCTCTCTCTCTCTCTCTCTCTCTCTCTCTCTCTCTCTCTCTCTCTCTCTCTCTCTCTGCTGGCAGCACAATGTTCCATTGAATCAATCATTACGTAAACACCACAAGGCCATGATGGAGAGTCAATTAACGAGACAGAAGGCACTGACACCTGTCAGTAACTGGCACCCAGGTGATGCCTCCAACTCCCGCCACTGCAGTGCACAACCAACGCTCATAGTTAGTCCTTGGCACTCATAACATCCTAATTGCTTTCACAATTTATATATATATATATATATATATATATATATATATATATATATATATGTCGTGCCGAATAGGTAAAACTTGCTATTTTGGCTTGAATAACAACGCTCTTCTTGCCGAATAAAGCAAGAAAAAATTTGTATATGCAGTAATTTAGTAAAAATCATTCTGAACCTAAAAAAAATATATTTCATTGTGTTTGTTTGTTATTAAATTATTGTAAACTTGTCTAAAATATACTTAGTTGGGTTAGGCTAATTTAAATTGCGCTTGTTATAATAAGGTCAGGTAAGTTTTCTAAGGTTCTTTTGGTACAAAATTATTAATTTTTACATTAACGTAAATGAAAAACAATATATATTTAAACGTATAAGAGAAAATTTTAGAAAGGACTTAATTTTAAACGAGTTCTTGCTAATTGACCAATTTTACATGTTCAGCACGAGATATATGTAGCAATGAAACCACGAAACAAGTGGTTTTGAATTATTTACCAATCTGCGGCAGGACAGGATTCACCCCATGACACATTGCCCAGCCTCAAGAGGCCACACAATGTACATGTCACCTTATCCACTCAGCCATCGATCCTACTAACAACATGAGCCTAGCGAACTAGGCTTGTTTCATGTTGCGAGGACACTCATGGCAGTGGTATGCTCAAGGATTAATTTCACTTGTTTCGTGGTTTCATTGTTATATAGACTGTGGAGGCGGGTATTCAAACAGGAGGGGGTTGAAATTAATCCTTGAGCATACCACTGCCACAAGTGCCCTAGCAACATGAAACAGCAACATGAAACAAGCCTAGTTCTCTAGGCTCATGTTGTTTGTAGGACCTATGGCTGAGTGGATAAGGTGACATGTACATTGTGTGGCCTCTCGAGGCGGGATAATGTGTCGTGGGGTCGAATCCTGGCCTGCCGCAGTAAAGGGTGTGATAAAAGAGAAAAAGGTAGCTTATGAGATGTATTTACAAAGCAGAAGTGTTATAAGTAAAGTATATGGAGAGTAGAAGAAAGGTGAAGAGAGTGGTGAGAGAGTGCAAAAAGAGAGCAGATGATAGAGTGGGAGAGGCACTGTCAAGAAATTTTAATGGAAAAAAAATTTTGGAGTTAAGAAAGCCTAGGGAACAAATGGATTTGTCAGTTAAAAACAGAGTAGGGGAGTTAGTAGATGGGGAGATGGAGGTTTTGGGTAGATGGTGAGAATATATTGAGGAACTTATAAGTGTCGACGAAGAAAGGGAGGCGGTAATTTCATGCACTGGCCAGGGAGGTATACCATCTTTTAGGAGTGAAGAAGAGCAGGATGTGAGTGTGGGGGAGGTGCGTGAGGCATTACGTAGAATGAAAGGAGGTAAAGCAGCTGGAACTGATGGGATCATGACAGAAATGTTAAAAGCAGGGGGGGATATAGTGTTGGAGTGGTTGGTACTTTTGTTTAATAAATGTATGAAAGAGGGGAAGGTACCTAGGGATTGGCGGAGAGCTTGTATAGTCCCTTTATATAAAGGGAAGGGGGACAAAAGAGATTGTAAAAATTATAGAAGAATAAGTTTACCGAGTATACCAGGAAAAGTGTACGGTAGGGTTATTGTTGAAAGAATTAGAGGTAAGACAGAATGTAGAATTGCGGATGAGCAGGGAGGTTTCAGAGTGGGTAGGGGAGGTGTAGATCAAGTGTTTACATTGAAGCATATATGTGAGCAGTATTTAGATAAAGGTAGGGAAGTTTTTATTGCATTTATGGATTTAGAAAAGGCATATGATAGAGTGGATAGGGAAGCAATATGGCAGATGTTGCAAGTATAGGGAATAGGTGGTAAGTTACTAAATGTGGTACTTTTTATGAGGATAGTGAGGCTCAGGTTGGGGTGTGTAGAAGAGAGGGAGACTACTTCCCGGTAAAAGTAGGTCACCATGGTTGTTTAATATATTTATAGATGGGGTTGTAAAAGAATTAAATGCTAGGGTGTTCGGGATAGGGGTGGGATTAAATTATGGGGAATTAAACACAAAATGGGAAGTGACACAGTTACTTTTTGCTGATGATACTGTGCTTATGGGAGATTCTAAAGAAAAATTGCAAAGGTTAGTGGACGAATTTGGGAGGGTGTGTAAAGGTAGAAAGTTGAAAGTGAACATAGAAAAGAGTAAGGTGATGAGGGTATCAAATGATTTAGATAAAAAAAATGGATATCAAATTGGGGAGGAGTATGGAAGAAGTGAATGTTTTCAGATATTTGGGAGTTGACGTGTCAGCGGATGGATTTATGAAGGATGAGGTTAATCATAGAATTGATGAAGGAAAAAAGGTGAGTGGTGCATTGAGGTATATGTGGAGGCAAGAAATGTTATCTATGGAGGCAAAGAAGGGAATGGATGAAAGTATAGTAGTACCAACACTCTTATATGGGTGTGAAGTTTGGGTTGTAAATGCTGCAGCGAGGAGGCGGTTGGAGGCAGTGGAGATGTCCTGTCTAAGGGCAATGTGTGGTGTAAATATTATGCAGAAAATTCGGAGTGTGGAAATTAGGAGGTGTGGAGTTAAAAGTATTAGTCAGAGGGCTGAAGAGGGTTTGTTGAGGTGGTTTGGCCATTTAGAGAGAATGAATTAAAGTAGAATGACATGGAGAGTGTATAAATCAGTAGGGAAATGAAGGCAGGGTAGGGGTCGTCCTCGAAAAGGTTGGAGGGAGGGGGTAAGGAGGTGTTGTGGGCGAGGGGTTTGGATTTCCAGCAAGCGTGCGTGAGCGTGTTCGATAGGAGTGAATGGAGACAAATGGTATTTGGGACCTGACAAGCTGTTGGAGTGTGAGCAGGGTAATATTTAAAGTAAAAGGACACAAGTGCAACTAATGTGACATTTATTGTGGCAACGTTTCGCTCTCCAGGAGCATTATCAAGCCATTACCAACAATACACGGACACAGAGGGTATATAAAGGCTCAGAGTGAGGTGCAATACTAGTGAGGTACCATTTCGATGTTCACTAGTGGTAGTGGTAGTAGTAGTAGTAGTAGTGGTAGTGACAAAAGTAATACAATATGGTAGAGCAATTAATTCGTACATGAATAAAAGGATATAAAAGCTATTACTTGGGTAACATAAAAATAGGTTGGACAAATATAGACTGGAAAGAGGCAGCTTGTTTCAGTGTTCACTCTGTAATGTGCTTTGTGTAGTATAACAGGAGAGACTATGTGATGGCAGGGTTTACTGTTTTCAGGAGGATTCTTGCCAAGACTTCGGAGATGGTGAAGCTGCCGTTGTTTTGTTTAATTGTTTTGAAACAGCGATCAGTGCTGATTCGAGGCACTTGCGTCTGCGGAAATTAGTTTCTTTGATCACTAATTGGGCGTCTCTGAATTTCATGAGATGATTGGTGGAATTTCGGTGTTGTACACAGGCGTTGTTCCAGTTATCGTTCCTACATGCGTAAATGTGTTCATTGAGGCGGGTGTCGAGGTTTCTTGCTGTTTCACCTACGTAAATCTTGTCACAGCCTCCACAGGGTATAGTGTAAACTCCTGCATTGACTGGTTCGTGGTGCTTGGATTTTGTCCTGGTTAGATCCTTTATTGAAGTGCTGAAAGCGATAGCGACTCTGGTGTTAGCTTGTGAAAGTACTTTTGAGACGTTTAGGGGGCTTCCACACACGGGGCTGACACAGGGGGCTTCCACACAGGGAGCTTCCACACAGGGGGCTTCCACACACGGGGCTGACACAGGGGGCTTCCACACACGGGGCTGACACAGGGGACTTCCACACACTGGGCTGACACAGGGGACTTCCACACACGGGGCTGACACAGGGGGCTTCCACAAACGGGGCTGACACAGGGGACTTCCACACACGGGGCTGACAAAGGGGGCTTCCACACACGGGGCTGACACAGGGGGCTTCCACACGGGGCTGACACGGGACTTCCACACACGGGGCTGACACAAGGGGCTTCCACACACGGGGCTGACACAGGGGACTTCCACACGGGGCTGACACAGGGGGCTTCCACACACGGGGCTGACACAGGGGGCTTCCACACACGGGGCTGACACAGGGGGCTTCCACACACGGGGCTGACACAGGGGGCTTCCACACACGGGGCTGACACAGGGGACTTCCACACACGGGGCTGACACAGGGGGCTTCCACACACGGGGCTGACACAGGGGACTTCCACACACGGGGCTGACACGGGGGGCTTCCACCACGGGGCTGACACGGGGGACTTCCACCACGGGGCTGACACAGGGGACTTCCACACACGGGGCTGACACAGGGGGCTTCCGCACTCGGGGCTCACACAGGGGACTTCCACACACGGGGCTGACACAGGGGGCTTCTACACAGGGGGCTTCCACACACGGGGCTGACACAGGGGGCTTCCACACACGGGGCTTCCACCACGGGGCTGACACAGGGGCCTTCCACACACGGGGCTGACACAGGGGGCTTCCACACACGGGGCTGACACTGGGGGCTTCCTCACACGGGGCTGACCCAGGGGGCTTCCACACACGGGGCTGACACAGGGGACTTCCACCCACGGGGCTGATACAGGGGGCTTCCACACACGGGGCTGACACAGGGGGCTTCCACACACGGGGCTGACACAGGGGACTTCCACACACGGGGCTGACACAGGGGGCTTCCACACACGGGGCTGACACTGGGGGCTTCCACACACGGGGCTGACCCAGGGGGCTTCCACACACGGGGCTGACACAGGGGACTTCCACCCACGGGGCTGACACAGGGGGCTTCCACACACGGGGCTGACACAGGGGGCTTCCACACACGGGGCTGACACAGGGGACTTCCACACACGGGGCTGACACAGGGGACTTCCACACACGGGGCTGACACAGGGGGTTTCCACACACAGGGCTGACACAGGGGGCTTCCACCCACGGGGCTTCCACAGGGGGCTTCCACGCACGGGGCTGACACAAGGGGCTTCCACACACGGGGCTGACACAGGGGACTTCCACACACGGGGCTGACACACACACGGGGCTGACACAGGGGCTTCCACACACGGGGCTGACACAGGGGGCTTCCACACACGGGGCTGACACACACACTCGTGGCTGACACAGGGGGCTTCCACACACAGGGCTGACACAGGGGACTTCCACACACGGGGCTGACACAGGGGCTTCCACACACGGGGCTGACACAGGGGACTTCCACACACCGGGCTGACACAGGGGGCTTCCACACACGGGGCTGACACAGGGGGCTTCCACACACGCGGCTGACACGGGACTGACACACGGGGCTTCCACACACAGGGCTGACACAGGGGACTTCCACACACGGGGCTGACACAGGGGACTTCCACACACACGGGGCTGACACAGGGGGCTTCCACACACGGGGCTGACACAGGGGGCTTCCACACACGCGGCTGACACGGGACTGACACAGGGGGGGGCTGACACAGGGGTCTTCCACACCCGGGGCTAACACAGGGGGCTTCCACACACGGGGCTGACACAGGGGGCTTCCACACACGGGGCTGACAGGGGGCTTCCACACACGGGGCTGACACAGGGGGCTTCCACACACGGGGCTGACAGGGGGCTTCCACACAGGGGGCTTCCACACACGGGGGTGACACAGGGGGCTTCCACACGTTGCTGACACGGGGCTTCCACACACGGGACTGACACAGGGGGCTTCCACACGGACTGACACAGGGGGCTTCCTCACACGGACTGACACAGGGGGCTTCCACACAAGGGGCTTCCACACACAGGGGGCTTCCACACACGGGGCTGACAGGGGGCTTCCACACAGGGGGCTTCCACACACGTTGCTGACACAGGGGGCTTCCACACACGGGGCTGACAGGGGGCTTCCACACACGGGGGTGACACAGGGGGCTTCCACACGTTGCTGACACGGGGCTTCCACACACGGGACTAACACAGGGGGCTTCCACACGGACTGACACAGGGGGCTTCCTCACACGGACTGACACAGGGGGCTTCCACACACAGGGGGCTTCCACACACGGGGCTGACACAGGGGGCTTCCACACACGGGGCTGACCCAGGGTGCTTCCACACACGGGGCTGACACAGGGGGCTTCCACACACGGGGCTGACACAGGGGGCTTCCACACACGGCTGACACAGGGGGCTTCCACACACGGCTGACACAGGGGGCTTCCACACACGGGGCTGGCACAGGGGGCTTCCACACACGGGGCTGACGGGGCTTGCAGACACGGGGCTGACACAAGGGGCTTCCACACACGGGGCTTCCACACACGGGGCTGACACAGGGGGCTTCCACAGACGGGGCTGACACAGGGGGCTTCCACAGACGGGGCTGACACAGGGGGCTTCCACAGACGGGGCTGACACAGGGGGCTTCCACAGACGGGGCTGACACAGGGGGCTTCCACACACGGGGCTGACACGGGGCTTCCACACACGGGGCTGACACAGGGGGCTTCCACACACGCGACTGACACAGGGGGCTTCCACGCCCGGGGCTGACACAGGGGGCTTCCACACACGGGGCTGACACAGGGGGCTTCCACACGCGGCTGACACGGGACTGACACACGGGGCTGACACTGGGGGCGTCCACACACGGCTGTCACAGGGGGCTTCCACACACGGGGCTGACAGGGGGCTTCCACACACGGGGCTGACACATGGGGCTTCCACACAGGGGGCTGACACAGGGGGCTTCCACACACGGGGCTGACACAGGGGGCTTCCACAAACGGGGCTGACACAGGGGGCTTCCACAGACGGGGCTGACACAGGGGGCTTCCACACACGGGGCTGACACAGGGGGCTTCCACACACGGGGCTGACACGGGGCTTCCACACACGGGGCTGACACAGGGGGCTTCCACACATGGGACTGACACAGGGGGCTTCCACGCACGGGGCTGACACAGGGGGCTTCCACACACGGGGCTGACACAGGGGGCTTCCACACGCGGCTGACACGGGACTGACACACGGGGCTGACACAGGGGGCTTCCACACACGGGGCTGACACAGGGGGCTTCCACACACGGGGCTGACAGGGGGCTTCCACACACGGGGCTGACACAGGGGGCTTCCACACACGGGGCTGACACAGGGGGCTTCCACACACGGGGCTGACACAGGGGGCTTCCACACACGGGGCTGACACAGGGGGCTTCCACAAACGGGGCTGACACAGGGGGCTTCCACAGACGGGGCTGACACAGGGGGCTTCCACAGACGGGGCTGACACAGGGGGCTTCCACACACGCGACTGACACGGGGCTTCCACACACGGGGCTGACACAGGGGGCTTCCACACATGGGACTCACACAGGGGGCTTCCACGCACGGGGCTGACACAGGGGGCTTCCACACACGGGGCTGACACAGGGGGCTTCCACACGCGGCTGACACGGGACTGACACACGGGGCTGACACAGGGGGCTTCCACACACGGAGCTGACACAGGGGGCTTCCACACACGGGTCTGACAGGGGGCTTCCACACACGGGGCTGACACAGGGGGCTTCCACACGTTGCTGACACGGGGCTTCCACACACGGGACTGACACAGGGGGCTTCCACACGGACTGACACAGGGGGCTTCCTCACACGGACTGACACAGGGGGCTTCCACACAAGGGGCTTCCACACACAGGGGGCTTCCACACACGGGGCTGACACAGGGGGCTTCCACACACGGGGCTGACACAGGGTGCTTTCACACACGGGGCTGACACAGGGGGCTTCCACACACGGGGCTGACACAGGGGGCTTCCACACACGGCTGACACAGGGGGCTTCCACACCCGGACTGACACAGGGGGGCTTCCACACACAGGGGGCTTCCACACACGGGGCTGGCACAGGGGGCTTCCACACACGGGGCTGGCACAGGGGGCTTCCACACACGGGGCTGACAGGGGGCTTGCAGACACGGGGCTGACACAAGGGGCTTCCACACACGGGGCTGACACAGGGGGCTTCCACACACGTGGCTGACACAGGGGGCTTCCACAGACGGGGCTGACACAGGGGGCTTCCACAAACGGGGCTGACACAGGGGGCTTCCACAGACGGGGCTGACACAGGGGGCTTTTACAGACGGGGCTGACACAGGGGGCTTCCCCACACGGGGCTGACACACGGGGCTTCCACACACGGGGCTGACACAGGGGGCTTCCACACACGGGGCTGACACAGGGGGCTTCCACGCACGGGGCTGACACAGGGGGCTTCCACACTCTTGGCTGACACAAGGGGCTTCCACACATGGGGCTGTCACAAGGGGGCTTCCACATTCGGGGCTGACACAAGGGGTTTCCACACACGGGGCTGACACAAGGGGGCTGACACACACGGGGCTGACACAAGGGGGCTTCCTCACACGGGGCTGACACGGGAGCTTCCACACACGGGACTGACACAAGGGGCTTCCACACAAGGGGCTTCCACACAAGGGGCTTCCACACAAGGGGCTTCCACACACGGGGCTTCCACACAGGAGGCTTCCACACAGGCGGCTTCCACACAGAAGGCTTCCACACAGGCGGCTTCCACACAGAAGGCTTTCACACAGGAGGCTTTCACACAAGGGGGGCTGCCACACAAGCGGGCTGCCACACAGGAGGCTTTCACACAAGGGGAGTCCCACACAGGAGGCTTTCGCACAGGAGGCTTTCACGCAGGGGGCTTCCACACAGTAGGCTTTCACACAGGAAATTTTCACACAAAGTGACTGCCACGCAGGAGGCTTTCACACAGGTGGAGCTGCCACACTGAGGGGGTTTCCGCACAGTGGGCGTCCAGTAGGAGGGTTCCGGGCAGTCTGGACGCAGAAATATGATTCTTTTCATCAGGCGGCTTCCAAAGTGAAGGTTTCCGAGCAGTTTGGACGTAAAATTTGAATCTTTTAGTTACTTTCCAAATAAATTCGTATCATCTGAATGTTAAACACAACCAGAACTGGAGGACACTTGCATGTATACACCTGAGATACACCTGTGTGTGTTAACATTAATATGTAATACACCTGTATATGTTAACATTAGTATGTAATACACCTGTATGTGTTAACATTAGTATGTAATACACCTGTATGTGTTAACATTAGTATGTAATACACCTGTATGTGTTAACATTAGTATGTAATACACCTGTGTGTGTTAACATTAGTATGTAATACACCTGTGTGTGTTAATATTAGTATGTAATACACCTGTGTGTGTTAATATTAGTATGTAATACACCTGTGTGTGTTAACATTAGTATGTAATACACCTGTGTGTTAACATTAGTATGTAATACACCTGTGTGTGTTAACATTAGTATGTAATACACCTGTATGTAATACATCTGTATGTATTAACAGTATGTAATACACCTGTATGTGTTAACATTAGTATGTAATACACCTGTATGTAATACACCTGTATGTGTTAACATTAGTATGTAATACACCTGTATGTAATACACCTGTATGTAATACATCTGTATGTAATACACCTGTTTGTAATACATATGTATGTATTAACATTAGTATGTAATACACCTGTGTGTGTTAACATTAGTATGTAATACATCTGTGTGTAGTACACCTGCATGTAATACATCTGTGTGTAGTACACCTGCATGTAATACATCTGTGTGTAATACACCTGTATGTAATACATCTGTATATAATACACCTGTATGTATTAACAAGAGTAAGTAATTTCTTGAACTTTCAGTGTAAAGGGTCCACAAGTTGTGCCGGGAACACAATTCGCCTGTCACTTACTCTCTTGACCCTCTAAGTGACTACAGTCCTTAAATAAGACACACGTGCTACAGGAAACGTTTCGCCTGCGCAGCAGGCTTCTTCTGTTGAATACTGATGAATAAACACACTGGAGACTGTAGAAGTAACTTGAGGTAGTCAGTCCCAAAGTCTTTCTTCTACCTAGAGAAAAAAAAACATTCTGAAGCTAGCTTGTATCATTCTGAAGATAGCTTGATCATTCTGAAGCTAACTTGTATCATTCTAAAGATAGCTTGATCATTCTGAAGCTAGCTTGTATCATTCTGAAGATAGCTTGAGCATTCTGAAGCTAGCTTGTATCATTCTGAAGCTAGCTTGTATCATTCTGAAGCTAGCTTGTATCATTCTGACGCTAGTTTGTATCATTCTGAAGCTAGCTTGATCATTCTGAAGCTAGATTGTATCATTCTGAAGCTAGCTTGATCATTCTGAAGCTAGCTTGTATCATTCTGAAAATAGCTTGTATCATTCTGAAGCTAGTTTGATCATTTTGAAGCTAGCTTGATCATTCTGAAGCTAGCTTGATCATTCTGAAGCTAGTTTGTATCGTTCTGAAGCTAGCTTGTATCATTCTGAAGCTAGCTTGATCATTCTGAAGCTAGCTTGATCATTCTGAAGCTAGTTTGTATCATTCTGAAGCTAGCTTGTATCATTCTGAAGCTAGCTTGTATCATTCTGAAGCTAGTTTGTATCATTCTGAAGCTAGCTTGTATCATTCATTCTGAAGCTAGCTTGTATAATTCTGAAGTTAGCTTGATCATTCTTAAGCTAGCTTGTATCATTCTGAAGATAGCTTGTATCATTCTGAAGCTAGCTTGTATCATTCTGAAGCTAGCTTGTATCACCCAAGCTAGCTTGTATCATTCTCAAGCTAGCTTGATCATTCTGAAGCTAGCTTGATCATTCTGAAGCTAGCTTGTATCATTCTGAAGCTAGCTTGTATCATTCTGAAGCTAGCTTGGATCATTCTGAAGCTAGCTTGTATCATTCTCAAGCTAGCTGGTATCATTCTGAAGCTAGCTTGTGTCTTTTTTTCCTAGGGTGAATGCCGGACGTGCGTATTGGGTACCAATGAACTGATTGTCTCAAGGGACTAGTTCAGAGTGGTGGTGGTACTCATGCTAGAGTGTGTAGTACTACTGAGTACCTCAAGTGGTGGTAATCATGCTAGTATGTGTAGTGCTAATGAGTACCTCGAGTTGTGGTACTCACGTTAGTGTATGTGTAGTACTACTATCTCGAGTGGAGGTACTCATGCTAGTGTGTGTAGTACTACTGAGTACCTCGAGTGGAGGTACTCATGCTAGTATGTGTAGTACTACTAAGTACCTCGAGTAGTGGTAATCATGCTAGTTTGTAGTACTCCGGAGTGCCTCGAGTGGAGGTACTCATACCAGAGTGTGTAGTACCACTGAGCTCATTCCCTAGAGGGACTGCTATATATTTTCCGATTTTGTTTTGAGAATATATGTTTAATACCTCGCGAGAGAGTATTTCTTAATGAGTGACTCAGGTGTGTTGTCTTGGCAGATGTGAACGTCCGTAAGGCTGTGGTCAGAATTTAATGTTTTTGGAGGGGCTGGGTTTGATTGGTGCTTCGGGTACGGAAGGAAAGTTTTGAGTATCTTTGGGAAAATGTTGGTCAAATACATGGTTGGTTTTGATAAGGACATACCTTGTATGGGCCAGTAGGCCTGCTGCAGTGTTCCTTCATGTACATGAATGGTATACAGTACCGACAACATGAAAATTAGACACATGTGCAGTATCTAGGTATCTTTATTATAGACGTTTCGTTATCCAGTGGCTTTATCAATACAAATTAAAGAACATAATTGGAAGACAATTTAACCATATACTGTACCAAAGCTGAGGTAATCCGTCCCTCAACCTCGGAGTTGGTGAAGAGCACCGTAGTCGGAAATAAGTCACTTTGACTTTTTTGGGTTATCCTAGGTTCTCTACACATATGCTGCTATGTATGATAATTATAATCTGTGTAACTGTATTTGTGTAAACCTGAATAAACTTACTAAACTTAGTCTGAAGCACAGGCAAGGTTAGCTGGCGCTTGTATACTGGCGTCAGGTGAGGGACGTATAGCAAACGAAGACACTGTCACTGGTAGGCGGGAATCCCCAGTGGAAGTAGGTCATATCCGAGGAACAGGTCAGTAGTATATAAAAAAATTATGTAGATGTCCTCTGAGCTAAGATTCCATAATTTTGCAGTGTCTGACACGTACATGTATGGTATATAATATCGGTATTGTATACAATATGGTTCAGAGAACCGACAGGTTGATAAATTAAACACATGTACAACGCTTCAGTATCTTTATTGTGGAAACGTTTCGCCACACAGTGACTTCGTCAGTCCTATACAAAGGAGAATGGTGAAGATCAGACGGAGTTTGAGGTAATTAGTCCCTCAGCCTGGAGTCCATGTAATCAGTCCATCAATCTTGAAAAGAATACAGCTTATGTGCGAAGAAGTGGCTTTTATACTTCAGACAGGTGAAGTGAAGCAGTCGTAGACGGTGTCACCTTGGACAAATCCACAGGTGGAAGTAGGTCATGCCTATAGAACTGATGAAGACACTGTGTGGCGAAACATTTCCATAATAAAGATATCCAAGTGTTGCACGTGTATCAGAATTATCAACATGTGTCTTATTCATCAACTTGTGGGTATTGTGCCTCTAGTTCAGCGGTGGTTAGTCAGGCTATTATGGGCACCAGTCTTGTGGTGACTATAACTTAAATCAGTTACACTTTTATACAACGTGCGAGTTTTTTTTTTTATCTCGTTACCAGATTTTTCACCTTGGATGGACTGTTATGTAATATTCCTTCCTTTCTTCCTCTCCTCCTCCCCGCCCCCCTCCATTCAACCTCTTTCTTACCCTGTTTCTCCCAACCTCCTTCACTTCATAGTTCCCTGCCCTATTCCCTTCCCCCCTCCTCCTCCGACCTCTCACTCTCCATCCCCTCTCTCCCTATTTCCCCCATCCCCGAACCACTCCCCCTTCCCCTCCCTCCTGCTTTAGTCTACCTCACGTCTGCTTTCCAAGACACGCAGCTGTGAATAGCAAGAACCTAAAGCGGGGTTCAAGCAGTCTTTAGCCTTTGTGTATATGTAAAGCGCGTTCATAGTGATGGTATCTCTTCCTCCTTCTCTTCCTGGTCTTCCTCTGGTACCTTGTATATCTTCCTCCTCCTCTGGTACCTTGTATCTCTTCCTCCCCCTCCTCTGGAACCTTGTCTCTCCTCCTCCTCCAGGATTCACCCTGGCGACGGTAACATGACACTCCTCCAGGAGTAACCCTGGCGACGGTAACATGACACTCCTCCAGGAGTAACCCTGGCGACGGTAACATGACACTCCTCCAGGAGTCACCTTGGCGACGGTAACATGACACTCCTCCAGGAGTCACCCTGGCGACGGTAACATGACACTCCTCCAGGAGTCACCCTGGCGACGGTAACATGACACTCCTCCAGGATTCACCCTGGCGACGGTAACATGACACTCCTCCAGGAGTCACCCAGGCGACGGTAACATGACACTCCTACAGGATTCACCCTGGCGACGGTAACACGACACTCCTCCAGGATTCACCCTGGCGACGGTAACATGACACTCCTCTAGGAGTCACCCTGGCGACGGTAACATGACACAAGACACAACTCCTCTAGGACTGTTATGTAATATGACACTCCTCCAGGAGTCACCCTGGCGACGGTAACATGACACAAGACACAACTCCTCCAGGAGTCACCCTGGCGACGGTAACATGACACAAGACACAACTCCTCCAGGAGTCACCCTGGCGACGGTAACATGACACTCCTCCAGGAGTCACCCTGGCGACGGTAACATGACACTCCTCCAGGAGTCACCCTGGCGACGGTAACATGACACTCCTCCAGGAGTCACCCTGGCGACGGTAACATGACACAAGACACAACTCCTCCAGGAGTCACCCTGGCGACGGTAACATGACACAAGACACAACTCCTCCAGGAGTCACCCTGGCGACGGTAACATGACACAACTCCAGGAGTCACCTTGGCGACGCTAACATGACACAAGATACAACTCCTCCAGGAGTCACCCTGGCGACGGTAACATGACACAAGACACAACTCCTCCAGGAGTCACCCTGGCGACGGTAACATGACACAAGACACAACTCCTCCAGGAGTCACCCTGGCGACGGTAACATGACACAAGACACAACTCCTCCAGGAGTCACCCTGGCGACGGTAACATGACACAAGACACAACTCCTCCAGGAGTCACCGTGGCGACGGTAACATGACACTCCTCCAGGAGTCACCCTGGCGACGGTAACATGACACTCCTCCAGGAGTCACCCTGGCGACGGTAACATGACACTCCTCCAAGAGACACCCTGGCAACGGTAACATAACACAAGACACAACTCCTCCAGGAGTCACCTTGGCGACGGTAACATGACACAAGATACAACTCCTCCAGGAGTCACCCTGGCGACGGTAACATGACACTCCTCCAGGAGTCACCCTGGCGACGGTAACATGACACTCCTCCAGGAGTCACCCTGGCGACGGTAACATGACACTCCTCCAGGAGTCACCCTGGCGAGGGTAACATGACACTCCTCCAGGAGTCACCCTGGCGACGGTAACATGACACTCCTCCAGGAGTCACCCTGGCGACGGTAACATGACACAAGACACAACTCCTCCAGGAGTCACCCTGGAGACGGTAACATGACACTCCTCCAGGAGTCACTCTGGCGACGGTAACATGACACTCCTCCAGGAGTCACCCTGGCGACGGTAACATGACACAAGACACAACTTCTCCAGGAGTCACCCTGGCGACGGTAACATGACACAAGACACAACTCCTCCAGGAGTCACCTTCTGAGTCACCCTGGCGACGGTAACATGACACTTCTCCAGGAGTCACCCTGGCGACGGTAACATGACACTCACTCTGGCGACGGTAACATGACACAAGTCAGGACCCTGGCGACGGTAACATGACACAAGATACAACTCCTCCAGGAGTCACCCTGGCGACGGTAACATGACACTTCTCCAGGAGTCACCCTGGCGACGGTAACATGACCTCACCCCAGGAGACACTCCTCACCTCTGGCGACGGTAACATGACACAACAGGACAAGTAACATGACACAAGACACAACTCCTCCAGGAGTCACCTTGGCGACGGTAACATGACACAAGATACAACTCCTCCAGGAGTCACCCTGGCGACGGTAACATGACACTTCTCCAGGAGTCACCCTGGCGACGGTAACATGACACTCCTCCAGGAGTCACCCTGGCGACGGTAACATGACACTCCTCCAGGAGTCACTCTGGCGACGGTAACATGACACAAGACACAACTCCTCCAGGAGTCACCTTGGCGACGGTAACATGACACAAGATACAACTCCTCCAGGAGTCACCCTGGCGACGGTAACATGACACAAGACACAACTCCTCCAGGAGTCACCCTGGCGACGGTAACATGACCCAAGACACAACTCCTCCAGGAGTCACCTTGGCGACGGTAACATGACACAAGACACAACTCCTCCAGGAGTCACCCTGGCGACGGTAACATGACACAAGACACACTCCTCCAGGAGTCACCTTGGCGACGGTAACATGACACAAGACAACTCCTCCAGGAGTCACCCTGGCGACGGTAACATGACACAAGACACAACTCCTCCAGGAGTCACCCTGGCGACCATGGCGACGGTAACATGACACAAGACACAACTCCTCCAGGAGTCACCCTGGCGACGGTAACATGACCCAAGACACAACTCCTCCAGGACACAACTCCTCCAGGAGTCACCCTGGCGACGGTAACATGACACTCCTCCAGGAGTCACCCTGGCGACGGTAACATGACACAAGACACAACTACTCCAGGAGTCACCCTGGCGACGGTAACATGACACAAGACACAACTCCTCCAGGAGTCACCCTGGCGACGGTAACATGACACAAGACAACTCCTCCAGGAGTCACCCTGGCGACGGTAACATGACACTCCTCCAGGAGTCACCCTGGCGACGGTAACATGACACTCCTCCTGGAGTCACCCTGGCGACGGTAACATGACACTCCTCCAGGAGTCACCCTGGCGACGGTAACATGACACAAGACACAACACGGTAACATCTCCAGGAGTCACCCTGGCGACGGTAACATGACACAAGACACAACTTCTCCAGGAGTCACCCTGGCGACGGTAACATGACACAAGATACACAGGAGACACAACTTCCTCCAGGAGTCACCCTGGCGACGGTCACCCTAACATGACACTCCTCCAGGAGTCACCCTGGCGACGGTAACAAGACACTCCTCCAGGAGTTACCCTGGCGACGTTAACATGACACAAGACACAACTCCTCCAGGAGTCACCCTGGCGACGGTAACATGACACTCCTCCAGGAGTCACCCTGGCGACGGTAACATGACACAAGACAACTCCTCCAGGAGTCACCCTGGCGACGGTATGACACTCCTCCAGGAGTCACCCTGGCGAGGGTAACATGACACTCCTCCAGGAGTCACACTGGCGAGGGTAACATGACACTCCTCCAGGAGTCACCCTGGCGACGGTAACATGACACAAGACACAACTCCTCCAGGAGTCACCCTGGCGACGGTAACATGACACAAGACACAACTCCTCCAGGAGTCACCCTGGCGCCGGTAACATGACACTTCTCCAGGAGTCACCATGGCGACGGTAACATGACACTTCTCCAGGAGTCACCCTGGCGACGGTAACATGACACTCCTCCAGGAGTCACCCTGGCGACGGTAACATGACACAAGACACAACTCCTCCAGGAGTCACCCTGGCGACGGTAACATGACACAAGACACAACTCCTCCAGGAGTCACCCTGGCGCCGGTAACATGACACTTCTCCAGGAGTCACCCTGGCGACGGTAACATGACACTTCTCCAGGAGTCACCCTGGCGACGGTAACATGACACTCCTCCAGGAGTCACCCTGGCGACGGTAACATGACACTCCTCCAGGAGTCACCCTGGCGACGGTAACATGACACTCCTCCAGGAATCACCCTGGCGACGGTAACATGACACTCCTCCAGGAGTCACCCTGGCGACGGTAACATGACACAAGACACAACTTCTCCAGGAGTCACCCTGGCGACGGTAACATGACACTCCTCCAGGAGTCACCCTGGCGACGGTAACATGACACAAGACACAACTTCTCCAGGAGTCACCCTGGCGACGGTAACATGACACAAGACACTCCTCCAGGAGTCACCCTGGCGACGGTAACATGACACTCCTCCAGGAGTCACCCTGGCGACGGTAACATGACACTCCTCCAGGAGTCACCCTGGCGACGGTAACATGACACTCCTCCAGGAGTCACCCTGGCGACGGTAACATGACACTCCTCCAGGAGTCACCCTGGCGACGGTAACATGACACAAGACACAACTCCAGGAGTCACCCTGGCGACGGTAACATGACACAAGACACAACTCCAGGAGTCACCCTGGCGACGGTAACATGACACAAGAACTAACGTGACTTATGGAACATTCTGTGTCAAATAAAAGTTGAGAATTGGGTTTTATTTGATATTTTATAGTAATTCCTCTTTACTCGCCCCTTTTTTTTATTACCTCCGACACTGTAAGCGATGGTCTTCTTCTTATTTCTTTTTTGTCTAACTTAATCGTCCGTTCCTCTGTCCCTCTTGCCGTTCGTTCTTCTGTCCTCCCTTCCCTGTTCGTCTGTCTTTCCAGTTGTCCTTTCTTCCGTCCGTTCGTTCACTCGTCCTTCCGTCTTTTCACCCGTCTGTCTGTTCATTGGTTTTTCCGTCCGTCTGTTCACCTTTCCCTCCCTCCGTCCTTAAAGTCTTTCTTGTCATCTTCTCATGTTACAAAGGTAGGCAAAATTATTTTCAGCTCTGTGTCCTTGGTGTCCTTGTTCAAGGCCGTAAAGGTCAGACATGTTAACATGTCATCAGGGATTTACCGAGCTTCACCATTAAAACCCACCGTGAAATTCTCCTTTAGAACAATGTTTTTCTATTTTCCATTTTGTGTTATTTCTATTATTTTGAAGAAGGAACAATACAAGGTGTCAGGACAAAGAGTATAAAACAAATGAGAAAGTAGCGGAGGCAAACGCAGACCTCATAGCTCTAACTCGAACACAAAGTTAAACGATATCAAATGCGATACATCCAGTTGGGTAGCAAGTGCTGAGGACAGAGTCAGGGGAGCCGTGGCACTGCTAGTAAGATGCCACTGACGCTGAGAGAGGCAGGAGGCATTGAGGTCAGGGGTCATTTTTAACACCATGAACATTGTTGATTGCATGAACTCTACAGGTTTAGAGCACTGACATAGGCATTCTGCCCTTTCAGTTTCCACCTCTCCGGGTGCCGGGATAAAAGAGGTATACACAAATAACCCGCACATAAAAGAGAGAAGCTTACGACGACGTTTCGGTCCGACTTGGACCATTGACAAAGTCACACAGTGTGACTTTGTCAATGGTCCAAGTCGGACCGAAACGTCGTCGTAAGCTTCTCTCTTTTATGTGCGGGTTATTTGTGTATCGTTCCAGTCACGGTATTGTGCCTTTTTGTTATTTATAGAAGAGGTAAACTGTATCATATAGTAACCGGATATGAGAGGGATATGTCATATAGTGGATAGATATGAGAGGGATATATGTCACGTGGTGACAGTATGTGAGAGGGATATATGTCACGTGGTGACAGGATATGAGAGGAATATATGTCACGTGGTGACAGGATATGAGAGGGATATACGTCACGTGGTGACAGGATATGAGAGGGATATACGTCACGTGGTGACAGGATATGAGAGGGATATACGTCACGTGGTGACAGGATATGAGAGGGATATACGTCACGTGGTGACAGGATATGAGAGGGATATACGTCACGTGGTGACAGGATATGAGAGGGACATACGTCACGTGGCGACAGGATATGAGAGGGATATACGTCACGTGGCGACAGGATATGAGAGGGATATACGTCACGTGGTGACAGAATATGAGAGGAATATATGTCACGTGGTGACAGGATATGAGAAGGATATGTCACGGTGACAGGATATGAGAGGGATATATGTCACTTGGTAACAGGATATGAGAGGAATATATATCACGTGGTGACAGGATATGAGAGGGATATACGTCACGTGGTGACAGGATATGAGAGGGATATACGTCACGTGGTGACAGGATATGAGAGGGATATACGTCACGTGGTGACAGGATATGAGAGGAATATATGTCACGTGGTGACAGGATATGAGAAGGATATGTCACGGTGACAGGATATGAGAGGGATATATGTCACTTGGTAACAGGATATGAGAGGAATATATATCACGTGGTGACAGGATATGAGAGGGATATACGTCACGTGGTGACAGGATATGAGAGGGATATACGTCACGTGGTGACAGGATATGAGAGGGATATACGTCACGTGGTGACAGGATATGAGAGGGATATACGTCACGTGGTGACAGGATATGAGAGGGATATACGTCACGTGGTGACAGGATATGAGAGGGATATACGTCACGTGGTGACAGGATATGAGAGGGATATACGTCACGTGGTGACAGGATATGAGAGGGATATACGTCACGATATGAGAGGGATATACGTCACGTGGTGACAGGATATGAGAGGGATATACGTCACGTGGTGACAGGATATGAGAGGGATATACGTCACGTGGTGACAGGATATGAGAGGGATATACGTCACGTGGTGACAGGATATGAGAGGGATATACGTCACGTGGTGACAGGATATGAGAGGGATATACGTCACGATATACGTCACGTGGTGACAGGATATGAGAGGGATATACGTCACGTGGTGACAGGATATGAGAGGGATATACGTCACGTGGTGACAGGATATGAGAGGGATATACGTCACGTGGTGACAGGATATGAGAGGGATATACGTCACGTGGTGACAGGATATGAGAGGGATATATGTCACGCGGTGACAGGATATGAGAGGGATATATGTCATATAGTTACCGGATATAAAAGGGATATATTTTCAAATTGCTCTCTCTCTCTCTCTCTCTCTCTCTCTCTCTCTCCCGGATATATTCCTGGGATATACCTGAGTTGGGAGAGGTATAACGGTAGCATAACAGGGTAATATATTTACCGTAAGCCCCGTTGAGTCTTCTGCCTCAAGGGACTTGGAGTGTGGGGAGGTTAGTTTGTGGGAAGGGAGGAGGTGGATGGTGTGGGGAGGTTAGTATGTGGGAAGGGAGGAGGTGGATGGTGTGGGGAGGTTAGTATGTTGGGAGGAACGAGGTGGTGTGGGGAGGGACGAGGTGGATGGTGTGGGGAGGGAGGAGGTGGTGTGAGGAGGTTAGTTTGTGGGGAGGCAGGAGGTGGATGGTGTGGGGAGGGACGAGGTGGATGGTGTGGGGAGGTTAGTTTGTGGGGAGGGACGAGGTGGTGTGAGGAGGTTAGTTTGTGGGGAGGCAGGAAGTGGATGGTGTGGGGAGGGAGGAGGTGGATGGTGTGGTGAGGGAGGTGGTGTGGGGAGGTTAGTTTGTTGGAAGGGAGGAGGTGGATGGTGTGGGAGGTTAGTTTGTGGGGTGGGACGTGGTGGATGGTGTGGTGTGGGGAGGTTAGTTTGTAGGAAGTGAATGGTGTGGGGAGGGAGGAGGCTGATGGTGTGGGGAGGTTAGTTTGTGGGGGAGGAACGAGGTAGATGATGTGGGGAGGGACGATGTGGATGGTGTGGGGAGGGACGATGTGGATGGTGTGGGGATGACGAGATGTATGATGTGTGGAGGTTACTTTATGGGGAGGAACGAGGTGGATGATGTTGGGAATGAGTGTGAGGAAGGTGGATGTAAGGTTGGGGAGGCTGAATTGAGGGAAGAGTTGCTTATGGGGAGAGAAAGAGTGGTAAATGTCTGGGGAGAGTGAGGGTGGAGGAGAGGAGGGTTGGAGAGGCTGAGGTAAGGGAAGAGAGGGGTGTTTAAGGTGTTTTTTCCTCTATAGTTTCTCCCCTTTCTTCTTCCTCATCTTCCTTACCCTTCCTCCCTTCCACCCTGCATTTATACACCTTCCTGGTCATCCTGTGCTGTTCCATCCTCTCTGAACCTCTCAGCAACCCCAACTCAACCCTCTGAATAATACTTTCGATAACCCCTTCTTCTGTCTCCTCTTCTCTGCATGTTATCCACACCACACATCTCCACTGCCTCCATCCTCCTCCTTGCTGCTTCCGACCTCCTCCTCACTACCCTCCAAACATCTCCACTTACTCCAGCCTCCTCCTCGCGGCCCCGAACCACATCTCCACTGCTGCAACGTTTAAAACCCATACCTCACACCCCTTTAAAAGTGCTGACATCACTATGGTACATTCCCATTTTAACCTCCATAGTTTGAATATCTTTCCGCAGATGGCTCAGCGCACCATCTGCCTTATTCTGTGAATCATCTAGCTTTTCAAAGACCCATCTGTCAGTTTGTCCGCTCCCAAATATCTGAATACAAAAACTTACTTCCATCAATATATGCGATTATTATTATTAACTTTATTGTTATTTACATTATTATTTATTTACATTATTTATTATTATACCCACTTAGAAGCGCTAAGCTCGTACGGAATCATACAGCGCCTGGGAAATTGACGTTGATCATGATTCGAGAAAGGGGAGGGCAGCTCCAGTTGTTTGGATGAAGAGCTCTTCGGGTGGCACTCTAGGTTGAGAGGTGTCAGTGGGTAGTTTTGGTGGCACTTGTCAGGTCTGATGGCCTTGTTAGGGGAAATTGCTTGTTTTTTTCCATCTTGGATTAATTTTGCTCGTATGATTGGGTAGTTGAGGTAAGATTGGGGAGGCGAGGCGGAGATGTGAGGGAAGATTGGGGAGGTGTGGGTAAGGTATCTTTTTAAATTATACTTCTTCAAACCTCACTTACATACCACTTGAAACCTCACCCTCACACCACAGCAAATCTCACCCTCACACCACTGCAAACCTCACCCTCACACCACTTCAATCATCACCTCCACACTTCAGTCATCACCTCCAGCCTTCAAGTAGACTTTCCAAGCTTCAGACCCACGCTAAAGGATTTCAGGATGGACTGAAGGAATAGGAGCAGAATAGGGATAAGAGGAGGTGTGATGTAGGGAGAGGGAGAATAAGATCTGTGTGCAACACCTGGGTATCTTTATTTTCCAAATGCTTCAGTAACGATACCTAAGTGTTGCACATGTGTTTTATTCATCAATAAAGATACCCAGGTGCTACACATGTGTCTTATTCATCAATAAAGATACCCAGGTGCTACACATGTGTCTTATTCATCAATAAAGATACCCAGGTATTGCACATGTGTCTTATTCATCAATAAAGATACCCAGGTGCTGCACATGTGTCTTATTCATCAATAAAGATACCCAGATGTTGCACATGTGTCTTATTCATCAACTTGTCATTGTTGTTTAAAGTTATTTTAGGGAGGATGGGGTAGGAGGGGAAGGGAGAGGTGAGAATGAGATAAAGAGAGGGGAAGAATAAAGGAAGAACGTTTAGAGA
>NC_091366.1:10566581-10636581 GCF_038502225.1 Cherax quadricarinatus
ACACTCTTCAGCTAGGTTGTTAAAGTTCTACTAATACTAATATTACTACTACTACGATTACTTTCACCAGTACTACCGCTGCTGCTACTACTACTACTACCACTACTACTACCACTACGACTACTGCTTCAATTATTATTATTAAATATTTTTGTTATTAATACCCTTCACATATATTAAAAGAGACGTAATAATAATAATAATAATAATAATAATAATACCAGGAAAGTATAAAATAGCTCAGTTCCATTGGCACTCAGTTCAGTGGTTATTATAATTGTATCCAATGGTCCTCTGGAAAAATAATTGGATGAGTGTAATCTGACGAGCTGGAATGATTGGAAGGGTTTGAGCGCGTTACTTTGATGCCCTTAGTGCGAGACTAAAGTGTTACTTTGATGTCTTCAGTGCCAGAGTAAAGTGTTACTTTGATGCCTTCAGTGCGAGAGTAAAGCAGAAAGTGGGTTGAGCAGCGTTATTTTGATGCCTTCGGTGCGAAAGTAAAGTAGAAAGGGGAGAAATTCAGCGAGGCGGGAAGTAAAACTTTTTAATGAGATTTTATTGATCCGTGAATCGTTAAGTGTGTATTATTGATTGCTTTGTTGTGGTGCGTGTGTGTGTGTGTGTGTGTGTGTGTGTGTGTGTGTGTGTGTGTGTGTGTGTGTGTGTGTACTCACCTAATTGTGGTTGCAGGGGTCGAGACTTAGCTCCTGGCCCCGCCTCTTCACTGATCGCTACTGGGTCCTCTCTCTCTCTGCTTCCTGAGCTTTGTCATACCTCTTCTTAAAACTATGTATGGTTCCTGCCTCTACTACTTCACTTGCTAGGCTATTCCACTTGCTGACAACTCTATGACTGAAGAAATACTTCCTAACGTCCCTGTGACTCGTCTGAGTCTTCAGCTTCCAGTTGTGACCCCTTGTCCCTGTGTCCCCTCTCTGGAACATCATATCTCTGTCCACATTGTCTATTCCCCGCAGTATCTTGTATGTCGTTATCATGTCTCCCCTGACCCTTCTGTCCTCCAGTGTCGTCAGTCCGATTTCCCTTAACCTTTCCTCGTACGACATTCCCTTGAGCTCTGGGACTAGCCTTGTTGCAAACCTTTGTACTTTCTCTAACTTCTTAACGTGCTTGACCAGGTGTGGGTTCCAGACTGGTGCTGCATACTCCAGTATGGGCCTAACATACAGTGTACAGTGTCTTGAACGATTCCTTATTAAGGTATCGGAACGCTATTCTCAGGTTTGCGAGGCGCCCGTATGCTGCAGCAGTTATTTGGTTGTGTCCCTCCGGTGATGTGCTCGGTGTTATGGTCACCCCAAGGTCTTTCTCCCTGAGTGAGGTCTGTAGTCTTTGTCCACCTAGCCTATACTCTGTCTGCGGTCTTCTTTGCCCCTCCCCAATCTTCATGACTTTGCATTTGGCTGGATTGAATTCGAGAAGCCAGTTACTGGACCACATGTCCAGCCTGTCCAGGTCTCTCTGCAGTCCTGCCTCATCCTCGTCCGATTTAATTCTTCTCATCAACTTCACATCATCTGCGAACAGGGACACTTCAGAGTCTATTCCTTCCATCATGTCGTTCACATATATCAAAAATAGCACTGGTCCTAGAACTGACCCCTGTGGGACCCCGCTCGTAACAGGCACCCACTGTGATACCTCTTCACGTACCATGACTCGTTGCTGCCTCCCTGTCAGGTATTCCCTTATCCATTGCAGTGCCCTCCCTTTTACATGCGCCTGATCCTCCAGCTTCTGCACTAATCTCTTGTGGGGAACTGTGTCAAAGGCCTTCCTGCAGTCTAGGAAAACGCAATCTACCCACCCCTCTCTCTCGTGTCTTACTTCTGTTACCTTGTCATAAAACTCCAGGAGGTTTGTGATACAGGATTTGCCTTCCATGAACCCATGCTGGTTTTCATTTATAATCTTGTTCCTTTCCAGGTGTTCGACCACTCTCCTCCTGATAATCTTCTCCATGACTTTGCACACAATACATGTCAGAGACACAGGTCTGTAGTTTAGTGCCTCGTTTCTGTTTCCTTTCTTAAATATGGGGACTACATTAGCTGTCTTCCATTTCTCAGGTAGTTGCCCAGTTTCAAGGGATGTGTTGAAGATTGTGGTTAGAGGCACGCACAGCATCTCTGCTCCTTCTCTAAGGACCCATGGGGAGATGTTGTCCGGTCCCATTGCCTTTGAGGTGTCAAGGTCACTTAAGAGCTTCTTCACCTCCTCCTCAGTTGTTCGTATGTCATCCAACACTTGTTGGTATATTCCCTCTTGATGTTCCCTTCTGTGCTGTCTTCCCACAGCCCTTCCTGTCTCTACTGTAAAAACTTCCTTAAATCTCCTGTTCAGCTCCTCACATACCTCCTGATCATTTCTTGTGAGTTCTCCACCTTCTGTCCTTAATCTGATCACCTGGTCTTTGACTGTTGTCTTCCTCCTGATGTGGCTATACAACAGTTTCGGGTCAGTCTTGATTCTCGATGCTATGTCATTTTCATACTGTCGCTGGGCCTCCCTCCTTACCTGTGCATACTCATTCCTGGCTCTGCGACTGATCTCCCTATTTTCGTGTGTTCTCTGCCTTCTGTACTTTTTCCATTCGCTATTGCACTTTGTTTTTGCCTCCTTACACCGTCGGGTAAACCAGGGGCTCGTTCCGGTCTTCCCGTTGTTACTGTTGCCCTTGGGAATAAACTTTTCCACTGCCTCCTTGCATTTTGTTGTTACATATTCCATCATTTCATTTACTGGCTTTCCTGCCAGTTCTCTGTCCCACTGGACCTCCCGCAGGAAGTTCTTCAACCCTATGTAGTCCCCTCTTTTATAGTCAGGCTTTTCCCATTCAACTCCTGTTATTCTCTCCACTTGCAGCTCTACTATGTATTCAAAGCACAGAACCACGTGGTCGCTAGCTCCTAGGGGACTCTCATACTTGATGTCCTCAATGTCTGAGCTGCCCAGGGTGAACACAAGGTCCAATCTTGCTGGTTCATCCTCCCCTCTCACTCTGGTAGTGTCCTTAACATGTTGGTGCATGAGGTTTTCCAGCACCACGTCCAACATCCTGGCTCTCCATGTTTCGGGACCCCTATGTGGCTCCAGGTTTTCCCAGTCGATCTCCCTGTGGTTGAAATCCCCCATAACCAGCAACTTTGCTCTGTTGGAATGAGCTCTTCTTGCCACCTCAGCAAGTGTGTCCACCATTGCTCTGTTGCTCTCTTCATATTCCTCTCTTGGCCTCCTGCAGTTCTGTGGTGGATTATACATCACTGCAATGACCACTTTGTGTTCCCCAGACTGAAGTGTACCTGCTGTGTAGTCTCTTTCTCCTGTCTCATCTATGCCTTCCATTTTCTCGAATTTCCATCTGTTTTTTACGAGCAGAGCAACCCCACCTCCCCCCCTGCCCCTTCTATCTTTCCTCATGATCTGGTATCCTGGTGGGAAGATTGCATCTGTTATTGTCTCCGTGAGTTTTGTTTCTGTAACTGCTATGATGTCTGGGGACTTCTCATTGATTCTTTCTTGCCATTTCTTCGTTAATCCATCTGCATTTGTGTGTGTGTGTGCGTGCGTGCAGGTGTGTGTGTGTGTGTGTGTGTGTGTGTGTGAGCGTGTGTGTGTGTGTGTGTGTGTGTGTGAGCGTGTGTGTGTGAGCGTGTGTGTGTGAGCGTGTGTGAGAGTGTGTGTGTGAGAGCATGTGTACTCACCTAATTGTGGTTGCAGGGGTCGAGACTCAGCTCCTGGCCCCGCCTCTTCACTGATCGCTACTGGGTCCTCTCTCTCTCTGCTTCCTGAGCTTTGTCATACCTCTTCTTAAAACTATGTATGGTTCCTGCCTCCACTACTTCACTTGCTAGGCTATTCCACTGCTGACAACTCTATGACTGAAGAAATACTTCCTAACGTCCCTGTGACTCGTCTGAGTCTTCAGCTTCCAGTTGTGACCCCTTGTCCCTGTGTCCCCTCTCTGGAACATCCTATCTCTGTCCACCTTGTCTATTCCCCGCAGTATCTTGTATGTCGTTATCATGTCTCCCCTGACCCTTCTGTCCTCCAGTGTCGTCAGTCCGATTTCCCTTAACCTTTCCTCGTACGACATCATTCCCTTGAGCTCTGGGACTAGCCTTGTTGCAAACCTTTGTACTTTCTCTAACTTCTTGACGTGCTTGACCAGGTGTGGGTTCCAGACTGGTGCTGCATACTCCAGTATGGGCCTAACATACACAGTGTACAGTGTCTTGAACGATTCCTTATTAAGGTATCGGAACGCTATTCTCAGGTTTGCCAGGCGCCCGTATGCTGCAGCGGTTATTTGGTTGATGTGTGCCTCCGGTGATGTGCTCGGTGTTATGGTCACCCCAAGGTCTTTCTCCCTGAGTGAGGTCTGTAGTCTTTGTCCACCTAGCCTATATTCTGTCTGCGGTCTTCTTTGCCCCTCCCCAATCTTCATGACTTTGCATTTGGCTGGATTGAATTCGAGGAGCCAGTTACTGGACCACATGTCCAGCCTCTCCAGGTCTCTTTGCAGTCCTGCCTCATCCTCGTCCGATTTAATTCTTCTCATCAACTTCACGTCATCTGCGAACAGGGACACTTCAGAGTCTATTCCTTCCATCATGTCGTTCACATATATCAAAAATAGCACTGGTCCTAGAACTGACCCCTGTGGGACCCCGCTCGTAACAGGCGCCCACTGTGATACCTCTTCACGTACCATGACTCGTTGCTGCCTCCCTGTCAGGTATTCCCTTATCCATTGCAGTGCCCTTCCTTTTACGTGTGCCTGATCCTCCAGCTTCTGCACTAATCTCTTGTGGGGAACTGTGTCAAAGGCCTTCCTGCAGTCTAGGAAAACGCAATCTACCCAACCCTCTCTCTCGTGTCTTACTTCTGTTACCTTGTCATAAAACTCCAGGAGGTTTGTGATACAAGATTTGCCTTCCATGAACCCATGCTGGTTTTCATTTATAATCTTGTTCCTTTCCAAGTGTTCGACCACTCTCCTCCTGATAATCTTCTCCATGACTTTGCACACAATACATGTCAGTGACACAGGTCTGTAGTTTAGTGCCTCGTTTCTGTTTCCTTTCTTAAATATGGGGACTACATTAGCTGTCTTCCATTTCTCAGGTAGTTGCCCAGTTTCAAGGGATGTGTTGAAGATTGTGGTTAGAGGCACACACAGCATCTCTGCTCCTTCTCTAAGGACCCATGGGGAGATGTTGTCCGGTCCCATCGCCTTTGAGGTGTCAAGGTCACTTAAGAGCTTCTTCACCTCCTCCTCAGTTGTTCGTATGTCATCCAACACTTGTTGGTATATTCCCTCTTGATGTTCCCTTCTGTGCTGTCTTCCCACAGCCCTTCCTGTCTCTACTGTAAAAACTTCCTTAAATCTCCTGTTCAGCTCCTCACATACCTCCTGATCATTTCTTGTGAGTTCTCCACCTTCTGTCCTTAATCTGATCACCTGGTCTTTGACTGTTGTCTTCCTCCTGATGTGGCTATACAACAGTTTCGGGTCAGTCTTGATTCTCGATGCTATGTCATTTTCATACTGTCGCTGGGCCTCCCTCCTTACCTGTGCGTACTCGTTCCTGGCTCTGCGACTGATCTCCCTATTTTCGTGTGTTCTCTGCCTTCTGTACTTTTTCCATTCTCTATTGCACTTTGTTTTTGCCTCCTTACACCGTCGGGTAAACCAGGGGCTTGTTCTGGTCTTCCCGTTGTTACTGTTGCCCTTGGGAATGAACCTTTCCACTGCCTCCTTGCATTTTGTTGCTACATATTCCATCATTTCATTTACTGGCTTTCCTGCCAGTTCTCTGTCCCACTGGACCTCCCGCAGGAAGTTCTTCAACCCTATGTAGTCCCCTCTTTTATAGTCAGGCTTTTCCCATTCTACTCCTGTTATTCTCTCCACTTGCAGCTCTACTATGTATTCAAAGCACAGAACCACGTGGTCGCTAGCTCCTAGGGGACTCTCATACTTGATGTCCTCAATGTCTGAGCTGCCCAGGGTGAACACAAGGTCCAATCTTGCTGGTTCATCCTCCCCTCTCACTCTGGTAGTGTCCTTAACATGTTGGTGCATGAGGTTTTCCAGCACCACGTCCAACATCCTGGCTCTCCATGTTTCGGGACCCCCATGTGGCTCCAGGTTTTCCCAGTCAATCTCCCTGTGGTTGAAATCCCCCATAACCAGCAACTTTGCTCTGCTGGAGTGAGCTCTTCTTGCCACCTCAGCAAGTGTGTCCACCATTGCTCTGTTGTTCTCTTCATATTCCTCTCTTGGCCTCCTGCAGTTCTGTGGTGGATTATACATCACTGCAATGACCACTTTGTGTTCCCCAGACTGAAGTGTACCTGCTATGTAGTCTCTTTCTCCTGTCTCATCTATTCCTTCCATTTTCTCGAATTTCCATCTGTTTTTTACGAGCAGAGCAACCCCACCTCCCCCCCTACCCCTTCTATCTTTCCTCATGATCTGGTATCCTGGTGGGAAGATTGCATCTGTTATTGTCTCCATGAGTTTTGTTTCTGTAACTGCTATGATGTCTGGGGACTTCTCATTGATTCTTTCTTGCCATTCCTCATGTTTATTCGTTAATCCATCTGCATTTGTGTACCAAACCTTCAACTTCTGTTCTAATACTGTAACTGTGGTGCGGGGGGTGGAAACAGAGGGATCGGTGTGTGATGGTTGGTTTGGAATGTTCAGTTGCCTTGGGGGTGTCGTGGCTGGAGTCCTTCTGCAGGTGTTTCTGCAGGTGTGTGCGTGTGTGTGTGTGTATGTGTGTGTGTGTGTGTGTACGCGCGCGTGCGTGTGTGTGTGTGCGCGTGCATGTGTATGTGTGTGTGTGAGAGTGCGTGTGTGTGTGTGTGTGTGTGTGTGTACGTGCGCGTGTGTGCGCGCGCGCGTGCGCGCGCGCGTGCGCGTGTATATGTGTGTGTGTGCGTGTGTGTGTGTGCTCACCTAATTGTGGTTGCAGGGGTCGAGACTCAGCTCCTGGCCCCGCTTCTTCACCGACCGCTACTAGGTCCTCTCTCCCCCTGCTCCATGAGCTTTATCATACCTCGTCTTAAAACTATGTATAGTTCCTGCCGCCACTACATCGCTTGCCAGACTATTCCACTTCCTAACTACTCTATGACTGAAGAAATACTTCCTAACATCCCTTTGACTCATCTGAGTCTTCAGCTTCCAGTTGTGATCCCTTGTTTCTGTGTCCCATCTCTGGAACATCCTGTCTCTGTCCACCTTATCTATTCCACACAGTATTTTGTATGTCATTATCATGTCTCCCCTGACCCTCCTGTCCTCCAGTGTTGTCAGATCGATTTCCCTTAACCTTTCTTCGTAGGACATTCCCCTTAGTTCTGGAACTAGCCTTGTTACAAACCTTTGCACTTTCTCTAATTTCTTGACGTGTTTGACCAGATGTGGGTTCCAAACTGGTGCTGCGTACTCCATTATGGGCCTGACGTACACAGTGTATAAAGTCTTGAACGATTCCTTACTGAGGTACCGGAACCCTATTCTCAGGTTTGCCAAGCGCCCATATGCCGCAGCAGTTATCTGATTAATGTGTGCTTCTGGCGATGTACTCAGTATTATACTCATTCCTTGGTCTTTCTCCTTGAGTGAGGTTTGCAGCCTTTGGCCTCCTAGCCTATGCTCTGTCTGCGGTCTTCTTTGCCCTCCTCCGATCTTCATGACTTTGCATTTGGCGGGGTTAAATTCTAGGAGCCAGTTTCTGGACCACACATCCAGCCTGTCCAGGTCTCTTTGTAGACCTGTCTGGTCCGCGTCTGATTTAATTCTCCTCAATAACTTCACGTCATCTGTAAACAGGGACACTTCTGAGTCTATCCCTTCCGTCATGTCGTTCACATATACCAAGAGTAGCACTGGTCCCAGGACTGACCAATGTGGGACCCCGCTCGTCACTGGCGCCCACTGTGATACCTCATGGACCATGACTCGCTGATGCCTCCCTGTTAGGTATTCTCTGATCCATTGCAGTGCCCTTCCTGTTATGCGTACCTGTTCCGCTAGCTTCTGTACTAATCTCTTGTGAGGAACTGTGTCGAAGGCCTTGCAGTCCAAGAAAACGCAATCAACCCAACCCTCCCTCTCATTTCTTACTTCAGTTACCTTGTCGTAAAACTCTAGTAGGTTTGTGACACAGGATTTACCTTCCATGAATCCGTGCTGGCTGTCATTTATAATCTTGTTCCGCTCCAGGTGCTCCACCACTCTCCTCCTGATAATCTTTTCCAAGACTTTGCAAACTATACATGTCAGTGACACTCGTCTATAATTTAGTGCTTCATTTCTGTCTCCCTTCTTAAAGATGGGGACTACATTTGCCTTCTTCCATACTTCAGGTAGTTGCCTAGTTTCAAGGGAAATGTTGATTTTGGTTAGTGGCACACTTAGTGTCCCTGCTCCCTCTCTAAGGACCCATGGAGAGATGTCCGGTCCCACCGCTTTTGAGGTATCAAGGTCACTTCCTCCTCAGTTGTGTGTAATTCATCCAACACTTGTTGGTATATCCCTTGTTGCTGTACCCCATTGTTTTGTCTTCCCGTTGTCCCTTCAGCCTCCATTGTAAATACTTCCTGAAATATCATGTTGAGCTCCTCACATACCTCCTGGTCGTTTCTTGTGAGATCCCCACCTTCTTTCCTCAGCCTGATTACCTGGTCCTTGACTGTTGTCTTCCTCCTGATGTGGCTGTAGAGTAGTTTCGAATCAGACTTGACTTTCGATTCTATGTCATTTTCATACTGCCGCTGCGCCTCCCTCCTTATCTATGCATACTCGTTTCTGGCTCGTCGACTAATCTCTTTATTCTCCTGAGTCCTTTGCTTTCTGTAATTTTTCCATTCTCTAGAGCACTTCATTTTTGCCTCCTTGCACCTTCGGGGAAACCAAGGGCTTGTTCTGTCCTTACCATTATTTCTGTTACCCTTGGGAACAAACCTTTCCTCTGCCTCCCTGCATTTTGTTGTTACAAAGTCCATCATTTCGTTTACTGATTTTCCTACCAACTCCTGTTTCCACTGAACCTCCTGCAGGAAAATCCTCATTCCTGTGTAGTCCCCCTTTTTATAGTTTAGCTTTTCCCTTTCTACTCCTGTTACCCTCTCCACTTTTAGCTCCACGATGTATCCAAAGCTCATAACTACGTGGTCACTAGCTCCAAGGGGCCTTTCATATGTGATGTGCTCAGTGTCTGAGCTACTCAGGGTGAACACGAGGTCCAGTCATGCTGGTTCATCCTCCCCTCTCTCTCTGGTAGTATCCCTAACATGTTGATGCATGAGATTTGGCAGCACCACATCCATCATCTTAGCTCTCCATGTTTCGGAACCCCCATGTGCCTCCAGGTTTTCCCAATCAATGACTACCTTGTGTTCCCCTGACTGAACTGTACCTACTGTGTAATCCATTTCTCCAGTCTCGTCCATACCTTCCATTTCTTGATAACCCCACCGGTGTGTGTGTGTACTCACCTAATTGTGGTTGCAGGGGTCGATACTCAGCTCCTGGCCCCACCTCTTCACTGAGTGCTATTAGATCCTCTCTCTCCCTGCTCCATGAGCTTTATCATACATCATCTTAAATCTATCTCTGGTTCCTGCCTCCACTACCTCACTTGCTAGACTGTTCCACTGCCTAACAACTCTATGACTGAAGAAATACTTCCTAACATCCTTTGACTCATCTGGGTCTTCAACTTCCAATTGTGACCTCTTGTTTCTGTGTCCCATCTCTGGAACATCCTGTCTCTGTCCACCTTGTCTCTTCCACGTAGTATTTTGTGTGTTGTTTTCATGTCTCCTCTGACCCTCCTGTCCTCCAGTGTCGTCAGGCCGATTTCCCTTAACCTTTCTTCGTAGGACATTTCCCTTAGCTCTGGAACTAACCTTGTCGCAAACCTTTGCACTTTCTCTAATTTCCTAACGTGCTTGATCAAGTATAGGTTCCAAACAGGTGTTGCATACTCCAGTATGGGCCTGACGTACACGGTGTACAGTGTCTTGAACGATTCCTTAGTTAGGTATCGGAACGCTATTCTCAGGTTTGCCAGGCGCCCATATGCTGCAGCAGTTATCTGGTTGATGTGTGCCTCCGGAGACGTGCTCGGTGTTATGGTCACTATTATACTGTGTGTGTGTGTTTATGTGCGTGCGTGTGTGTGTGTGTGTGTGTGTGTGTGTGTGTGTGTGTTACTAGTTGTCAAAAGGCACTTGTCGATAGACACTTCGCCTTTGTGTGTGTATGTTGTACTTGATCAATGAGCTACATATTGTACCTCAACTACTATACTGTCCAGGTTGTTCCAGTTCCTGTATGAGAGTAAAAGAGAGAGAGGGAGAGAGAGAGAGAGCCTGTGGAGTGTAGCAGACTCCAGCAAGAGTTATATTTAGCAATACTTTCCCCTTTAATATATCCAAACCAGCATGACTTCAGAGAGCCTGGGTCAAACTGACCCTTAGTGATGCTTGTATAGAACACTAGCGCTCTCTCTCTCTCTCTCTCTCTCTCTCTCTCTCTCTCTCTCTCTCTCTCTCTCTCTCTCTCTCTCTCTCTCTCTCTCACACGCTCTCTCTCTCTCGTTAATATATCCCTGGTTGTGCGAATGAAGTTAATTGGATTTTGAAAGGTATATTGGCTTCATTTATACAATCCAGGGAAATACTACTGTCCTGTCAGAGTGAGACGGAAGCTTGGTAAACGTTTTGCACTCTGGGTTTACGCAGGGTTGCTCGGTCTTTTCTCTCTTTCTCGTGAACATGTAAAATTGCAGGTATATCTGTGTGTCTCATTAACACGTAAGATGACAGGTATATCTTATAAAAATTCTACTTTCATTCACTGTCCACTCTACTCTGTGCTCCTTAATAGTTCTTATTCCTGTAATGCATATTTCCTAATTTAGGAGACTTGGTCTGAGACCGGGTCGTGTGGGAGATGATTTTTTGGGCAAGAGACAGATGGAGATGCTGTGTCAGAAGGATGAAGCTGGGAGGAGAGATTAAAGTTTGTTGTGAGCAAACTGGAGGTTAATATAGAAAGCAATAATGTACGAGGGAAGAGAGAGAGAAAAAAAAAGATATGAGGGGGAGAGAGAGAGAGAATATAGAAGGGAGAGAGTGTGTGTAGAATGGAGAGGTGGATTGTAGGAAGGAGAGAGGACGTCTTGTAGGGACAGGGAGTGTAGGAAGGAGAGAGTGAAGGAGGGAGAAAGAGGGTGTAGGAAGGCAAAAGGAAGACTAGTCTGTCTCCTGCCGTGACGTAAACAAACACCAGGACACACACACTACTTTTCTTGCAACTTTGCTGTCGTTCCTGACTGGTAGACACCCACACGTGCCCACACGCCCGCACGTGCCCACACGCGCCCACACGCCCACACACCCCAACCCCCCCACACGCCCACACACCCCAACCCCCCCACACGCCCACACACCCCAACCCCCCCACACGCCCACACACCCCAACCCCCCCACACGCCCCCACATGCCCCCACACACCCACACACACCCACACGTGCCCACACCCCACACAACCCTCACACCCCACACGCCCACACACCCCACACGCCCACACGCACCCACACGTCCACACACCCACACGTCCACACACCAAAACACCCACACGTCCACACACCCAAACACCCACACGTTCACACACCCACACGTCCACACACCCACACGTCCACACACCCAAACACCCACACGTCCACACACCCAAACACCCACACGTCCACACACCCACACGTCCACACACCCACACGTCCACACACCCAAACACCCACACGTCCACACACCCACATGCTTGAGGGTAACAAGATTTTCTCTCCCTTACTCTCTTACTCCAATCAGACCAACTCCCACCTGCGCTCTGCTCATCTCAGCCTCTCTCTTGAAAGTTAAAGTTCCTTTCTCTTGATCAACAGCCTGGTTGATCAGACCTTGATCCATCACGAGGCCTGGTCTTAGACCGAGCCGCGGGGGCGTTGACCCCCGAAATCCTCTCCAAGTATACTCCAGGTATACCTTGAAGCTGAACGATGACACGTACGTCTAGTAAACTCTACTGATACCTTGATATTGGTGCACATAACCTTGATATTGGTGTTCATAGCCTTGATATTGGTGCACATAACTTTGATATTAATGTACATATCCTTGATATTGGTTCACATAACCTTGATATTGGTGTACAGTTTTGATACCTGTGCAAATGACCTTGATATTAGTGCACATAGTCTTGGTATTGATACACATAACCTTGATATTAGTGCACATAGCCTTGATATTGGTGCATATAACCTAGATATTGGTTCATATAGCCTTGATATTGGTGCACATAGCCTCGATATTTGTAGACAGCCTGTACTGTCAGAGCACACAGCCTAGTCGTCTGCTTTGACTAGTTCATATTTCGCGGCATTCAGGTGCTGCCCTCTGTAGGCTCACCTAGGTCAGTGGGAGGCACAGCCCACCCTCTCTTACTCCTAGGCCGACCCTCTTGATAGACACAAGTGCTCCCCCTCCACGGACTGGCTTGCGGTCACTCCCTCACACTGCCCGTTGTGTACTCCTACCCAATTAAAGCCAAACTAGTCCACGGCCGTATCATTGCTACCTACGCTACCTTCATCGGCACTAAACCGCTGTTCAGCAGTAAGAACAGTTATAACATATTGGTGCACATAGCCTTGATATTGGTGCGCATAGCCTTGATATTGGTGCATATAGTTTTGATATTGGTGCAAAGCCTTGTTATTGGTGCATAGCCTTGATATTGCACAATGCACATAGCCTTGATATTAGTGCACATGATATTGCAGCATAAAATCCTGGTGTTGGTGCACAAAACCTTGGTATTTGTGCACAAAAACTATAGTATTGGTTCACAGAACCTTGGTATTGGTACACAAAAACTGGTATTGGTGGACAAAAACCCGGATATTGGTACACAAAAATCCTGGTATTGGTGCACAAAATCTCTGGTTCTGGTGCACAAACCCTGGTACTGGTACACACAACACTGGTATTGATGCACATAACCCTGGTATTGGTGCACAAAATCCCTGGTCCTGGTGCACAAACCCTGGTACTGGTACACATAACACTGTATTGATACACATAACCCTGGTATTGGTGCAGAAAACCCTGGTATTGGTGTACCACATCTACAGTCTCCCTGGATTATAATTCACCTCTGTATTCGACTGCTGAAGTCTGACCAGCAAATGAAACCTTTCCTGACATAAGATACCTGTGTTGTACATGTATCTTGCTCGTCATTGTGACGATTAAGACATGTGCAGCAGTTGGGTATCGTTTTTGTTGATAGGTTTCGTCTACAGAGTAGGCTTTTTCAGTCATATACAGAGGTAGCAGGTGTAGTAGTGAAATGATCTAGATGATGCAATCAGTCCATGAACTTTGGAGTAATAGTATTAGAGGAGATCAGTCCCTCAGCCTGGATAAAAATAATACAGACGAAGGAAAGTTCAGCTCCATGGAGCTGAACTTTCCTTCGTCTGTATTTCTTTTAACTGACCACCTCAAATACTATTTCTCCAAGGTTGATGGACTGATTACATCATTTCACTACTACACCTGCTGCTTCTGCATTTGACTGAAGAACTCTACTGTGTAAGCGAAACGTTCCAACAATAAAGATACCCAACTGTTGCACATGTCCGTATTTTATACCATTTTCAACATTACGTGTCATCGTGGCTGCCAAAAGTTCCACTGTGGATTCAGTACCTACAGCAACCTCAAGAGTCTCCTTCCAACACTCTTAAGAGTCACTTCAAATTCTTAATTTTAACAGGCGTTAGGAAGCAATACTTGCCATAAACTCCAGACGTAAATTACCATTATCAATGTTGTTATTACTATTACAATATTATTATTGCTATTGTTATTATTCGGGTTGACATAAGACTCTGTAAAACTTATTTCTTAATCTAAGTTTGGTTGGGATGCGTTAATGTACCATATTAATAAGCAATTAACTTAGAGTGGTTAAATATCATTAACTTGTGGCCTACATCTGGCAGACCGTGGCACATGGTAGTTGTTTAAAGCGTTGGTATCCTCACGCTCTCTAGGGCCGGTTCTTCACCTGTGATGTTGGCCTCTTTCGAACTTCACCGATTTCTCGAGTCTTTCACCTCTGTTTCTTTCAATTTCTTCATGTTGTAAACTTCCGAAGCTCAGAGTGCGAAAGGCGTTGGTCTGCTATTCCTTACCCTCTTGTAGTTCTCTTGAAATTGTTATTATATATATATATATATATATATATATATATATATATATATATATATATATATATATATATATATATATATATGTATATATAGGATGGGGTCCACCTCTGGTGTAAATTGTGGGACCCATAGCCTCGGAGAAGTGCATAAAAAGGCTTCAAGGAAGAATATTTGGATTTCTTCCTGAAGCCGTTTGAATGTTCCACTTCCCCTACCACCCCATCTTTTAGTATATATTTTTTTTACCAATAGGAATATTTTATTACATAATATGGTACAGAAGGTTTAAGAGATACATTGTTGATATAAAGGTGGCATATAAGGTACATGTTGTTACGTGTGTATCACCGATTATAAGGCGAAAATCTCATCCAGCTCCTCAGAGCTGGGGCGTGTTCCCAAAATACAGCAGGCATTACCCCTTTGAACAGCCGCACTGAGCCGCTGGAACAGAAAACTAGCTGCCCTGGGATCCCTAGTTACCCTGATGAGTCTTTTTCCCAGCTCCTTAAGGAATTTAGATGCACTCTTTCCCCATGAGCCAAAGGTCTCTGAGCCTATGGGAACAAACATATAATGATGGGCAAGTTCTCCATATTTTCTAGACTTTTGGGACTCCCTGAAGCTGGCAGCTGCCCCTCCTTCCTCCCTGGTGTATTGGAGATAGGTATCAGCCAAGGTAGATGCACATGTATAGTCCCACACCACCTGCTTCCCATCTGTCCAGGCTTGAAGGGTGATACCATCTGGACGCTTCTGGCTGCCATCAGATCTGCATAGTTGGGGTGGCTCCCTTACTGCTGGGCATCCAGCTGTTGTGAGGCTCCTCTTGATAATGTTATTAACCTCCTCATGTCTTGCAATCTTTCCCTCGGATTTACGGCACACAAGACCATGGTACCCGAATCGGTCTGCTGCTTCACTGCCACAAATACACCTGTGTTCGGCGAGAATAGGGGCGGCAAGTCGAAGGGGAACACCGATGCGGATGGTCTGGGGGTCGAGGCGTGTGCCAAGGCTGGAGTTGGGAACAGCCAACAGAAAGTCCCCAGCATGAGGGGCTCTCACTGCCAGCAGGCGGGCTCTATCCTTCCCTGACACACTCTGAATCATTGTTGAGGCTATATTTTCCACTATTGGACCATCCCAGTGCGATTGTTTGTAGTTGTTGGGGGCAGCAGGTCTGGTTTCTGAGCCCGTTAGATTATCCCAGATCATTGCTCCGTCAATGAATTTTTGGTCCTGGACTCCAATCTTGTCCCTAAGATGTTCAGGGAGAATCGCTGCTACAAGCTCTCTGGATGCAATACACGAGGACAGAAAAGCAGGTAACGCAATTTGTGATGACTTGCGGACACCAATGCCTCCTAGTCTGACTGGAAGTGTAGCTTGGTTCCACTGCCCGTCTTCTAGAGTAAGGTTAAGTACTTTCGTAAAAATCTGCCTCAGAATACTGTCATATTCGTGCAGTATAGGGTTATCATATGAAGGTGCACATCTTAGGAAATATGTCAACCTGGGCAGACTCAAGCACTTTGTGAGAAGGTACAAGGCATCGTGGGTGTCCAGATTGCCTATTCGTTGTTCCATTCTCCTTAACTCTTCCAATTTCTTCCTGAGAATTGTGCCAATGGCATTTCTTCCCAGAGGTGCTCCTAGCAAGACACTATTTGTGGGGGCAATGACTGCTGCTCCTGGTAGTTTTGATCTCACTGCATTTATCACTTGTTGACTGACTGAGATGATTTCACATTTGGATGGATTCAGGACGAGACCCGTTTCCTGTCCCCGTGTCATTACCTGTGTAAGGTCATGTAGGAGGGACTCCTTTGTACCTGCTAGTGTACCATCATCTAGGAACCAGATGTTTAGCTCGCTGGTCAGTCTGATTGTGATTTCCCTAACTGCTATACAGAAGAGAAATGGTGCAAGAGGATCTCCTTGTTGGACACCCTCCGATGATGTGATTTCATGCTCTCCAAAGAGACGCATTGATTCCTTGCTATACCCAGCTGAAACAAAGGGGAAGAGACCAGGGAAATGTTCTTGTACCGCTGCTAATACCACGTCTCTTTTCAGGAGATTGAACGTATTCTTGAAATCTAATTTTACCACTGCATTGTCCTCAGGCAGGTTGTTGATATACGCCCTTGTTGCATGAACCGCTGCTTCACTTACTTGGAGAGACCCCAAAGCCAAGCTGGTTTGGTTGAAGCATCATGGCTGCCTGTGCACGAATACTTCGGACAGCAGCTTTGGATACGAGGCGGCGTAACGTGTTGCCTACTGCAATTGGCCGAATTCCTCCATCCTTCTTTTTAAGTGCACAAAGTGTTGCACCAAAAAAGAAAGGTCTAATTTCATCAGGAATCAGACCAGCCAAGGAATTGTTGACGAACCTTGTGATCTCTGAAAGCAGTGTCTCTGCAATTTCCCCAATAACTGGATTAACCATTTCCTTTAAATGCTGTGGCCTTATTCCAGTGTAACCCCCAGCAGAGCCAGATGGAAACGACATTATTGCTTTGTAAATGTCTGAGTCTTCCACAATCAATGGTTCCATAGTGGGGACAGAGGTGCTGGAACTGTTGGTGCCACTGGTTTCCCTGGCAGGGTGCTTTCCTCTAAGTGCTTCAGCCGTGTCAGCATCCCTGGGAGCAACTGTATCTTCACTGGTAATAATTCTGATTGCCCCCACTGTGTTGCCCTCTTCAATTTTCTTGCTCACTTGGACTCTGACTTTTTCACTGTCAGTAGAGTGAGTGGGGGTTCTGCCTCTCCCTTTTTTGTGTTGACGGGGAAGGCGAATGAGGTTATCAACTCTAGGAAAATATCTTAAGGATTTAATTATCATTGAGGCTAGCCTCTTTCCCCTTCTTTCCGGCACAGCTAAGCTGACATTGCCAAAAAGTAGCAAGTTGTGCCATGCCTTGATGGTTGGTGGAGCATTTAAGATAGTGGAACCATCGTTTACTTTTTTCAGGAGATCTGTAAGTTTCCCAGCTGCGTGTGGACGGGCTGCTTTGGGAATATGTGTGAGTGTCCTCGTACCTGTTGCTTTAATTGCTTCCAAGAGATTGTCTGATGAGATGAAATCTGTTGGAGTGGGTTCAGGTGCCTGAGGTGGCTCTGGATCATCACTTTCCACAGGAGGACATCCTGAACCAGGGCAACTACCGTGTTTGCGGAGGAAACCATTAGAGTTGAGACAACGAAGCTGTAAGCATGACCGACACTTGCCTCTCCTAGTATTTCCAGCCGTGCCATTTCCCTGGCTGCTTGCTTCCTCCTGGTTGGCATCCATCTGCTATATATATATATATATATATATATATATATATATATATATATATATATATATATATATATATATATATATATAAAATATATAATAATGTGCCGAATAGGCAGAACTTGCGATCTTGGCTTAAATAGCAACGCTCATCTTGCCATATAGGACAAGTGAAAATTTGTGTATGTAATAATTTCGCCAAAATCATAATGAACCTAACGAAAAAATATATTTCACTGTGTTTGTTTAGTATTAAATTATTGTAAACAAATCTAAAATATATTTAGTTGGGTTAGGTTAAAATAAATTGTTCTTGCTATAATAAGGTTAGGTAAGTTTTCTAAGTTCCTTTTGGTGCAAAATTATAAATTTTTACATCAACATTAACGAAAAAAAATATATCTATAAACCTATAAGAGAAAATTTTAGAAAGGACTTAATTTTAAATGAGTTCTTGCTAATTGACCAGTTTTACATATTCGGCACGACATGCAGGCATGCGTGAGCGTGTTTGATAGGAGTGAATGGAGACAAATGGTTTTTAATACTTGACGTGCTGTTGGAGTGTGAGCAAAGTAACATTTATGAAGGGGTTCAGGGAAACCGGCAGGCCGGACTTGAGTCCTGGAGATGGGAAGTACAGTGCCTGCACTCTGAAGGAGGGGTGTTAATGTTGCAGTTTAAAAACTGTAGTGTAAAGCACCCTTCTGGCAAGACAGTGATGGAGTGAATGATGGTGAAAGTTTTTCTTTTTCGGGCTACCCTGCCTTGGTGGGAATCGGCCAGTGTGATAATATATATATATATATATATATATATATATATATATATATATATATATATATATATATATATATATATATATATATATATATATATATAATGTATATAAAGTTGGGCTTTCTCCTTTTGTCAAGTTATAAATTAAAGACTTAACTAAAGGTGGTGTATTGTAAGCACGAAGCAGCAGCAACAAGAACTGCAGAAGCAGCAACAGCAGCAGTTTTAACAACAGGAACATTGACTGTAGAAACTGCAGAAGTAGCAGGAAAAGACGCAGCAGCAGCAACAACAACAACAACAACAACAGAGCAACAATAGCAGCAGTAGCAACAACAGTAGCAGCAGCAACAACAGTAGCAGCAGCACAAACAGCATTACTAGACACAGCTGGCATAGCACCTTAAACTCACCTTCCCGAACCCCCCCCCCCCCCTTCCTGTCTACCACTATAACCACATACATAAATAACTGCACATGGGAGAGAGAAGCTTATGACGACGTTTCAGTCCAAGTCGGACCGAAGCGTCATGATAAGCTTCTAAACAAGGGAGATGTTAATAAAGTACTGAGGGTGTCTAACCAGGTAAGAACCAGAAATAATGGATATAAGTTGGATAAATTTAGATTTAGAAAGGACATAGGTAACTGACCAATATGTTCAGCTTAAAAGAGAAGTAAAAAAGGCGATTAGAAAGGCTAAACGTGACTATGAAATTAGAGTTGCTAATGAATCAAAGACTAATCCAAAGGGGTTCTTTCAAGTGTATAGGACGAAGGTGAAGGAAAAAGTAGGACCTCTGAAATCTGGGAATGGACAGCTGACGGATAATGAACTGGAAATGTGTTCCTTATTTAATGACTATCTTTTGTCAGTTTTTACACAGGAAGATGTAAATGAGATTCCAGTAATTAACAATTATTTAGTTCCTGATGAATTTAAGTTAACTAATATTACTGTCACTAGGGAACATTAAAATGGTATAAAATACCGACAGGTTGTTAGGTAAGACACATATGCAACAGTTAGGTATCTTTATTATGAAACGTTTCGCCTACACAGTAGGCTTCTTCAGTCAAGTACAGAAAAGTTGATAGAAGCAGAAGATACTTCATCTCCATATTGTTTCATACTATGGAACAATGCTCTTCTCCAGACTGAGGGACTGACCACCTCAAAACTTTAAGGGTGATGGACTGATTACATCGTCTTCAAGTATCTTCTGCTTCTATCAACTTTTCTGTACTTGACTGAAGAAGCCTACTGTGTAGGCGAAACGTTTCATAATAAAGATACCTAACTGTTGCATATGTGTCTTACCTAACAACCTGTCGGTATTTTATACCATTTTAATGTTCAATCTGTCAGACACTGCAACACAAGGGTATCTTGGTACAGACCTGCAATCAACTTCGACAACTTCCACTAGTGAGAGCGGCTGGATTTGAGAGGGACCTGACCTTTCAACATCTGAGTTCTTACCTCTCCTAGTGGCCTACGTCTCACCTCTTGGCGCTATAAAAGCTCCATCCTGTCACTTCATCTCCATATTGTTTCATACTATGGAACAATGCTCTTCTCCAGACTGAGGGACTGACCACCTCAAAACTTTAAGGGTGATGGACTGATTACATCGTCTTCAAGTATCTTCTGCTTCTATCAACTTTTCTGTACTTGACTGAAGAAGCCTACTGTGTAGGCGAAACGTTTCATAATAAAGATACCTAACTGTTGCATATGTGTCTTACCTAACAACTGTCACGAGGGACATGGTTATTAAACAGATAGACAAACTGAAACAAAATAAGTCCCCGGGACCCGATGAGTTGTTTTCTAGGGTACTTAAGGAATGCAAGATGGAGCTTAGTCAGCCAGGGATTAACGAGTGTATTCAATGCGTCCATCCTTACCAGTGTTGTGCCAGAGATGTGGAAGATGGCTAATGTGGTTCCTATATTCAAGTCAGGGGATAAGTCCACTCCTTCAAATTACCGTCCAATAAGCCTGACATCTATAGTGGGCAAGTTATTAGAATCAATTATAGCTGACATTATCAGAAGTCACCTTGAAGAGCATAACTTGATAAATGAATCTCAGCATGGATTCACGAGAGGTCGTTCCTGCCTGACAAACTTACTGACGTTCTTCAATAGAACATTTGAGGCAGTTGACAGTGATAAGGAATATGATATTGTTTATTTGGATTTTAGTAAAGCCTTCGACAGAGTACCTCACAAGAGACTCTTAAGAAAAGTGGCAGCTCATGGTATAGGAGGTAAAGTTCTAGCATGGATTGAGGCATGGCTTACCAATAGAAAGCAGAGAGTTACCATTAATGGAGTGAAATCTGAATGGGGATTAGTCACTAGTGGCGTTCCACAAGGATCAGTTTTAGGCCCTCTTTTGTTCATAATTTACATTAATGACCTTGATGAAGGGATTACTAGTGACATGAGTAAGTTTGCTGATGATACAAAGATAGGCCGTATAATTCACTCTGAGGAGGATATCAATGAACTCCAGGACGATTTGAACAAATTAATGTCTTGGTCTGAGAAATGGCAGATGAAGTTTAATGTGGATAAGTGTAAGGTACTTGCCCTTGGTAATGAAAATAACCCTCGAAGCTATAATCTAGGTGAAGTAGAGCTTGGTCATACAGAATGTGAAAAAGACTTGGGAGTCATGGTAAGCAGAAATCTAAAGCCAAGACAGCAGTGCCTCAGTGTGCGCAACAAGGCCAACAGATTACTTGGATTTATCTCAAGAAGTATAAGTAACAGAAGTCCAAAAGTTATTTTACAGCTCTATGCATCACTAGTGAGGCCTCATTTAGATTATGCTGCTCAGTTTTGGTCCCCTTACTACAGGATGGACATAGACTCATTAGAGAACGTACAGAGAAGAATGACTAAAATGATTTACTGTGTAAGGAACCTCCCGTATGAAGATAGACTTAAAGCCTTAAATCTCCACTCTCTGGAGAGGCGTAGAATGAGGGGAGATATCATTGAAGTGTATAAGTGGATGACGGGCATAAACAAGGGAGACATTAATAAAGTACTGAGGGTGTCGAACCAGGTAAGAACCAGGAATAATGGATTTAAGTTGGATAAATTTAGATTTAGAAAGGACATAGGTAAGTACTGGTTTTCTAACAGAGTTGTAGATGCGTGGAACAGTCTTCCCAGTGGGGTGATAGAGGCTAGGACCTTGGGTAGCTTTAAGAAGAGACTGGACAAATATATGAGTGGGAGGGGCTGGGTTTGATTGGTGTTGGGGGGTGCGGGAGTTGTTTCTTGAGTAGCTTTAGGTAGAGATCGTTTTGATAAGGACCTGCCTCGTATGGGCCAGTAGGCCTTCTGCAGTGTTCCTACATTCTTATGTTCTTATGTTCTTATGTACTGGTTTTCTAACAGAGTTGTAGATGCGTGGAACAGTCTTCCCAGTGGGGTGATAGAGGCTAGGACCTTGGGTAGCTTTAAGAAGAGACTGGACAAATATATGAGTGGGAGGGGCTGGGTTTGATTGGTGTCATTGGGTACGGGAATTATTTCTTGGGTAGCTTTAGGTAGAGGTCGTTTTGATAAGGACCTGCCTCGCATGGGCCAGTAGGCCTTCTGCAGTGTTCCTACATTCTTATGTTCTTATTTGTATATTGTTCCAGTCACGGTAGTGTACCTTTTTGTTCTTCACTATAAGAACATAAGAACATAAGAATGTAGGAACACTGCAGAAGGCCTACTGGCCCATACGAGGCAGGTCCTTATCAAAACGACATCTACCTAAAGCTACTCAAGAAACAACTCTCGCACCCCCCAACACCAATCAAACCCAGCCCCTCCCACTCATATATTTGTCCAGTCTCTTCTTAAAGCTGCCCAAGGTCCTATCCTCTATCACCCCACTGGGAAGACTGTTCCACGCATCTACAACTCTGTTAGAAAACCAGTACTTACCTATGTCCTTTCTAAATCTAAATTTATCCAACTTAAATCCATTATTCCTGGTTCTTACCTGGTTCGACACCCTCAGTACTTTATTAATGTCTCCCTTGTTTATGCCCGTCATCCACTTATACACTTCAATGATATCTCCCCTCATTCTACGCCTCTCCAGAGAGTGGAGATTTAAGGCTTTAAGTCTATCTTCATACGGGAGGTTCCTTACACAGTAAATCATTTTAGTCATTCTTCTCTGTATGTTCTCTAATGAGTCTATGTCCATCCTGTAGTAAGGGGACCAAAACTGAGCAGCATAATCTAAATGAGGCCTCACTAGTGATGTATAGAGCTGTAAAATAACTTTTGGACTTCTGTTACTTATACTTCTTGAGATAAATCCAAGTAATCTGTTGGCCTTGTTGCGCACACTGAGGCACTGCTGTCTTGGCTTTAGATTTCTGCTTACCATGACTCCCAAGTCTTTTTCACATTCTGTATGACCAAGCTCTACTTCACCTAGATTATAGCTTCGAGGGTTATTTTCATTACCAAGGGCAAGTACCTTACACTTATCCACATTAAACTTCATCTGCCATTTCTCAGACCAAGATATTAATTTGTTCAAATCGTCCTGGAGTTCATTCATATCCTCCTCAGAGTGAATTATACGGCCTATCTTTGTATCATCAGCAAACTTACTCATGTCACTAGTAATCCCTTCATCAAGGTCATTAATGTAAATTATGAACAAGAGAGGGCCTAAAACTGATCCTTGTGGAACGCCACTAGTGACTAATCCCCATTCAGATTTCACTCCATTAATGGTAACTCTCTGCTTTCTATTGGTAAGCCATGCCTCAATCCATGCTAGAACTTTACCTCCTATACCATGAGCTGCCACTTTTCTTAAGAGTCTCTTGTGAGGTACTCTGTCGAAGGCTTTACTAAAATCCAAATAAACAATATCATATTCCTTATCACTGTCAACTGCCTCAAATGTTCTATTGAAGAACGTCAGTAAGTTTGTCAGGCAGGAACGACCTCTCGTGAATCCATGCTGAGATTCATTTATCAAGTTATGCTCTTCAAGGTGACTTCTGATAATGTCAGCTATAATTGATTCTAATAACTTGCCCACTATAGATGTCAGGCTTATTGGACGGTAATTTGAAGGAGTGGACTTATCCCCTGATTTGAATATAGGAACCACATTAGCCATCTTCCACATCTCTGGCACAACACTGGTAAGGATGGACGCATTGAATACACTCGTTAATGGCTGACTAAGCTCCATCTTGCATTCCTTAAGTACCCTTGAAAACAACTCATCGGGTCCCGGGGATTTATTTTGTTTCAGTTTGTCTATCTGTTTAATAACCATGTCCCTCGTGACAGTAATATTAGTTAACTTAAATTCATCAGGAACTAAATAATTGTTAATTACTCGAATCTCATTTACATCTTCCTGTGTAAAAACTGACAAAAAATAGTCATTAAATAAGGAACACATTTCCAGTTCATTATCCGTCAGCTGTCCATTCCCAGATTTCAGAGGTCCTACTTTTTCCTTCACCTTCGTCCTATACACTTGAAAGAACCCCTTTGGATTAGTCTTTGATTCATTAGCGACTCTAATTTCATAGTCACGTTTAGCCTTTCTAATCGCCTTTTTTACTTCTCTTTTAAGCTGAACATACTGGTCAGTAAGGTTAACCTCTCCTCTTCTGATGCGCCTATAAATTCCCCTTTTCTCCCCTAATAGATGCTTTAACCTCCTGTTAACCCATTTGGGATCGTTATTATTAGACCTAATTTCTCTCTGGGGAATGTATATACTCTGGGCACTGTGTACATTATTAAGAAAACAATCATAAAAGCAGATCCCTTCATATTCATAAGTATGATTATCGTCAATAAAATCATTAGCTAGATAACCCCAATCAAGATTAGACAGATGTTCCCTAAGTCCATTATAATCGGCAGAACGAAAATCGGGGATTTTTACTGTATTATCATTATTCTTGCATTCCCAATTAATGCTAAAGGTGATGGATTTGTGATCACTTGCGCCAAGCTCTTCAGTGATCTCCAGATTATTCACTAGTGTTTCCTTATTTGACAAGACTAGGTCTAGCAAATTATTACCCCTGGTAGGTTCAGTTACACTCTGTTTCAGAAAACAGTCCTGAACTGTTTCCATGAAGTCACTGGACTCTAGATTACCTGTCAAAGAATTCCAGTCAATTTGGCTAAAGTTAAAGTCCCCTACTATGACTACGTTACTGTGTCCAGAAGCCCTAACAATTTCGTCCCAAAGAAGTCTCCCTCTATCGTGATCCAAGCCTGGAGGTCGGTATATTACACCTAGAATTAGTTTTTCTTGACCCTCCACGAACTCTACCCAAACAGACTCTGTTACTGCTCCATCTATTTTTATACCTTTTTTTATGCAACAATTAATATTTTCTCGAACATACAATGCAACTCCTCCCCCCTTCCCATTACATCTATCCACATTGAATAACTTAAATCCCTGAATATTACACTCAGCAGTCATATCCCGACTCTTTAAATCATACCACGTTTCAGTTAATGCAATGATATCAAAGTTCCCAGCACATGCTACCAAACGTAGTTCATTAATTTTATTTCTTGGACTTCGACTGTTAGCATAAAATACCATCATATGTTTTTTCTTCTGCACATTTTTCCTATTCATCTTTGTTTTTACACAATTTCTGAAATTATCATTACCCAGAGTTACTCCATGACAGTTACTATTAAGATTCTTAATATCAGAGCATAAGTCAATATATCCATACTCATTATTAATAATTTCTAAACCCATACCTCTAACTAATCCTAGTTTAAAGTCCTAACAACCCCCTCAACTGAGTTAGCAAGAAAACCCACACCTGCCCTGGATAAGTGAACCCCATCCCTGGCATACATGTCATTTCGGCCATAGAAGTTGTCCCAGTTGTCAATGAATGGTACTGCATTATCCTTACAGTGTTTATCCAGCCAACAATTAATACCAATTGCTCTGGACAACCATTCATTACCAACACCTCTTCTTGGCAAAATGCCACATATAACAGGGCGCCCCCCCTTCTTCCTAATCATGTCTATAGCTGTCCTGAACTTTCTAACTAAATCCTCACTTCTACGCTTGCCTACATCATTGCCTCCAGCACTGAGGCAAATAATAGGATTATCCCATTACCGTTCATGATGTTGTCAAGCCAGCTAACAATGTCCTCCATCCCAGCCCCAGGAAAGCATACCCTTTGTCTCCTACTCCTGTCCTTCAAGCAGAATGCCCTATCCATGTATCTAACCTGGCTATCCCCAACAACAACAATATTCTTACCTTCCTTGTCGTTCGTCGTGACGATCCCAGTAGTAGACTCACATTCGTCGGGTAGCACCGAGAATGCGTTGGAGGTTTCCACGGGAGTTTCCACAGCAGTCTCTTTCTTCTTCATCGTTTCTGGCTTTCCATTCGTCTTCTTGATCGTCAACTTCGTCGTCCCCTGCTGTCCAGCCACTGACCACGATCCCTTCTTGACCTGAGGACTCGAAACAGGAGGACTACTACGAATCCTCTTGTTTTCCTCGGTCAATCGCCGTATCTCCATCTTCGCTGCCTTCAGTTCTTCCTTAAGTTGCTGGTAAAGTTGCTCGATGGAGGGCATCTTGGTTCAGTCCACGGGAGCAAACAAGACACTTCTTCAAGACACTTACATGTAGGTTCTAGTGCCAGTGCTGGTTTCATATATATGTGTCTGCCACCTGTAGGTTCTAGTACCAGTACTGGTTTCATATATATGTGTCTGCCACCTGTAGGTTCTAGTACCAGTACTGGGTTCATACACCTGTGTCTGGCACCTGCAGGTTCTAGTACCGGTACCGGTACCAGGTTCACAAACTTTTAGATACTACCTCAGAGGTTAAGTTCTGGTAACGAGTCCTGAAACAAGATCCAAGTACTTCAGATCTTTGCAAGTCTTGAAGACCTGGAAATATGCGTAGAGCTTAGTCAAGTCATGATTAAGCTGTACATAGAGCGAACATTGTGTCAGTAAAAGCTTATTTTGAAGCTTGTCTTGTGGGCAATATGTCATTCCTTTCCTTGTGGGCAATATGTCGCCTCATCCCTTTGCTTGTGGGCAATATGTCGCCTCATCCCTTTGCTTGTGGGCAATATGTCGCCTCATCCCTTTCCTTGTGGGCAATATGTCGTCTCATTCCTTTCTTTGTGGGCAATCTGTCGTCTCATCCCTTTTCTTGTGGGCAAAATGTCGACTGATAAATTAGACACATGTGCAACTCTTGGGTATCTTTATTGAGGAAACGTTTCGCACATGGTGGCTTCATCAGTCCATACAAAGGAGAATCTTGAACAGGAGGAGAATGAGGTAATCAGTCCCTCAACCTTGAGTCGATGTGGTCAGTCCATCAATCATTCTCCTCCTGAGACACTTATGCAGCATATGGGAATCTTTATTCAGGAAACGTCTCGCCACACAGTGGCTTTATCAGTCCAATACAAAGAGGAAGGCGTAAGGAGAGGAGGAGTATGAGGTAATCAGTCCCTCAGCCTGGAGTCGATGTTTTCAGTCCATCAATCTTGTAGAATGTACAGCATTGGGCCGTAGACGTGGCTTATATACTGTAGTGAGGTGACGTGAAGCAGGCGGAGGCGGGGTCATAGTGGTACTATCCACTAGTTGAAGATTGAGACACTTATGCAGCATATGGGAATCTTTATTCAGGAAACGTTTCGCCACACAGTGGCTTCATCAGTCCAATACAAAGAGGAAGGCGTAAGGAGAGGAGGAGAATGAGGTAATCAGTCCCTCAACCTGGAGTCGATGTGTTCAGTCCATCAATCTTGTAGAATGTACAGCATAGGGCCGTAGACGTGGCTTATATACTGTAGTGAGGTGAGGTGAAGCAGGCGGAGGCGGGGTCATAGTGGTACCATCCACTAGTCGAAGTAGGTCTTCGTCCAAAGGTTGAACAAGTGTTGAAGAATTCTTTGTAACAAGATCCCATGATGCTGCAGTGTCTGACAGTTGTGATGAATGGTTTGAAAAACCGACAAGTTGAAGATTGAGACACTTATGCAGCATATGGGAATCTTTATTCAGGAAACGATTCGCCACACAGTGGTTTCATCAGTCCAGTACAAAGAGGAAGGCGTAAGGAGAGGAGGAGAATGAGGTAATCAGTCCCTCAACCTGGAGTCGATGTGTTCAGTCCATCAATCTTGTAGAATGTACAGCATAGGGCCGTAGACGTGGCTTATATACTGTAGTGAGGTGAGGTGAAGCAGGCGGAGGCGGGGTCATAGTGGTACCATCCACTAGTCGAAGTAGGTCTTCGTCCAAAGGTTGAACAAGTGTTGAAGAATTCTTTGTACATTCTACAAGATTGATGGACTGAACACATCGACTCCAGGCTGAGGGACTGATTACCTCATACTCCTCCTCTCCTTACGCCTTCCTCTTTGTATTGGACTGATGAAGCCACTGTGTGGCGAAACGTTTCCTGAATAAAGATTCCCATATGCTGCATAAGTGTCTCAATCTTCAACATGTCGGTTTTTCAAACCATTCATCACATTCTCCTCCTGTTCTTCAAGATTCTCCTTTGTATAGACTGATGAAGCCACTCTGTGGCGAAACGTTTCCTCAATAAAGATACCCAAGAGTTGCACATGTGTCTAATTTATCAACATGTCGGTTCTCTGAACCATTCATCTACCAAAATGTCGACTGATCCCTTTCCAGGCCTTAGTTTCTGGAATCCAGAGGTGCCTTTAGTAGCCAGTGGTTGCTGGAGTCAGTGCAGGGAGGGCCGGGGGAGGGGAAGAGTGTGGTAGGGAGTATGAGTGTGTGGATGAGGGTGGGAGGGAAGGATGGTAGCTGGTGTGGTATATAGATGGAGAGGGAGGGATGGTGGCTGGTGTGTACGGAGGGAGAGAGAGAAGGATTGTGACTGGAGTGTGCATAGAGGGAGAGGAGGGATGGTAGGTAGTGTGAATAGAGGAAGAGCGAGGGATTGTGGATGGAGGGAGGGATGGTGGCTAATGTGTTTGGAGGGAGAGAGAGAGAGAGATGGTGAATGGAGTGAGGGATGGTGGCTGGTGTATGGAGTGAGGGTTTAGAAAGACACGTAAGCAAACACTATAACATATTTATTAGAAAACGTTTCGGTCCTGGGACCTTGATCACTTCTAACATGTTAGAAGTGATCAAGGTCCCAGGACCGAAACGTTTTCTAATAAATATGTTATAGTGTTTGCTTACGTGTCTTTCTAAACCAACTTGTCGGTATTTATTACCAAGGTTTATACCATGGAGTGAGGGATTGTGGCTGGAGTGTGCTGTTGCCTCCAGTTGTTGTTGACGGAAGTGCTGCATCAGCTGTAAGGCTTCAGGTCTGCTACATCCCAGTGGTCGGTCTTCCCAGCAGTACTTACTGAAACACTTGCATCTTGATTTATGGAACACGAAGCATCGATCTTTTGGATTTCAAGAACAGGTGTTATTATCTGCACTTTTCTGTTTTATCAACATCTGACTTTAGGAAGTGTTCGCCCTGGAACACCTGGAACGTTTTTCCTAAAATATAGTCAGAAAAAGTTTAAATGTTCACCCCCTATAATCCTTCATTAAAGTTACATTTCAAACGATCCAAAAATTTACTTACAAATTACATTTACTTTGATTACATTTCTATTTTTGAAGATTGAGACACTTATGCAGCATATGGGAATCTTTATTCAGGAAACGTTTCGCCACACAGTGGCTTCATCAGTCCAATACAAAGAGGAAGGCGTAAGGAGAGGAGGAGAATGAGGTAATCAGTCCCTCAACCTGGTTTGAAAAACCGACAAGTTGAAGGTTGAGGGACTGATTACCTCATTCTCCTCCTCTCCTTACGCCTTCCTCTTTGTATTGGACTGATGAAGCCACTGTGTGGCGAAACGTTTCCTGAATAAAGATTCCCATATGCTGCATAAGTGTCTCAATCTTCAACTTGTCGGTTTTTTCAAACCATTCATCATTTCTATTTTTGTTTTTAAGGTAGACCCTAGAATGTTATCAGATATCCGCCCACACAGCCGCCTGGAAAATCCAGGAGAGGAAAACTGAGTATTTGTAAACGAGATTTTTCACAGCGTTATAAATATCGATGAAAGCATTTGAGAATTTACGCAAAAAATCGCCTGGAAATAGTGCTCGATTTTTTGTTACTGACTTATGACATCAAATCCTCTTTGAATCCATTAAATATCAACGTCGTATCTAATTCCATTGTATTTCCAGGGAATTATTTCAAGGACTTAAAAAATATAGGCTTTGATTCTGTTTACAAAGCACATTCAAGGAAGTAATGCAAGTATATATGATATATAGTCGCAGACAGACGATCTTAATGCAAGACAAGTAATGGGGGATGGAAATCTTCAGGTCAGGTACTCTCACACGTCTCCGTGCGTCATCAGGAGCTATGAAATGTTGCAAAAGTAGCAGCGGAAGGAATGAGAAGTTTTTTCAGTGTGAGATAGTGTGGTGACACCAGCAAGCCAGCTTAAAGCTGCCTCACTCTGAGAAAACTGCTTAGCTCCTGATGACGCACGGAGACGTGTAAAAGTACCTGACCCGAAGATTTCCATCCCCCGTTGCTTGTCTTGTACAAGTGTGTGTACTCACCTAATTGTGATTGCAGGGGTCGAGTTATAGCTCATAAGAACATAAGAAAGAAGGAACACTGCAACAGGCCTACTGACCCATGCGGAGTAGGTCCATGTCCCGCCCCGGATTAGCCCAATGACCCACCCAGTCTGGTCACCTCCACTCAAGGATGCAGCACGGCACCAGACCCAGCAGCACAAGCTAGTCAGGTCCAATTCACACCCACCCACACCCACTCATGTATTTATCTAACCTATTTTTAAAACTACACAACGTTTTAGCCTGAATAACTGTACTCGGGAGTTTGTTTCAATCATCGACAACTCTTTTACCAAACCAGTGCTTTCCTATATCCTTCCTGAATCTGATTTTTTCCAACTTGAAACCATTGCTGCGAGTCCTGTCTTGGCTGGAAATTTTCAGCACGCTATTTACATCCCCTTTATTTATTCCTGTTTTCCATTTATACACCTCGATCATATCCCCCCTAATTCTACGCCTTTCGAGAGAGTGCAGATTCAGGGCCCTCAGTCTATCCTCATAGGGAAGATTTCTCCTTTGTACGTTTTCCAGAGCATTTATATCCATTCTCCCCTCAAGGAAGGTTCCTTGATGTTGGTGAGGGGCTCTTGATTTAGGGAATTGGATCTGTGCTCCAGTTCCCCAAATTAAGCCTGAATGCCTTCCACATCCCCCCCCTAGGCGCTGTATAATCCTCCGGGTTTAGCGCTTCCCCCTTGATTATAATAATAATAATATATTCATTCTGTAATACGGTGACCAGAACTGAGCAGCAGTCTAAATGAGGCCTAACCAAGGATATATGGAGTTGATGAACAACCTATTTTTTATACTTCTAGATATGAAGCTATGTATGGATCCTGCCTCTACTAAATCACTTCAAAGACTATTCCACTTCCTGACAACTCTGAGCGTGTGTGTGTGTGTGTGTGTATATATATATATATATATATATATATATATATATATATATATATATATATATATATATATATATATATATATAATGTATATATCTAAGATGTGATGCAGTGAAGATTTCTAAGATGTGATGCAGTGAAGATTTCTAAGATGTGATGCAGTGAAGATTTCTAAGATGTGATGCAGTGAAGATTTCTAAGATGTGATGCAGTGAAGTTTTCTAAGATGTGATGCAGTGAAGATTTCTAAGATGTGATGCAGTGAAGATTTCTAAGATGTGATGCAGTGAAGATTTCTAAGATGTGATGCAGTGAAGATTTCTAAGATGTGATGCAGTGAAGATTTCTAAGATGTGATGCAGTGAAGATTTCTAAGATGTGATGCAGTGAAGTTTTCTAAGATGTGATGCAGTGAAGATTTCTAAGATGTGATACAGTGAAGATTTCTAAGATGTGATGCAGTGAAGATTTCTAAGATGTGATGCAGTGAAGATTTCTAAGATGTGATGCAGTGAAGATTTCTAAGATGTGATGCAGTGAAGATTTCTAAGATGTGATGCAGTGAAGATTTCTATGATGTGATGCAGTGAAGATTTCTAAGATGTATTCAGAACAGAACAACTATATTTCTAGCACCTGACAGTCATTCTTAGAAATAAACAGACTTGATTAAAAACGCCACAGTTTCTGTCTTCAAGAGGGAACAGGATAGATACCTAAAATCAGCGCCCGATCAGCCGGCCTGTGATTCATACCTTGGATTGCCTGCGGTCAGTAGTAACAGCCTGGTTGACCAGGCCTTCATCCACCGGGCAGCGGGGGCGATGACCCCCGGAATAGCCTCCAGAAGTGTGTGCTACAGTACTGTTAGTGGTTGTGGGTGTCATCTTCCCCATGTTGTGTGTGTGTGTGTGTTTGTGTGTGTGTGTATATATATATATACACACACACACACACACACACACACACACACACACAACACTGCGACTAGCCAAGGACTCGAACCCATGCTGCTTTGGCCTGCCTCATGGTGGGCGAAAACTCATGACGCCTTTACCCGCGGGACCAAACAATCCTTAAGAGTAGCGCACCCAGCGGAACTGAATGTTGTACTCGCTACCCAAGGACATACGTTGGTGTGGGTGACTCTAGGACTAGCGTGTATGTATGTATATATATATATATATATATATATATATATATATATATATATATATATATATATATATATATATATATATATATATATATATATATATTATGCAGTAATGCAAGAGGATGAATGAGATACGTCACACTTGATAGTTTTTATATTTTTAGAGGATTTGCTCTTAATGTTCTTAGGGTGAGGGTTTGTAAGTGTTCCGTCTCAGAGTATGTAAAATATTTGACAGGATATTTTAATATATATATTTATTAACATCGGCCGTTTCCCACCCAGGCAAGGTGACCCAAAAACGAAGAAACACTTTCATCATCACTCCATCACTGTCTTGCTAGAGGCTTACGTACGCACGCACGCAAGCACGCACGCACCACACACACATCACACACACATCACACACACATCACACACACATCACACACACATCACACACACATCACACACACACACCACACATCACACACACACACCACACACACACACACACACACACACACACACACCACACACACACACACACACCACACACACACACACACCACGCACACACACACACACCACGCACACACCACACACACACACCACACACACACACCACACACACACACCACACACACACACCACACACACACACCACACACACACACACCACACACACACACACCACACACACACCACACACACCACACACACCACACACACCACACACACCACACACACACACCACACACACACACCACACACACACACCACACACACACCACACACACACACACCACACACACACACCACACACACACACCACACACACACACCACACACACACACCACACACACACACACCACACACACACCACACACGCACCACACACCACACACACCACACACACTACACACAAACCACACACACCACACCACACACACCACACACACACACCACACACACACCACACACACACCACACACACACCACACACACACCACACACACACCACACACACACCACACACACACACACACACACCACACACACACCACACACACACCACACACACACCACACACACACCACACACACACCACACACACACCACACACACACCACACACACACACACACACACACACACACACACACACACACACACACACACACACACACACACACACACACACACACACACACACACACACACACACACATCAAAGCCATCCTCCTGCCTTTCAACTGTATCCAAATCATATTTTCCTTCAGTAACTCACTTTGTTGTTCCATCCACCTGACACCCCTTGACTACTGTATGCCTCCATCTATTTGAAGTTTGATAGTACAGTGATACAGCCTACCCATATATATATATATATATATATATATATATATATATATATATATATATATATATATATATATATATATATATATATATAGTCAAGATTTTTCAATGCAACTTTGATGATAAAACTCTTAATAAGAGAAGGCATATCAATCAAGTGTTCATGGTAAAGGGAGAACTAACATATTTTTGGTCGAGTAAGGTTGGTTGTCCCTTTTTGAAGTGTAAAATGTGTTTCTGGCAATTTTGAACGATTTATCAGTTAAGTTTCTTGGGTATTTTAGTTCATTAGCTACTTCAAAATTTTTTGAGATTTCTTAAACTATAAATTCTAGACTACAAATACGCAACGCGCTCAAAAACATTGAGTGGGAATACCGACAGTTTAACTCGATCTTGAAGTGAAGAATAATAGTGTATATAAGATTCAACCTTCAGTAATGGATTCTAATTAGATATGTTTAGATTTAGAAAGGATATAGGAAAGTATTGGTTTGGAAATAGGGTAATTGATGAGTGGAATATTCTACCTAGTAGAAGATTGAGACTCTTATGAAACATATGAGAATCTTTATTGAGGAAACGTTTCGCCACACACTGGCTTCATCAGTCCAATACAAAGCAGAAAGGTGTGAGGAGAGGAGGAGTTTTAGGTAATCAGTCCCTCAGCCTGGAATCGATGTGTTCAGTCCATCACTCTTATAGATTACCTCAAAGTCATCCTCTCCTTACACCTTTCTGCTACGTATTGGACTGATGAAGCCACTGTGTGACGAAACGTTCCTTCAATAAAGATTCCCACATGTTGTAAATACACATCTTGACTTTCCTATGTGCTTCTTAATACTTCTTAATCCTGTAGTGTTTCCCTCCCAACCTACGAGGTCTGGTCTGAGACCGAACCCTGAGGAAGATAATGCCCAGGACCACTAATACGTTCCAGCCTAGGAGGCCTGGTCTGAGACCGAGCCCTGAGGAAGATACTACTCAGGACCACTGATACGTTTGAACCTAGGAGGCCTGGTCTGAGACCGAGTCCTGGGGAAGATAATACTCAGGACCACTAATACGTTCGAACCTAGGAGGCCTGGTCTGAGACCGACCCCTAGGGAAGATAATACCCAGGACCACTAATACTTTCCAACCTAGGAGGCCTGGTCTGAGACCGACCCCTGGGGAAGATGACACCAACAACCACTAACAGTACTGTAGCACACACTTCTGGAGGCTATTCCGGGGGTCATCGCCCCCGCTGCCCGGTGGATGAAGGCCTGGTCAACCAGGCTGTTACTACTGACCGCAGGCAATCCAAGGTATGAATCACAGGCCGGCTGATCGGGCGCTGATTTTAGGTATCTATCCTGTTCCCTCTTGAAGACAGAAACTGTAGCGTTTTTAATCAAGTCTGTTTATTTCTAAGAATGACTGTCAGGTGCTAGAAATATAGTTGTTCTGTTCTGAATACATCTTAGAAATCTTCACTGCATCACATCATAGAAATCTTCAGTGCATCACATCTTAGAAATCTTCACTGCATCACATCTTAGAAATCTTCACTGCATCACATCTTAGAAATCTTCAATGCATCACATCTTAGAAATCTTCACTGCATCACATCATAGAAATCTTCACTGCATCACATCATAGAAATCTTCACTGCATCACATCATAGAAATCTTCACTGCATCACATCTTAGAAATCTTCACTGCATCACATCTTAGAAATCTTCACTGCATCACATCTTAGAAATCTTCACTGCATCACATCTTAGAAATCTTCACTGCATCACATCTTAGAAATCTTCACTGCATCACATCATAGAAATCTTCACTGCATCACATCTTAGAAATCTTCACTGCATCACATCTTAGAAATCTTCACTGCATCACATCTTAGAAATCTTCACTGCATCACATCTTAGAAATCTTCACTGCATCACATCTTAGAAATCTTCGCTGCATCACATCTTAGAAATCTTCACTGCTTCACATCATAGAAATCTTCAGTGCATCACATCTTAGAAATCTTCACTGCATCACATCATAGAAATCTTCACTGCATCACATCATAGAAATCTTCACTGCATCACATCATAGAAATCTTCACTGCATCACATCTTAGAAATCTTCACTGCATCACATCTTAGAAATCTTCACTGCATCACATCTTAGAAATCTTCACTGCATCACATCTTAGAAATCTTCACTGCATCACATCTTAGAAATCTTCACTGCATCACATCATAGAAATCTTCACTGCATCACATCTTAGAAATCTTCACTGCATCACATCTTAGAAATCTTCACTGCATCACATCTTAGAAATCTTCACTGCATCACATCTTAGAAATCTTCACTGCATTACATCTTAGAAATCTTCACTGCATGACATCTTAGAAATCTTCACTGCTTCACATCATAGAAATCTTCACTGCATCACATCTTAGAAATCTTCACTGCATCACATCGTAGAAATCTTCACTGCATCACATAGAAATCTTCACTGCATCACATAGAAATCTTCACTGCATCACATCTTAGAAATCTTCACTGCATCACATCTTAGAAATCTTCACTGCAACACATCTTAGAAATCTTCACCGCATCACATCTTAGAAATCTTCACTGCATCACATCATAGAAATCTTCACTGCATCAAATCTTAGAAATCTTCACTGCATCACATCATAGAAATCTTCACTGCATCACATCTCAGAAATCTTCACTGCATCACATCATAGAAATCTTCACTGCATCACATCATAGAAATCTTCACTGCATCACATCATAGAAATCTTCACTGCATCACATCATAAAAATCTTCACTGCATCACATCATAGAAATCTTCACTGCATCACATCTTAGAAATCTTCTTTGCATCACATCTCAGAAATCTTCACTGCATCACATCATAGAAATCTTCACTGCATCACATCATAGAAATCTTCACTGCATCACATCTTAGAAATCTTCACTGCATCACATCATGGAAATCTTCACTGCATCACATCTTAGAAATCTTCTTTGCATCACATCTTACAAATCTTCATTTCAAAACATCTTACAAATCTTCTTTGCATCACATCTTACAAATCTTCATTTCATAATATCTTAGAAATCTTCACTGCATCACATCTCGGAAATCTTCACTGCATCACATCTCAGAAATCTTCACTGCATCACATCTCAGAAATCTTCACTGCATCACATCTCAGAAATCTTCACGTTATCACAATCTGATATGAGTGGATCTTCCCATACTCTCAGGAATATTTGTATATAATTATTGTAGAAATGGAAGACAATGTCAACACGTTACTGAGCAGCTGTCATCTTCAAGGTCTTGTTAACCGCTCGCTATGTGATGTTACTGAGCAGCTGTCATCTTCAAGGTCTTGTTAACCGCTCGCTATGTGATGTTACTGAGCAGCTGTCATCTTCAAGGTCTTGTAACCGCTCGCTATGTGATGTTACTGAGCAGCTGTCATCTTCAAGGTCTTGTTAACCGCTCGCTATGTGATGTTACTGAGCAGCTGTCATCTTCAAGGTCTTGTTAACCGCTCGCTATGTGATGTTACTGAGCAGCTGTCATCTTCAAGGTCTTGTAACCGCTCGCTATGTGATGTTACTGAGCAGCTGTCATCTTCAAGGTCTTGTTAACCGCTCGCTATGTGATGTTACTGAGCAGCTGTCATCTTCAAGGTCTTGTAACCGCTCGCTATGTGATGTTACTGAGCAGCTGTCATCTTCAAGGTCTTGTTAACCGCTCGCTATGTGATGTTACTGAGCAGCTGTCATCTTCAAGGTCTTGTTAACCGCTCGCTATGTGATGTTACTGAGCAGCTGTCATCTTCAAGGTCTTGTAACCGCTCGCTATGTGATGTTACTGAGCAGCTGTCATCTTCAAGGTCTTGTTAACCGCTCGCTATGTGATGTTACTGAGCAGCTGTCATCTTCAAGGTCTTGTTAACCGCTCGCTATGTGATGTTTGTGAAATATATTTTGTTCTAGAAAGATTTGTGTTTCCTGTAGATTGAAGCTTTTGTATATTTTGTAGATTGAAGCCTTAGTGTCTCTTGATGAGGGAACCTTTGTATCTCTTGAAGAGGGAAACCTTTGTATCTCTTGAAGAGAGAAACCTTTGTATCTCTTGAAGAGGGAAACCTTTGTATCTCTTGAAGAGATAAACCTTTGTATCTCTTGGAGAGGGAAACCTTTGTATCTCTTGAAGAGGGAACCTTTGTATCTCTTGAAGAGAGAAACCTTTGTATCTCTTGAAGAGAGAAACCTTTGTATCTCTTGGAGAGGGAAACCTTTGTATCTCTTGAAGAGGGAAACCTTTGTATCTCTTGAAGAGAGAAACCTTTGTATCTCTTGGAGAGGGAACCTTTGTATCTCTTGAAGAGGGAAACCTTTGTATCTCTTGAAGTGGGAACCTTTGTATCTCTTGTAGAGGGAAGCCTTTGTATCTCTTGTAGAGGGAAGCCTTTGTATCTCTTGTAGAGGGAAGCCTTTGTATCTCTTGAAGAGAGAAACCTTTGTATCTCTTGTAGAGGGAAGCCTTTGTATCTATTGTAGAGAGAAACCTTTGTATTTCTCTTACAGGGAAGCCTTTGTTCTTTGGTTTTTTTTATGAAAGATTGTATGTTGGATTAACAGTGTCTGAAATAGAGAGCAGTTAAAATACAAGAGATTACAGGTGTCGAAGCAAGTGTTAGGGGCTTCCTGGTGCTGGGGTGAGAGAGAGAGATCAACAATTTCGAAGGAGTTTCTTGTTGAAGGAGTAGTGTGAAAGTGGGGATTAGTATTGGGGTAGTGTTGGAAAAAGGGTGTTGGAGGTGTTTTAGAGGGGTGTTGGAGATTTGGTGAAGGGGTGTTGGTGTTTTGTATGGTTGAAAGATTACTAAAAGGCTTTTTTGTGGTTCTCACCAACCACAGCAGACCCACCTCAACACCAAGTAATAACCTGACTCAATCTACAATTCACACCCACCCACCCATACCCACCCACCCATCCACCCACCCACACCCACCCTCTTACACACACTCCCACCTACCCAGTGATCAATACAGGTCAGGAAAGGTGCACCAGAGTTCTGTCTGCTTCAGATGCAAGCAGAAGAGAGCAGCCAGGATTGTGGAGGATAACAAGTGTTATTCGTAATGGTGGGAAGTGTTATTGATGATGCTGGGAAGCGTTATTGATACTGGGAAGTGTTATTGATGTTGGGAAGTGTTTCTGATAATGCTGGGAAGTGTTATTGATGTTGGGAAGTGTTTCTGATAATGCTGGGAAGTGTTATTGATGTTGGGAAGTGTTTCTGATAATGCTGGGAAGTGTTATTGATGTTGGGAAGCGTTATTGATACTGGGAAGTGTTATTGATGTTGGGAAGGGTTTCTGATAATGCTGGGAAGTGTTATTGATGTTGGGAAGCGTTATTGATACTGGGAAGTGTTATTGATGTTGGGAAGGGTTTCTGATAATGCTGGGAAGTGTTATTGATGTTGGGAAGCGTTACTGGTGATCCTGGAAAGTGTTATTGATGATGCAGGGAAGTGTTATTCATCATGCTGGGAAGTGTTATTCATCATGCTGGGAAGTGTTATTCATCATGCAGGGAAGTGTTATTCATCATGCAGGGAAGTGTTATTCATCATGCTGGGAAGTGTTATTCATCATGCTGGGAAGTGTTATTCATCATGCTGGGAAGTGTTATTCATCATGCTGGGAAGTGTTATTCATCATGCTGGGAAGTGTTATTCATCATGCTGGGAAGTGTTATTCATCATGCTGGGAAGTGTTATTCATCATGCTGGGAAGTGTTATTCATCATGCAGGGAAGTGTTATTCATCATGCTGGGAAGTGTTATTCATCATGCTGGGAAGTGTTATTCATCATGCTGGGAAGTGTTATTCATCATGCTGGGAAGTGTTATTCATCATGCTGGGAAGTGTTATTCATCATGCTGGGAAGTGTTATTCATCATGCTGGGAAGTGTTATTCATCATGCTGGGAAGTGTTATTCATCATGCTGGGAAGTGTTATTCATCATGCAGGGAAGTGTTATGATACTGGGAAGTAACCAAGGGTAAATCTGCATAACCATGCATTCAGAAGAGTGATCATGCAGACAAGCCTACAACACACTCAGACGAGTACTACAAGCCTACAACACACTCAGACGAGTACTACAAGCCTACAACACACTCAGACGAGTACTACAAGCCTGCAACACACTCAGACGAGTACTACAAGCCTGCAACACACTCAGACGAGTACAACAAGCCTACAACACACTCAGACGAGTACTACAAGCCTACAACACACTCAGACGAGTACTACAAGCCTACAACACACTCAGACGAGTACTACAAGCCTGCAACACACTCAGACGAGTACTACAAGCCTGCAACACACTCAGACGAGTACTACAAGCCTGCAACACACTCAGACGAGTACTACAAGCCTACAACACACTCAGACGAGTACTACAAGCCTGCAACACACTCAGACGAGTACTACAAGCCTGCAACACACTCAGACGAGTACTACAAGCCTGCAACACACTCAGACGAGTACTACAAGCCTGTAACACACTCAGACGAATACTACAAGCCTACAACACACTCAGACGAGTACTACAAGCCTGCAACACACTCAGGCGAGTACTACAAGCCTGCAACACACTCAGACGAGTACTACAAGCCTACAACACACTCAGACGAGTACTACAAGCCTACAACACACTCAGACTAGCACTACAAGCCTGCAACACACTCAGGCGAGTACTACAAGCCTGCAACACACTCAGACGAGTACTACAAGCCTACAACACACTCAGACGAGTACTACAAGCCTGCAACACTTACACGAGTGCTACAAGCCTGCAACACACTCAGACGAGTACTACAAACCTGCAACACACTCAGACGAGTACTACAAGTCTGCAACACACTCAGACGAGTATTAGAAACCTGCAATACATTCAGACGAGTACTACAAGCCTGCAACACACTCAGACGAGTACTACAAACCTGCAACACACAGACGAGTACTACAAACCTGCATCATACTCAGACGATCACTACAAGCCTGCAACACAGACGAGTAATACAAGCCTGCAACACACAGACGAGTACTACAAGCCTGCAACACACTCAGATGAGTACTAAAGCCTGCAACACACAGACGAGTACTACAAGCCTGCAACACACTCAGACGGGTACTACAAGCCTGGAACACAAGTACTACAAGCCTGCTACACACTCAGACGAGTACTACAAGCCTGCAACACACTCAGACGAGTACAACAAGCCTGCGACACAGACGAGTACTAGAAGCCTGCAACACAGACGAGTACTACAAGCCTTTAACACACTCAGACGAGTGCTACAAGCCTGCAACACAGACGAGTACTACAAGCTTGTATTACACTCAGACGAGTACTAAAGCCTGCAACACACTTTGTCGAATATAACAAGATTGCAACACACTCACATGAGTAATGCAAGCCTGCAACAAACTCAGACGACTACTACAAACGTGCAACACACTCAGATGAGTACAACAAGCCTGCAACACACTCAGACGAGTATTACAAGCCTGCAACACACAGACGAGTATTTCAAGCTTGCAACACACTCAGACAAGTACCACAAACCTGCAATACAGACGAGTACTACAAGCCTGCAACACAGATGAGTACTACAAGCCTGCAACACACAAACGAGTACTACAAGCTTGCAACACAGACGATTACTGCAAGCTCGCAACACACTCAGACGAGTACTACAAGCCAGAAACACTCAAACGAGTACTACAAACCCGCAACACACACAGACGAGTACAACAAGCCTGCAACACTCACATGAGAACTACAAGCCTGCAACACACTCAGACGAGTACTACAATCCTGCAACAAACACAGACGAGTACTACAAGCCTACAACACACTCAGACGAGTACAGCAAGCTTGCAACACACACAGACGAGTACAACAAGCCTGCAACACACTCAGACGACTACTACAAACGTGCAACACACTCAGATGAGTACAACAAGCCTGCAACACACTCAGACGAGTATTACAAGCCTGCAACACACAGACGAGTATTTCAAGCTTGCAACACACTCAGACAAGTACCACAAACCTGCAATACAGACGAGTACTACAAGCCTGCAACACAGATGAGTACTACAAGCCTGCAACACACAGAGTACTACAAGCTTGCAACACAGACGATTACTGCAAGCTCGCAACACACTCAGACGAGTACTACAAGCCAGAAACACTCAAACGAGTACTACAAACCCGCAACACACACAGACGAGTACAACAAGCCTGCAACACTCACATGAGAACTACAAGCCTGCAACACACTCAGACGAGTACTACAATCCTGCAACAAACACAGACGAGTACTACAAGCCTACAACACACTCAGACGAGTACAGCAAGCTTGCAACACACACAGACGAGTACAACAAGCCTGCAACACACTCAGACGAGTACAACAAGCCTGCAACACACTCAGACGAGTAATACAATCCTGCAACACACTCAGACGAGTACAACAAGCCTGCAAGACACTTAGACGAGTAGTACAAGCCTGCTACACCTGCAGACTAGCACTACAAGCCTGCAACACATTCAGACGAGTATTACAAACCTGCAACACATTCAGACGAGTCCTTCAATCATGCAACACATTCAGACGAGTCCTTCAAACTTGCAATACATTCAGACCTGCCAGCAGTATACACTCAGCGTCTTGCATCAGGATGCAACACTAATCCTCGACGTCTGTGTAAGATGGATGGTAACTCAGGGTGTAAAATTTGAGGTGGACTGGAAGACCTCAAACAAGATTGGGATCACCTGGGATTTTTTTGGTGGCCCACAGTGGAACCCAAACTGCTTAGATGATGAAGGCTTCTTTATCACAAAACAAACACAAAATCAATCACTCTCTCTCACACACACTGTGAAGAGGCGGGGGCAGGAGCACGGACTCGACCCCTGCAACCTCAACTAGGTGAGTACACACACACACACACACACACACACACACACACACACAATGGGACACAGAAACAAGAGGTCACAGTTGGAAGTAGAAGACTACGATGAGTCAAAGGGATGTTAGGAAGTATTTCCTCAGTTACATAGTTGTCAGGATATGGAATAGCCTAGAAAGTGACGTAGTGGAGGCAGGTACCATACATAGTTTTAAGATGAGGTTTGATAAAGCTCATGGAGCAGGGAGAGAGAGGACCTAGTACCAATCAGTGAAGAGGCAGGGCCAGGAGCTGTGATTCGACCTCTACAACCGCAAATAAGTGAGTACACACACGCACACACACACACACACACACACACACACACACTCACACAGACTGGACACCTGGTCCAGCAACTGGCTTCTTGAATTCAACCCTGCCAAATGCAAAGTCATGAAGATCGGTGAAGGGCAAAGAAGACCGCAGACAGAGTATAGACTAGGTGGCCAAGGACTGCAAACCTCGCTCAAGGAGAAAGATCTTGGGGTGACCATAACACCGAGCATGTCTCCGGAGGCACACATCAACCAGATAGCTGCTGCAGCATACGGGCGCCTGGCAAACCTGAGAATAGCGTTCCGATACCTTAGTAAGGAATCGTTCAAGACACTATACACTGTGTACATCAGGCCCATACTGGAGTATGCAGCACCTGGTCAAGCACGTCATGAAATTAGAGAAAGTTCAAAGGTTTGCAACAAGGCTAGTTCCGGAGCTCAGGGGTATGTCCTACGAAGAAAGGTTGAGGGAAATCGGACTGACGACATTGGAGGATAGGACGGTCAGGGGAGTAATGATAACGACATACAAAATACTGCGTGGAATAGATAAGGTAGACAGAGACAGGTTGTTCCAGAGATGGGACACAGAAGCAAGGGGTCACAATTGGAAGCTGAAGACTCAGACGAGTCAGAGGGATGTTAGGAAGTATTTCTTCAGTCATAGTCGTTAGGAAGTGGAATAGCCTAGCAAGTGATGTAGTGGAGGCAGGAACCATACATAGCTTTAAGACGAGGTATGACAAAGCTCTGAAAGCAGAGAGAGAGAGGACCTAGTAGCGATCAGTGAGGAGTGAAGAGGCGGGGCCAGGAGCTGAGTCTCGACCCCTGCAACCACAATTAGGTGAGTACAGATAAACACACACACACAGATGCACACAGAAGTGTGTGTTCCTGTTTGCAGATGATGTGAAGTTAATAAGGAGAATTAAAATCAGATGATCAGGCAGAGAAACCTGGACAGGCTGGACGCGTGGTCCAGCAACTGGCTCCTAGAATTTAACCCTGCCAAATGCAAAGTCATGAAGATCGGGGACGGGCAAAGAAGACCGCAGAGTATAGTCTAGGTAGCCAAAGACTGCAATCCTCACTCAAGGAGAAAGATCTTGGGGTGACCATAACACCGAGCACGTCGCCGGAAGCACACATCAACCGGATAACTGCTGCAGCATATTGGCGCCTGCCAAACCTGAGAATAACGTTCCGATACCTTAGTAAGGAATCGTTCAAGGCTCTATACACTATGTACGTCAGGTCCGTACTGGAGTACGCAGCACCATTTTGGAACCCACACGTGGTCAAGCACGTCAAGAAATTAGAGAAAGTGCAAAGGTTTGCAACAAAGGCCTGAGGCCTGACAGGCAGTTTTACCTCCCCTCAAGGAAGGTTCCTTGATGTTGGTGAGGGGCTCTTGATTTAGGGAATTGGATCTGTGCTCCAGTTCCCCGAATTAAGCCTGAATGCCTTCCACATCCCCCTCCCCAGGCACTGTATAATCCTCCGGGTTTAGTGCTTCCCCCTTCATATTAATAATAATAATAATGGAGGACAAGAGGGTCAGGGGAGTATTGATAGCGACATACAAAATACTGCGTGAAATAGATAAGGTGGACAGAGACAGGATGTTCCAGAGATGGGATACAGAAACAAGGAGTCACAATTGGAAGTTGAAGACTCCTATGAGTCAAAGGGATGTTAGGAAGTATTTCTTCAGCCACAGAGTTGTTAGGAAATGGAATAGTCTGGCAGGTGATGTAGTGGAGGCAGGAACTATACATAGTTTTAAGACGAGGTAGGATAAAGCTCATGGAGCAGGGTGAGGGAGGACCCAGTAGCGGTCAGTGAAGAGGCGGGGCCAGGAGCTGAGTCTCGACCCCTGCAACCACAATTAGGTGAGTACACACACACACACACACACACACACACACACACACACACACACACACACACACACACACACACACACACACACACACACACACACACACACACAAGAAGAGGCACAATAATGCTCTTAGAGCTGTTAATTTTTGTCTATTTGATTCGTCAGGAACTGCGTCCTATCACGGACCTTAATCCTAGGATGACCCGTCTAAGGATCTCGAAGATGTCGATCTAATTCAGGTGTTGTGTGGCTGCGATGATGGGTCTTGCTCTAGTCCTTATGGGTTCCACGGTAAAACATTTTTTGTTGTATAAGAATGGTATACAATACCGACAAGATGAAATTAAGACACATGTGCAGCATCTGAGTATCGTTATTGTAGACGTTTCGCCATCCAGTGGCTTTATCAATACAAATTCCAGGACATAACTTGAAGACAGTAGAACTATATACAAAAGATGAGGTAATCAGTCCCTCAACCTTGGAGCTGGGTAGGACCTACTTCCACTGGGTAATCCTACCCACCAGTGACTATGTCCTCGTCTGCTACACGTCCCCTTTCCACCTGACGTTAGTATAAAAGCGCCAGGCGCCTTGCTTCTGCTTCAAAATCTACACGACTACGGTGGTCTTCCCACCAATTCCAAGGTTGAGGGACTGATTACCTCGTCTTCTGTATATAGTTCCACTGTCTTGAAGTTATGTCCTGGAATTTGTATTGATAAAGCCACTGGATGGCGAGACGTCTACAATAAAGATACCCAGATGTTGCACATGTGTCTTAATTTCACATTTTATGTTCACCTGCGATCTGAGGCCATTAAACCCCATCATTGTCTCTGGGACCTGTGTTGGGTGCTCGGGTAAATTTACAAATAAACGCGTGAACTCTTCTTTGTCCATAATGAAAATGTGATAAATTGTTTGAAAAAGCGGACAAGTTGAAGATTGAGACACTTATGCAACATATGGGAATTTTTATTGAGGAAACGTTTCGCCACACAGTGGCTTCATCAGTCCAATACAAAGCAGGAAGGTATAAGGAGAGGAGGAGTTTGAGGTAATCAGTCCCTCAGCCTGGAGTCGATGTGTTCAGTCCATCAGTCTTGTAGAATGTACAGCATAGGGCCGTAGACGTGACCCTATGCTGTACATTCGGTTTTTTTTTTTTAGACCATTTATCACATTTGTCAGACACTGCAACATCATGGGAACTTGATACAAAGAATTCAACACTTATCCAACCTTTGGACGAAGACGTACTTAGACTAGTGGATGGTACCACTATGACCCCGCCTCCTGCTTCGTGCGCAGTAGCTCCTGATTGAGTTGGCTTTTGCGCAGTGTTGACGTGTACTTAGCTCTGTGAAGACCTGTTTGCACGCTCTCTACGAATTGAAGCAAGATGCCCTCCATCGAGCAACTTTACCAACAGCTTAAGGAAGAATGAGGATGGCGAAGATGGAGATTCGGCGACTGACCGAGGAAAACAAGAAGATTAGTAGTAGTCCTCCTGTTTTGAGTCCTCAGGTCAAGAAGGGAAACTGGTCAGTGGCTGGACAGCAGGGAACGAAGTTGACGATCAAGAAGACGAATGGAAAGGTAGAAACGATGAAGAAAGAGACTGCCGTGGAAACTTTTGTGGAAACATCTAATACATTCTCAGTGCTACCCGACGAATGTGAGTCGACTACTGGGAACATCACGACGAACGACACCAAGGAAGGTAAGAATATTGTTGTTGTTGGGGATAGCCAAGTTAGGTATATGGATAGGGCGTTCTGCTTGAAGGACAGGAGTAGGAGACAGAGAGTTTGCATTCCTGGGGCTGGGATGGAGGATATTGTTAGCCGTCTGGATGACATCATGAGAGGTAATGGGAGCAATCCTATTATCTGTCTCAGTGCTGGAGGCAACGATGTTGGCAGACGTAGGAGTGAAGACCTGATTAGCAGGTATAGGTCAGCAATAGAAATAATTAGGAGTAAGGGTGGGAACCCTGTCATATGTGGTATTTTGCCAAGGAGAGGAGTTGGAAATGAATAGTTGTCCAGGGCAATTGGTGTCAATTGCTGGCTGGACAAATACTGTAAGGAAAATGCGGTAACATTCATTGACAACTGGGACCTCTTCTATGGCAGAAATGACATGTATGTCAGGGATGGGGTTCACTTATCTAGGTCTGGGGTGATAACACTGGCAACTGCAGTGGAGGGAGCAGTTAGGACTTTAAACTAGGAATAGTTAGTGGTATGGGTTTTGGCAGGAAAACAGTGAAGTCCCAGTGTAGTAATATTACGAGTTCTAGGGGAACTAGTAATAAGCAGAACGAGGTAGATATTGAAAAGCCAGGGACTTTGGGTGATAAGGACAGTAATAGGTTTAGTAGAAAAACAGAAACGAGCAGGAAGGGTAAAGAGAAAGGAGAGTCTTTCAATGTTTATTATGCTAATTGCCGTAGTGCTAGGAATAAGATGGATGAGTTGAGATTAGTTGCTAGTGCAGGTAACATTGATGTATTTGCCTTAACTGAGACGTGGTTTAATTCAAAAAGTCGGGATATGCCTGCGGAATGTCATATTCAGGGTTTTAAATTGTTCCAAGTAGATAGAAGTATCGGGAAGGGGGCTGGGGTGGCATTGTATGTCCGAGATCGCTTGAACTGTTGCATAAAAACGGGTATTAAGTCTGAAGTAACACATACAGAGTCTGTTTGGATAGAATTTTCAGAGGGGCATGAAAAACTGATTTTAGGAGTGATATACCGTCCCCCAAACTTAGATAGGGACCAAGGGAGACTACTATGGGAGGAAATTGTTAAGGCCACAAGGCACGATAATGTAGTAATTCTAGGAGACTTAACTTTAGTCATATTGATTGGAATTTCTTGACTGGGAATTTAGAATCATACGTCTTCTTAGAAGTAGTTCAGGATTGTTTTTTGAAGCAGTTTGTGACAGAACCTACAAGGGGAAATAACCTGCTTGACTTAGTTATGGCAAACAATGAATCCACTGTTAATAATTTAGAAATTTCAGAGGAACTGGGTGCTAGCGACCACAAATCAATTACATTTAGCATTGAATGGAAGTACGATAGTAGCGATAACTCAGTAACAGTCCCTGATTTTCGCTTAGCAGATTACGATGGGCTTAGAGAACACTTATCATCTGTTGACTGGGGTAACGAAGTGAGCTATCAATATGACAAGTTTTCTGAGCACTATACATGCTGCTCAAAGAACGTTTATCCCATATAAAGAAATTAGATCAAATAGAAATGACCCAAAATGGATGAATAATAGGCTCAAATATCTACTAGGGCATAAGAAAGGAATTTATAGGCGTATCAAAAGAGGTGAGGGTCATCTTATGAATCAGTATATTGACATTAAGAGTGACATTAAAAAGGGGATAAGAAAAGCTAAAAGGGACTATGAAATTAAAGTTGCTAGGGATTCTAAAACTAACCCAAAAAGTTTTTTCCAGGTCTATAGAACAAAATTTAGAGATAAGATAGGTCCCCTTAAAAATAACTATGGGCACCTTACTGACAAAGAGAATGAAATGTGCTCGATTTTTAATAATTATTTTCTCTCAGTTTTTACACAGGAAGACACTAACAATATTCCAGTAATTAATTTTTATAGTGGGCTAGAAGAAGATAAATTATGTAACATCACAGTCACTAGTGAAATGGTTGTGAAGCAGATAGACAGACTGAAGCAAAATAAGTCGCCGAGTCCTGATGAGGTTTTTTCAAGGGAATGCAAAATGGAACTCTGTGAACCATTAACTAATATTTTTAATTTATCTCTTCAAACAGGTGTAGTGTCTGATATGTGGAAGATGGCTAATGTAATTCCTATTTTTAAAACAGGGAACAAGTCGTTACCGTCAAATTACCGCCCAATAAGCCTGACCTCAATTGTAGGCAAATTACTAGAGTCAATTATAGCTGAGATTATAAGAAGCCATCTCGATAAGCATAGCTTGATTAATGATACTCAGCATGGATTCACAAGAGGCCGGTCTTGTCTAACTAATTTATTAACTTTCTTCAGTAAAGCTTTTGAGGCTGTTGACCACGATAAAGAATTTGATATTATTTACTTAGATTTTAGTAAGGCTTTTGATGGAGTTCCGCACCATAGACTGTTAAAGAAAGTGGCAGCTCATGGCATTGGGGGAAAAGTGCTCTCGTGGATCGAGTCATCGCTCACTGACAGGAAGCAGAGAGTGTCCATAAATGGGGTTAAATCCGAGTGGGGATCTGTAACAAGTGGCGTTCCACAGGGATCAGTCTTGGGCCCGTTGTTGTTTATAATATATATCAATGATCTTGATGAGGGAATTACTAGTGATATGAGCAAATTCGCCGATGACACAAAGATAGGTAGGATAATTGATTCAAACGTAGATGTTATGGAACTTCAGGAGGATTTAAACAAACTCTATTCTTGGTCAGAAAAGTGGCAGATGCAGTTCAATGTAGATAAATGCAAGGTTCTGAAGCTTGGGAGTGCCCATAACCCTAGTACTTATAAGTTAAATGATGTAGAACTTAGCCATACAGATTGCGAAAAGGACATGGGGGTTATGGTGAGCAGCAACCTTAAACCAAGACAGCAATGATGAACATCAAAATGGTATACAATACCGACAGGTTGTTAGGTAAGACACATATGCAACAGTTAGACAACTTTATTCCGAAACGTTTCGCCTACACAGTAGGCTTCTTCAGTCGAATACAGAAAGTAGGCAGGAACAGTAGATGAACATCAAAATGGTATACAATACCGACAGGTTGTTAGGTAAGACACATAGGCGAAACGTTTCGGAATAAAGTTGTCTAACTGTTGCATATGTGTCTTACCAGGAACAGTAGAGATGTGAAGACGATGTAATCAGTCCATCACCCTTAAAGTCGTAGAATTTGAGGTTGTCAGTCCCTCGGCCTGGAGAAGTTCATTTCCATAGTCAGGAACTATCTGAAGATCAAGCGACAGTGCGGAGACTTAAATACTGTCGGAAGGAGAGGTGCAGGGTAGTAGTAGTAGTAGTAGTAGTAGTAGTAGTAGTAGTGAGAGGCCACTGAGAGGTCATGTCCCTCTCAGATCCAACACTTCTCACTTGAAAAGCTTGTCCAAGGTGTTTTCTGTACCAAGATGCCACGTGTTGCAGTGTCTGACAAGATGAACATCAAAATGGTATACAATACCGACAGGTTGTTAGGTAAGACACATCTCTACTGTTCCTGCCTACTTTCTGTATTCGACTGAAGAAGCCTACTGTGTAGGCGAAACGTTTCGGAATAAAGTTGTCTAACTGTTGCATATGTGTCTTACCTAACAACCTGTCGGTATTGTATACCATTTTGATGTTCATCTTGTCAGACACTGCAACACGTGGCATCTTGGTACAGAAAACACCTTGGACAAGCTTTTCAAGTGAGAAGTGTTGGATCTGAGAGGGACATGACCTCTCAGTGGCCTCTCACTACTACTACTACTACTACTACTACTACTACTACTACTACTATTACTACTACTACTACTACCCTGCACCTCTCCTTCCGACAGTATTTAAGTCTCCGCACTGTCGCTTGATCTTCAGATAGTTCCTGACTATGGAACTGAACTTCTCCAGGCCGAGGGACTGACAACCTCAAATTCTACGACTTTAAGGGTGATGGACTGATTACATCGTCTTCACATCTCTACTGTTCCTGCCTACTTTCTGTATTCGACTGAAGAAGCCTACTGTGTAGGCGAAACGTTTCGGAACAAGACAGCAATGCCTAAGCGTACGTAATAAGGCAAATAGATTACTGGGATTTATATCAAGAAGTGTAAGCAACAGAAGTCCAGAGGTCATACTGCAGCTTTATACATCATTAGTAAGGCGTCACCTAGATTATGCAGCTCAGTTCTGGTCTCCATATTACAGAATGGACATAAATTCGTTAGAAAACATTCAGCGTAGGATGACTAAATTAATACATAGCATTAGAAATCTTCCTTATGAAGAAAGATTGAAGACTCTTAAGTTACATTCACTTGTTAGACGAAGAATGAGGGGAGACCTGATCGAAGTGTATAAGTGGAAGATAGGTATTAATAAAGGGGATATTAATAAGGTCTTGAGGATGTCTCTCCAAGAGAGAACCCTCAGTAATGGATTTAAATTAGATAAGTTTAGATTTAGAAAGGACATTGGAAAGTATTGGTTTGGAAATAGGGTAGTTGATGAGTGGAACAGTCTACCTAGTTGGGTTATTGAGGCTGGGACTTTGGGTAGTTTCAAATTTAGGTTGGATAAGTACATGAGTGGGAGGGGTTGGATTTGAGTGGGACTTTCACATCAGAGCTTATTTCTTGGGTGGCATTGAAAATTGGGTTGGGCAAATGTTTTGTTAGTGGGATGAATTGTAAAGGACCTGCCTAGTATGGGCCAACAGGCCTCCTGCAGTGTTCCTCCTTTCTTATGTTCTTATGCCTCACCTGACTACAGTATATAAGCCACGTCTACGACCCTATGCTGTACATTCTTCAAGATTAATGGACCGAACACATCGACTCCAGGCTGTGGGACTGATTACCTCAACTCCTCCTCTCCTTACACCTTTCCGCTTTGTATTGGACTGATGAAGCCACTGTGTGACGAAACGTTTCCTTAATAAAGATTCCCATATGTTGCATAAGTGTCTCATTCATAATGGAAATGTTCACGAAGGTCTTCACAATAGTTCTAAATGTCTCTTTATTTTCTTCTGATAAATTAGACACATGTGCAGCACTTGGGTATCTCTATTGAGGAAACGTTTCTCCACACAGTGGCTTCATCAGTTCATACAAATGAGAATGGTGAAGAACAGGAGTTTGAGGAAATCAGTCCCTCAGTCTGAAGTCTGATGAAGCCACTGGATAGCGAAACGTTTCCTTAGTAAAGATACTCAAGTGTTGAACATGTGTCTAATTTATCAACTTGTCGGTTCTCTAAACCATTTATCTACATTGTTTTCTTTTGACTCTATCAGGTCACGTGTGTGAAAAGCGTGATAGTTGACATTTGTTGTCTCAGGAGTAATACAGGATGTCCTGCTATGTTCTGGACTACAGTGTTCCTCACTGGTGACTTGTGGTGCTGGGGTTGACTCGTTGGGTATAGTCTGTTCCTACAGAGCTGGGCCCGTCAGCTACCGTTGTCGGGTGGGAGTATCAGAAACTGGCTGAGCAAGGACGCTACCCCCGTCGATGTTTCATCGGCTTCCTTCGTTGTTGTGGCCGGGGAGGTGGCCCTGGGTTCCGTGATAATGTGGCTTCCTCTGGACTAGGCTGCTGCTCAGCGATGAGGGCTCTGCTTAATGTTGGAGGCTGGACAACTGGGGTTTTCCATGCTGCCCTGACACGGCGCAGCCTCTCCGGGCAGTGCAGGTTCCAGGTATGATGCTTCTTGCCGCAATTTGGACACCAAGGTTCCCTACCTTTCCTCTTTTTAGTTTATCCAAGCAGTCCTTGCTCGGGTGAGACCAGATGCAGATGCCGCATACTTCTTTAAATTGACATCGAGCACTGAGGTGGTTTTACCTCTGGCACCTGAAGCAGCACCTCAGAGGTTCTGGGTTGTACGTCCTAACCTGGTATGTTCCACAGCAACCGAGATCCAATTGAGCTGGGAGAGGTCGTCTATGTTGGATCAAGACCTGCCTCGTGGGTAAGTTGCCGTCCATCTTGGCTCGGAGCAAACAGTGAAATGCAAAGAACAGTGAAAGACAAAGAGTAGTAAATACACAACTAAACAGTGAAAGTCAAGTAACGAACAGTGAACGACAGATAAACAGTGAAAGCGAGATAAACGGATTGACAGGCATACAGACAGACAGTATGACAGAACAACAAACAAACGCTGAGGAACAACAAATACAAAAACAACAACGACAGACTGTGAATATTACAAACTGAAACTGGATACCAACAGACAACAGAAAAAAACGATTCAACAAACGGGAAAAAACAGGAGAACTGGAAAATTTTGAGTAGGCACCCCATACTAGCCAGAGGTTGGAAAGTGTTAGTGGTCCTGGGTATTATCTTCCCCAGGGCTCGGTCTCAGACCAGGCCTCCTAGGTTGGAAAGTGTTAGTGGTCCTGGGTATTATCTTCCCCAGGGCTCGGTCTCAGACCAGGCCTCCTAGGTTGGTAAGGAAATATTACAGGACTAAGAAATATTGTGAAGCATGTAGATAAACAAATGTGTGTGTAGGCTAAATGTAAGTAGTAATTTGTAAGATTTACCTGTCATCTTACATGTTAATGAGACATGAAGATATACCTGTCATCTTACATGTTAATGAGAAATGAAGATATACCTGTCATCTTACATGTTTGAGACATGAAGATTTACCTGTTATCCTACATGTTTATGAGACATGAAGATTTACCTGTCATCTTACATGTTAATGAGACATGAAGATATACCTGTCATCTTACATGTTAATGAGACATGAAGATATACCTGTCATCTTACATGTTTGAGACATGAAGATTTACCTGTTATCCTACATGTTTATGAGACATGAAGATTTACCTGTCATCTTACATGTTTATGAGACATGAAGATTTACCTGTTATCCTACATGTTTATGAGACATGAAGATTTACCTGTTATCCTACATGTTTATGAGACATGAAGATTTACCTGTCATCTTACATGTTTATGAGACATGAAGATTTACCTGTCATCTTACATGTTAATGAGACATGAAGATTTACCTGTCATCTTACATGTTAATGAGACATGAAGATTTACCTGTCATCTTACATGTTAATGAGACATGAAGATTTACCTGTCATCTTACATGTTAATGAGACATGAAGATTTACCTGTCATCTTACATGTTAATGAGACATGAAGATTTACCTGTCATCTTACATGTTAATGAGACATGAAGATTTACCTGTCATCTTACATGTTAATGAGACATGAAGATTTACCTGTCATCTTACATGTTAATGAGACATGAAGATCTACCTGTCATCTTACATGTTAATGAGACATGAAGATTTACCTGTCATCCTACATGTTTATGAGACATGAAGATATACCTGTCATCTTACATGTTAATGAGACATGAAGATTTACCTGTCATCCTACATGTTTATGAGACATGAAGATTTACCTGTCATCTTACATATTCGTGAGACATAAAGTTTTACCTGTCATCTTAACGTATTCACGAGTCAGAAAAAATGACCACTCTTGAATTCAAGAGTGCAAAAGATAGTTTTTTCTAGTTGACACTTGTTTGGCACTGAAAGATAGTGCCTCTTGGATGGTTACTGCTTACCAAGCTACTACCTGCAGACATGGAAAGATAGTGCCTCTTGGATGGTTACTGCTTACCAAGCTACTACCTGCAGACTGGTATACCCCCCCCACACACACTCACACACTTGTGCTTGACTTCATGTCTGGTGTATGCTCCTTGGCGTTTGTGTGTGTACTCACCTTTTTGTGGTTGCAGGGGTCGATTCACAGCTCCTGTGTGTGTGTGTACTCACCTAGTTGTGGTTGCAGGGGTCGATTCACAGCTCCTGACCCCGCCTCTTCACTGGTCGCTACTAGGTATGTGTGTGTGTGTGTGTACTCACCTATTTGTACTCACCTATTTGTAGTTGCAGGGGTCGAGTCTTAGCTCCTGGCCCCGCCTCTTCACCGGTTGCTACTGGGCCCTCTCTCTCCCCGCTCCATGAGCTTTATCAAACCTCGTCTTAAAACTGTGTATGGTTCCTGCCTCCACTACGTCATTTTCTAGGCTATTCCACTGCCTTACATCTCTATGACTGAAGAAATACTTCCTACTATCTCTCTGACTCATTTGTGTCTTCAACTTCCAATTGTGGCCTCTTGTTTCTGTGTCCCCTCCCTGGAACATCCTGTCTTTGTCCACCTTGTCTATTCCACGCAGTATTTTATATGTCGTTATCATGTCTCCCCTGACCCTCCTGTCCTCCAGTGTCGTCAGGCCGATTTCCCTTAATCTTTCTTCATAGGACATTCCCCTTAGCTCTGGAACTAACCTTGTCGCAAACCTTTGTACTTTCTCTAGTTTCTTGACGTGCTTTATCAAGTGCGGGTTCCAAACAGGTGCTGCATACTCCAGTATGGGCCTGACATACACGGTGTACAGTGTCTTGAATGATTCCTTACTAAGGTATCGGAATGCTGTTCTCAGGTTTGCCAGGCGCCCATATGCTGCAGCAGTTATCTGATTGATGTGTGCTTCCGGAGACATGCTGGGTGTTATACTCACCCCAAGATCTTTCTCTCCTTGAGTGAGGTTTGCAGTCTTTGGCCACCTAGCCTATACTCTGTCTGTGGTCTTCTGTGCCCTTCCCCTATCTTCATGACTTTGCATTTGGCAGGATTAAATTCGAGAAGCCATTTGCTGGACCAGGTGTCCAGTCTGTCCAGGTCTCTTTGAAGTCCTGCCTGGTCCTCATCAGATTTAATTCTCCTCATTAACTTCACATCATCTGCAAACAGGGACACTTCTGAGTCTAACCCTTCCGTCATGTCGTTCACATATACCAAAAATAGCACTGGTCCTAGGACCGACCCCTGTGGGACCCCGCTCGTCACAGGTGCCCACTGTGTGTGTGTGTGTGTGTGCACTCACCTGTTTGTGGTTGCAGGGGTCGTTTCACAGCTTCTGTGTGTGTGTGTGTGTGTGTGTGTGTGTGTACACTCACCTGTTTGTGGTTGCAGGGGTCGACTCACAGCTCTTATGTGTTTGTTGGAGTCTAGGTTTTGCAGCTCTGACCTCCCAGCTATCATATAGCCTCAGATCTGCTTACTACTACATCTACTCACTACTCCATTTACTCACCATTCCATCTACTCACAATATACTCTTTCTTAGCTTAAGTTAGCGTTCCTGAATTTAGATGTTTTAACCCGTTCCATTGTTACTTTTCTGAGGGAGAGATAAATAAATTAGGTGTAATATATAGCTTATATTCGTTTAGTTTCTTCTTTTTTCTAATCTATTTAAAAAAATTATCTTTCCTCTTCCTCCTCTTCCTTCCTCTCCTCTTCCTCTGACGTCACGCTTTGTTTACCTCCAGTAATTATGTGTGTAAAGAAAGAAATTTAAAAAATATTTTTCTATTATGCTTGATGAAATTGTCAGGGAACGGAATGACCCGTGTTCAATCCCGGACAGATGGGCAATGTAGTTTCTTGCCTCCGTTGCCCGTATGCCCATAGCAGCAGGGTGGGTGTTAGCCGTTCAACTTTGACCTAAGATGGCTGGTTGGGTGACTTGGTTTACGTCTATCGACTACATGAGGGTATGTCCACAAAGTCCTTTTCCCATTACCACAGAAGTTAGTATTGGTGAAAGGAAAAGGACTTAGTGGAGAGGCATGGTCATAGGACAGCTCCGTGGTTCACACAGTCCCTGAAGGAAGAGAGGGAATGAGGTTTGAGCCGAGGAAGGGAAAGGTTTTTATAATTCCTTGGATCAAGAACCCTTCGCCAGCCACAAGGTACACCTCCTTTGAAATAATATCCTTTATGTTAATAATAATAAACATGACAAAAATAATTTAATAATTAGTAAAAATAAATAAAATGTCGTTAACCTCAATACTAACAGTAATAATAACAATTAGATTATTATTATTATTATCTACATGGTAATAGAGGATGTTAAACGATAATTAGAGGTAATAAAGGAAGGTGTGTGATTGGCTGGCCAAGGAGAGAGGCTGGTTACCATGACGACAGGAGGATGATGGCAGGAGCGGCCACCATTCTCATAACCTACCATGATCTCTCCTTCCCTCTAGTCAGGTACTTTTGATCCAAGGAGTTGGAGCTAACCTTTGCTTTACATTGAACTTGGTTAAATACCAGTCTTCGGACACTTTAAGACCCCCTTACGGGTTTACCACTTCCGAATAAATAAAATTGGTCAATAAGCAAGAACTCGTTTAAAATTAAGTCCTTTCTAAAAATTTTCTCTTATACATTTAAAGATATATTTTTTCATTTAGGTTAATATAAAAATTAATAATTTTGCACCAAAAGAACCTTAGAAAACTTACCTAACCTTATTATAACAAGCGCAGTTTAATTTAGCCTAATCCAGCTAAATATATTTTATATAAATTTACAATAATAAACACAGTGAAATATATTTTTTTCGATAGATTTAGAATGATGTTTGCGAAATTATCGCTTGCCCTATTCGGCAAGAAGTGCATTGCTATTTAAATATAGCTTTAGGCATTCTGTGTTGCAATCACCACATCATTAGGAGCTCGCAAAATTGCAGAAAAGAGGAGGATGTCCAAGCAGGCACGTTCCCAGAGGACCGTCTTCACTGGAGTGAGTGAGGGAGGGAGAGAGGAGGTTACAAGAAGTGCCCACAGGCACAACAGTGCCCCCAGCCAGAAGGATGAATATTATAGCATTAGAAAAATCCCTCAAGCAATGATATTGCAATAGCCTAAACGAAATTAACGTGACAGTTATAGAAAAATCGGTTATATTCCTCTATGACATCAATAGCTTTACATACATATATTGTCAGTGATATAGAAGTCACTAGTGATTATAAGGTAGCCTCCCACGGGACAACGTATCCCTTTGAAGTGACGAGAAACGGTAACATTTAGAGGGAAGACTTCTAAAACCTGTGTAAAGGAAATGGGGCTCATTAAAATAAACTCATTTAAAGAGGGAGGAATCTGCAATAACAAGAACGACTGCCACAGATATTCAACACACATAATTCTGAGGCAAACTCTGGTTCAGCCTTCAGAAACTGAAGGAAAATAGTCCCTAATTCCTCGGTGTGGCACTATATTTAAGACAGTCTAATGCATTCATATAAGTGCCCAATTTTAAACTGTGTACTATTGCCTCAACTAAAAACACATCTAATTTGAACAGCCCGTCACTGATATTGTATAATGACTGCCTGTCATGCTTAATAATTGCCGATTCTACAATATTCCTTTTAAGCCAGGAGGAACAATGGAAGATGACTCATGCTTCCCACCAATTAGTCGGGTTATTACAAGCTCTAATGTGGTTGAAAATAGCTTTCGACTCCTGTTGTATACGTACCGAGTAACGGTGCAACCATTGCAACCAATTCTATAGACACCAACATTCTTAATCAGGATGCTTCTAACTGTCCGTGAATTTTTAAATACTACTTATATATTAAATCTTCTAAGAGCATTCGGCAGGTTAGATAAATTCTCGTTATATGGGAGGACCAGCACATTCTTGGTCTGAGGTGTTATCCTAGGTTCTGTTCTATAATAAGTTTCCTTAGCTGCTAGCAAGTTAGATTCCACAAACATCTTAGGATATCGCAGTTTCATGTCAATGTCAAATATTTTCCTAATTTCTTCATCTAGGAACTGCGGACTGCACACTCTATAGGCTCTCAAAAACATAGTAAGAAATGCACTCCTTTTGACTGTAGTCTCATGGTTGGAGTAGTAGTGAATGTATGAGCACACACTGGTGGCCTTCCTATATACTATAAACTTAAACTTTCTATCGGTCTGGTGATTCAACACATCTAAGAATGGAAGTTTACAGTCCACCTCTTTCTCCACGGTTATTATTATTAAAGATTCGCCGGTATTCACCCGGCCGGGCCTTTTCCAAGTGGTGGCCCGGCCTTGGCTCCCTGTCTTGGGAGTGTCTGAGACCTAAGTCTCCCATGGGAGGAGGCACAAGTACTTCCTCATCTTTGGGACCAACTGTCCCCAGGCCTAGCCACATTCCCCGCCCTCACGGGGCTCGTAGGGAGAAGCTAGGCCTCTCTGGTCTGCCATCCCCGCCCCAAGGGGACTAATGGAAATGACAGTCTTGTGAGCTACAAGCTCTGGCTCAGGCACCTACCCTACCCTAGAAAGGCTGGTCATGGTGTCGATCTTCTCCACGGTGAATTTAATAGACGGGACTAAAGCGTTAAGTCTTGGTAAAAATGTAACAAGGGCCATATCATTTGGCCAAAGACACAAGATGTCATTCACATACCTGAACCATTTAGCTCCACATAGCAGGATATCTTTCAATAGTCTAGCCTCAAAAAATTCCATATACAGATTGCTCAATAAGGGGGACAACGGATTATCCATCGCCATTCCTTGTTTTTTGAGCTTAGTATTTCCCCTCAAACTGAAACTTGCAATCAACTGCACACATCTTAATAAATTCAATAATGGTATTATTGCAAGACGAAAGACCTCGAGCTATCATTCTACTCCCCCCGTGGTTGTTTTGCATCCTGTATCGCTTGGTTTCCGATATTTACATTATATATATATATATATATATATATATATATATATATATATATATATATAAACACTGATCTCTGGCTGAAGGAGACTCGAACCTACGAACCATGGAACAAGGTACGCAGTGTGGTGAGTTTGGTATAGCACTGCGTATCTTGTTCCTAGGTTCGTAGGTTCGAGTCTCCTTCAGCCAGAGATCAGTGTTTATATATATATATATATATATATATATATATATTTATATATACATGTATATATATATACATATATATATATAATGTCGTGCTGAATAGGCAGAACTTGCTATCTTGGCTTAAATAGCAACGTACATCTTGCCATATAGGACAAGTGAAAATTTGTGTATGCAATAATTTCGCCAAAATCATTCTGAACCTAACGAAAAAAATATATGTGATTGTGTTCGTTTAGTACTAAATTATTGTAAACGTATTTAAAATATATTTAGTTAGGTTAGGCTAAAATAAATTGCTCTTGTTATAAAAAGGTTAGGTAAGTTTTCTAAGATTCTTTTGGTGCAAAATTAAAAATTTTTACATTAACATTAATGAAAAAAATATATCTTTAAACGTATAAGAGAAAATTTTAGAAAGGACTTAATTTTAAATGAGTTCTTGCTAATTGGCCAGTTTTACATATTCGGCACGACATACATATATATATATATATATATATATATATATATATATATATATATATAATGTATGTATGATGGGGTCCACCTCTGGTGTAAATTGTGGGACCCATAGCCTCGGAGAAGTGGATAAAAAGGCTTCAAGGAAGAATATTTGGATTTCTTCCTGAAGCCGTTTGAATATATATATATATATATATATATATATATATATATATATAATTTATTTATTTATTTATATATTTATATTAATGAAATCACGGAACGAGTGATTTTAAATCATTTACCAAACTGCGGCAGGCCAGGACTCGACCCTACGAACCTTATACCGCCTCCAGAGACAGCACAATGTACGCATCGCCTTACCACTTGAGCCAGTGATCCTAAAGAACCAAGCACACAGCACGTAGCTATGTGTTTTCTGTCTTGGCTCTAGGACACTCGTGGCAGTGGTATCTCAAGGATTAATTTCAACCTCCTCCTGATTGAATACCCGCCTCAACAAGCAGTCTATATAGTAATGAAATCACGAAACAAGTGATTTTAAATCATTTAGGCTGGAATACTGCTGTACACTAACTGCCCCCTTCGAGGCAGGCGAAATTGCTGACCTGGCGAGTGTACAAATAACTTTCACGGCACACATAAGTACGATAAAACCCCTAAATTACTGGAAACGGTTGAAGTCCCTTGATTTGTATTCCCTGGAATGCAGAGGAGAGAGATCTATGATAATATACACTTGGAAAATCCTAGAGGGATTAGTACCAAACTTGCACACGAAAATTACTCCATATGAAAGCAAAAGACTCGGCAGGAGATGTTACATTCCCCCAGTGAACAGCAGGGTACACTGTATACTGAGGATACAACACAGTAAGTGTCAGGGGTCCAAGACTATTCAACTGCCTCCCAGCATACATAAGGGAGATTACCAATTGACCCCTGGCTGTCTTCAAGAAGGCGCTGGACAGGCACCTGAAGTCAGTACCTGACCAGCCGGGCTGTGGTTCGTACGTCAGTTTGCTTGCGGCCAGGAGTAGCAGCCTGGTGGATCAGACCCTGATCTCCCACGAGGCCTCGTCTCAGACCGGGCCGCGGGGGCGTTGACCCCCGAAACTTACTCCAGGTACACCCTAAAACATCCTTGTTCATCTGAGGGTTGTATATTTCAATATAAAGAATGAAAAGGCACAATACCGTGAGAGGAACAATACACAAATAACTCTCACATAAGAGAATGAAAGTCATGACGACCTTTTGATCTGACTTGGACCATTAACTGGTCACACACAAGTGCGAAGGAAAGGGAGCCAGCGAAGGCGGAGCCGGGAGTAGTACAACGAGAGGTGGTGGTAGTGGTAGTGGTTGGTAGTAGTAATGGTGGTAGAGATAGATGTAGTAGTGAAGCAAGGGTACAGGTGGCAATAAGAAGGGAGTATTGGTATTGGGAGTCAGAGCAAAGCAGTAGTAGTAGAGGTAGTCTAAGAATAAGAGATAAAAGAGAAAGGAACACTGCCAGAGAGCTAATGGCCTACAAGAGTAGGACAAAAAGCAAGGGGGAAAGACCCGTAAAACAGAGCCCGTTTTGACAAGAAGAAAAGAAAGGCAAAGACAATATAGGAAAGGAGAAGAGGTAAGGAGAGTGGGAGATAAAGATGAGGTCAAGTCGCAAGTGTTTTGAATTTTGGAGCATTTGACAGTGTAATGAATAAGGAAGTCATCTACAGAAACAAAGCCGGGACTAAGATTCATATTAGGACACTTGTGTATAAGGGATGTTTCAGCAAGACGACGTCTGTGTAGTTTAGAAGGGTAGACAGTTGTGGCAGAGGACCAAGCTTGTCGACATGTTATAGATCACAGTCATCCTATTAACTAGTCCTCTGTCTACTTTTCTTCTAGCCTTCACAGACACCGTCTTGTTGAAGCATCACTTACACACACCTTTACTAATATGAATCTAGTCCTAGTTTTCTCTGTAGATGACTTCCTTTCTTCACAAGATTCAATTTCATATGTGCAGGTTATTTGTGTGTATCTCGGTGTAAATATACTGACATGCAGCCTTAATGGTCCTCGTGTAACAGATAGGCTTCAAACCTAGTATAGCTATTTTTTCTTAAATATTTAGCATACGCAGTAGCGGTAATTACTCTCATTCTAGTTTATTCCGGTAATTTTAGGGGAAATTGCCTTTTATCGTCTTTCAATAAATCGGAAATAAATGGCCTAATTGCATTGCTGGACTGCTAAGTCTCTCTCTCTCTCTCTCTCTCTCTCTCTCTCTCTCTCTCTCTCTCTCTCTCTCTCTCTCTCTCTCTCTCTCTCTCTCTCTCTCTCTCTCTCTCTCACACACACACACACACACCTGTGCATCAGTCTACCTGCCTGGATACACTATATAAAACAACGTTCCACACCTGTCTATATTTAGCTTACAGACTTAAAGCAGACGCAGGTAGAGGCAGAGCTGGGGAGAGTACGTGCCACGGAACGAGGGAGCGAAGAGAGTGAGAGGAAAAGAGGGGAGGAATGGCGAAGAGGTGAAAGGACGAGTGTGAGAGGAAGAGGGTGAGTAGATGTGAAAAAGAGTGATTTTGTTCGTATTTATTCAGCAGTGTGCTGCTGCCTTATTTTATATGATAGTTACACAGTGGGAGCAAAAGTTAGGTATGTTTTTCTGTCATATTCCGTCACATAGGATGGTGTTTCCCTGTCACATCCTATCACACAGGATGAATTTCCCTGTCATATTCCATCGCACTGGATGGTGTTTCACTGTCATATTCCATCACATAAGATAGGTTTTCTGTCATATTCCATCACATAGGATGGATTTCCCTGTCATATTCCATCACATAGAATGGGTTTCCCTGTGATATGCCATAACATAGGGTGGCATAGTAGTATCAGCCTGGGCTGGGAGACTTTAGTAGTGTCAGCCTGAGCTGGGAAAGTTGAGTAGTGTCAGCCTGAGCTGGGAAAGTTGAGTAGTGTCAGCCTGAGCTGGGAAAGTTGAGTAGTGTCAGCCTGAGCTGGGAAAGTTGAGTAGTGTCAGCCTGAGCTGGGAAAGTTGAGTAGTGTCAGCCTGAGCTGGAAGACTTCAGTGTCAGCCTGAGGTGGCAGACTTGAGTAGTGCCATGAGGATATCGTCAAGTATTCCATTCAAGTTCATCAGCTACGACATCTTCAAAGGTTTGCTTCCAGCAGAGCTGCAGTTATTGTCACCTGGCAATTACCATCTCTCTGGATAGCCTATCTTATGCAATGAAGAAGTGGATTGTTTATATATGAAAATATCTCCGTCATCACATAGAAAAATACTTGGTAGGAAGGAGAGAGAGGCTTGACTTTCATTACTTAATTACACAATGCAGATTCATTGTTGCAGTAACCTGTCGGTGCTTTAAAATGTCATTATATGCTTAAGAATTTTTACATGGACTAGCCTGGCGACAGCCAGCCTGAGCATTATAAAGTCTGCTTCACTTGTACTCGGCAACAACCACTAATGTAGGCTGGCGCAAGATACGTTGGGCAGGGCTAAGTTGCATTACTGAGCGTTCATTTATCAGAGAGGCCAGATAGCTGGGGTAGATTGGTACAAATGAATTTCACATCTTGTTACATTACATGGCTGGACACGCACATGTGTATGTATATATATACACATACACAAGATAAAAGGGTAAAAGATGAGAGTAGGAGATCGAGGAAGGGAAGAGAAAGAGGTAAGTGGCTCAGAAATTAAGAGACGGTAATGAAAGGAAAAATAATGGCAATAAGGCACAAGGCGTGTCTTTATTGGATGAACATTTCGTCTGCGCGGCAAAATTCTTCAGTCGATTACAGGCTATACAGTAATGTGCATATTAATTGGGACAGTGATGAAATAAGTCATTTATTTGAAAAAATTAATGTTTATTTGAAAAATACACGGCAATGATATGACAGATAATTGATTTAATAAGAGATATAACTATCCTTTGCTTTTATAATCATTGCTACGCACTTTGTAAGAGAATCGACCAATGTTGAACACATTTTGGCAAGTTCGTCGTCTTGGTATCAGGCTCTAATAACAGCAGCAGTTAGCTTCTCCTCAGTTGAACAGTCCTGTTTCGCGATTCTGCGTTTGTTTATTGGCTATAGATTCTCATTTGGGTGAGGTCAGGAGAGTTTCCAGGCCATTTAAGAAGCTTAGCCCATTCTCTTTGAAGAATTTCAGCATTTTTCTGAAAGTGTGGCATGGAAAATGCCTTCATTAAGAAAGTCTCGAGCCACAATGGGAAGCAAATAAGTTGCCTTGTATTTGTCACTGTTCATTATTCTTTTAACAATAACAAGCCGTCCAGGGCCTTTAGCAGCAAAACTACTACAAAACATCTTAAGTGAGTGTTTTGGGGCTTGTTGAACGTGTCCATTCCGAAGAGGTTCGCCTTTGCTCCATCTCAATACCACTGATCTGTACCCATGTACTTCAAAATGCGCCACATCTGGTCGAGAGCCTACCGCAGCCGTTTGATACTTTACTGGCTTTCTGGCAGTTCTGCCAGTGCCTTCTTCGAATAGTTGAAGAATCAACATTTACACCACCTGAGGCCAAATATCTCTGTAGATCTTTGTTATTTTTCTTGGAATCCTTCACACTATTTCATATGATAACCTTGTCATCGGCAGGTGTTGTCTTGCGCTTTCTTCCACGTGTTAATCCACGCAGGTTTCCACAATCAACAATGTCGTCAGCTGTCGTCAGAATCCGACCTGCAGTTGACTTGGCTAGGCTCAGATTTCCGGCGTTCTTTCTGATACTCAAATCAGCATGTTTTCTAAGAGCTAAAGTACTTGGATGCTTCCTAGATGTAACATCCACCATGAATTTCAGAAGTAGTCATGAATTGAAGGGGAGAATTTGGCGAAATCACATTCACTCATGGAGCACGCTTGCAGAAATAATATCACAAACCAACAGCTGTTGTAGCAGGGTAACACCACACCTGGAGGGTTACCAGAAGTCAGTAGCAAACTCTTATCAAAAAGAAAAGAAACTAAACTACGTAAATTAAGCCTGAGACTAAAATATATTGAGATAATCATAAGATTTACTCCTATCCCAATTAAACTTTTTTCAAAAGATTCTTTTACTGAACGATAGATAATTTTTCATTTATAATGATATAAAGAATTTTATTTTCTAACCTAACCTAACTTAGCAACCTCACCTAACCTAATTTAAACTAGCGTAATTTTTTTAACTATATTCTGCTATGTATAGCATAGGTCAGGTTACATTTATTTAATATTACTTAAAATCAATGATATACAGGTTTTTTGTGTCCAGATTAATTTCCGCTGATTTATGGCAATAGCAAATTTTCATTCTGCTAATTCGACAGAAGACACCCTTGCCGAATAGGCCAAATTCGCCGGTTCTGCTTAATGACACGATATTATGTTATGTTATATATATATATATATATATATATATATATATATATATATGTATATATATATATATATAGATATATAATTATTATTATTATTATTATTAACACATCGGCCGATTCCCACCAAGGCAGGGCGGCCCGAAAAAAAAACTTTCATCATTATTCACTCCATCACTGTCTTGCCAGAGGGCTGCTTTACACTACAGTTATAAAACTGCAACATTAACACCCCTCCTTCAGAGTGCAGACACTGTACTTCCCATCTCCAGGACTAAGTCCGGCCTGCCGGTTTCCCTGAATCTCTTCATAAATGTTACTTTGCTCACACTCCAACAGCACGTCAAGTATTAAAGACCATTTATCTCCATTCACTCCTATCAAATACGCTCACGCGCATAATTTAGATCTTAATACTACTGATTGCGAAAAGGATTTAGGAGTCCAGGTTAGCACTAATCTAAAACCAAGACAACAGTGCATTAGTGTTCGCAATAAATCTAACAGAATTCTCGGCTTCATATCTAGAAGTATAAATAATAGAAGTCCTCAGGTTGTTCTTCAACTCCATATATCCTTGGTTAGGCCTCATTTAGACTATGCTGCTCAGTTCTGGTCACCGTATTACAGAATGGATATAAATGCTCTGGAAAACGTACAGAGGAGGATGACAAAGCTGATACCATGTATCAGAAATCTTCCCTATGAGGATAGACTGAGGGCCCTGAATCTGCACTCTCTCGAAAGGCGTAGAATTAGGGGGGATATGATCGAGGTGTATAAATGGAAAACAGGAATAAATAAAGGGGATGTAAATAGCGTGCTGAAAATTTCCAGCCAAGACATGACTCGCAGCAATGGTTTCAAGTTGGAAAAATTCAGATTCAGGAAGGATATAGGAAAGCACTGGTTTGGTAAAAAAGTTGTCGATGATTGAAACAAACTCCCGAGTACAGTTATAGAGGCTAAAACGTTGTGTAGTTTTAAAAATAGGTTAGATAAATACATGAGTGGGTGTGGGTGGGTGTGAGTTGAACCTGACTAGCTTGTGCTGCTGGGTCTGGTGCCGTGCTCCATCCTTGGGTGGAGGTGACCAGACTGGGTGGGTCATTGGGCTAATCCGGGGGGGGGGACATGGACCTGCTCCGTATGGGTCAGTAGGCCTGCTGCAGTGTTCCTTCTTTCTTATGTTCTTATGCTCTTATGTATTTGATAGGAGTGAATAGGTAAAACACTATTTTGGCTTAAATAGCAACGCTCTTCTTGCTGAATAAGGCAAGCGAAAATTTGTGTATGCAATAATTTCTCAAAAATCATTCTCAATCTAACTAAAAATATATATATTTCGTTGTGGTTGTCTGTTATTAAATTACTGTAAACTTATCTGAAATATATATAGTTGGATTAGGCCAAATTAAATTTAGCTTGTTATAATAAGATTAGTAAGTTTTCTAAGGTTCTTTTGGTACAAAATTATTAATTTTTACACTAACATAAATGAAAAAAATATATCTTTAAACGTATAAGAGAAAATTTTAGAAAGGACTTAATTTTAAATGAGTTCTTGCTAATTGACCAGTTTTACCTATTCGGCATGCAGGCATGCATGAGCGTGTTTGATAGGAGTGAATGGAGACAAATGGTTTTTAATACTTGACGTGCTGTTGGAGTGTGAGCAAAGTAACATTTATGAAGGGATTCAGGGAAACCGGCAGGCCGGACTTGAGTCCTGGAGATGGGAAGTACAGTGCCTGCACTCTGAAGGAGGGGTGTTAATGTTGCAGTTTAAAAACTGTAGGGTAAAGCACCCTTCTGGCAAGACAGTGATGGAGTGAATGATGGTGAAAGTTTTTCTTTTTCGGGCCACCCTGCCTTGGTGGGAATCGGCCAGTGTGATAATAATAAAATAATATATATATATATATATATATATATATATATATATATATATATATATATATATATATATATATATATATATATATATATATATATATATATATATATATATATATATATATATATATATATATATAGGGAGGTACCACCTCTAGAACTGTCGTAGTGACCCTTATCCTCAGAGAAAAGAATAAACTTGCTTCAGGGAAAACTTAAGGTTCTCCCTGAAGCTGTTTGAGAATTTTCTCCTACCACCCCCTATATTTCAAGTATGTTTTATTTAAAGACAAAATACATTGGCCAAACATTCACAGAAATACAACAGAAAGTAAAACAACATAGGTAACTCAGAGCTACATCTCCAATACTTCGTCCAGCTCCCCTGCGGTGGGCCGCGTGCCCAGAATGCTGCAGGCATTTCCTCTCTGTATCGCAACACTGAGTCTCTGAAAGAGGAAGCTGGTCGCCCTGTGGTCCTTGGTTTCTATGATGAGCTTTTCACCTACCTCTTTGAGGAACTTTAGAGCACACTTGCCCCATGCTCCAAGGGTCTCCGACCCTATTGGAATGAAGTTATAGCAAGGGGGAAGGTCTTCATATTTTCGGATCTTCTGGGTCTCCCTGTGGCTGGCAGCTCCACCCGCTTCCACTACAGAGTATGGCAAGTAGGTGTCTGCCAATGTGGCAGCACAGGTGTAGTCCCAGGCAATCTGCTTTCCATCCTTCCAGGGTAGCGTAGTGGCTCCATCAGGACGCTTTTGACTTCCATCAGACCTCTGTACTTGGGGTTCCCGTTGAGCTGGGCAACGGGCTGTGGCGAGGCTTCTCTTTATTATATCATTGACCTTCTCATGTCTGGCATACTTCCCTTCTGCTGTGTGACACACGAGACCATGAAGTCCGAATTGATCAGCTGTCGCCCTGCCTCAAATACACCTATGTTCGGTGAGGATGGGGGCGGCTAGGCGAAGAGCAACACCAATCCGAATGGCCTGTGGGTCGAGACGGGTGCCCAGGGAGGAATTGGGAACAGCTAACAGGTAATCTCCTGAGTGTGGTGACTTCACTGCCAGGAGACGAGTTTTTTTCTTTCCTGAAGCATTGGAGAGCATTGTGTTGGCGATTTTTTCCATGATCGGTTTGTCCCAGTGGGACTGTTTGTGCTGTTTGGGAGGAGCTGGTCTACTGGAGGAGTCTGTAAGGGTGTCCCACCGAATCGCTGCTTCAGTAAACGTGGGGTCTTGAGCTCCTACCACATCTCTCAAGCGTTCGGGCACTATCTTCTTGACTAATGCACTGGAAGCCAAACACGAAGACAGAAAAGCAGGTAAAGCAACATGAGTTGCTTTATGCACCCCTATACCTCCCAGTCGCACTGGGAGGGTTGCCTGATCCCATTACTCATCCTCTAGTGACAGGTTCAGTGCCATCTTAAAAGTTGATCTCAGGTGTGCGTCATATTCATCGAGTGTTGGGTTGTCAAAAGAGGGTACACACCTCAAGAAGTAAGTGAGTCTTGGCATAGTAAGACACCTTGTGAGGAGATACAGAGCATCATGGGCATCAAGATCGCTTATTCTCTCCTCCATTCTCATCAGGTCATTCAATTTGTCCCTGAGGACAGTATCGATGGCCTGATGACCCAGCGGTGCCCCCAAGAGGGTACTGTTGGACGGAGTTGTAGTTGAGACTTCTGGGAGGATTCTTCGCACAGCATTGATTATTTCCTGGCTTGCTGTGATGATTTCACACTTGGAGGGATTGAGGATGAGTCCCAAGTCTTCTCCCTGTGTTTTCACCAGTTGTAGGTCCCCCACCAGGGACTCTTCAGTACCTGCCAGAGTGCCGTCATCCAGGTACCAGATATTGAGCTCACTGCGAAGGCTGGAAGTTAGTTCTCTTACTGCCAAGCAGAAGAGAAGTGGAGCGAGTGGGTCACCCTGCTGAACACCCTCTGATGATTGAATTTCATGTTCTCCAAACAAAAGAATTGAGGGTTTGCTGTAGCCAGCTGAAATGAAGGGAAAGAGACTGGGGAACCGAACCCGAACAGCTGGCAAAATAGCATCTCTCTTCACCATATTAAAGGCATTTCTAAAATCAAGTTTGACTATGGCCTTGTCTTCTGGTAGGTCCCTGATGTAGGCCCTTGCCGCATGAGCTGCAGCTTCACTGCCTTGATAGACCCCAAAGCCCAGTTGGTGTGGCTGGAGTAAAGTGGAAGCTTCTAGGCGAATGTTTCTCACTGCTGCTTTAGCGACGAGACGGCGAAGAGTGTTTCCAACTGCAGTGGGTCTGATTCCCCCATCCCTCTTCTTCAAAGCACATAGTGAGGCTCCAAAAAAGAAAGGTTTAATTTCTTCTGGGATTCGCCCAGCTAGGCAATTGTTGACGAAAGTTGATAAATTAGACACATGTGCAACTCTTGGGTATCTTGCACATGTGTCTAATTTATCAACATGTCGGTTCTCTGAACCATTCATCTACAAACCCGTTGACGAAAGTTGTTAACTCGGTGAGAAGAATTGATGCAGATTCACCGAGTACTGGATTTACCATCTCTTTGAGGTGCTGAGGTCGAATTCCAGTGTAACCTCCTGCAGATCCTGCAGGAAATGACACGATCACCTTATAGACTTCCGATTCTTGCAAAATTAATTGTTCAGTGATGGGGTCTTCCTCAGGGTTGTCGTTGATGGCTATGGTGTCCCTGGTTGGATGCTTGTCTCTTAGTGCTTGGGTCGTGGTCTCATCCTTGGGGGCTACAGTGTCGTCAGTTGTAATTATTCTTATTGCTCCCACTGTATTACCTTCTTCGATTTTTTTGCTAACCTGTGCGCAAATTTTCTCGTTTTCAGTGGGACTTTTCTTGGGTCTACCTCTTTGATTCCTGCGATGATGGGGCAGAGGGACACGGTTATCCGTTCTTGGGTAGTTGCGCACTGTCTTGATAAC
>NC_091366.1:10639081-10644081 GCF_038502225.1 Cherax quadricarinatus
GCAGGGTGACCCAAAAAGAAAGAAAATCCCCAAAAAGAAAATAATTTCATCATCATTCAACACTTTCACCTCACTCGCACATAATCACTGTTTTTGCAGAGGTGCTTAGAATACAACAGTTTAGATACACAACATATCCCTCCATATACACTCTCTTCCTGTTACTTACACAAGTGTAAAGACTGATTACCCAACAGAGTCCTGTAACACTGGAACATTTTGCCTTTCGATTCTCTAATTAAAAATGCAATTCAGACCTTTAAAAAACTGACAGGCCATACACTTTTAAAATGCTGGATTCACTGGATTACTAAAATTGGTATTGGTAGCTGCAACATCAGTAACAGCCATAGCAATAACAACAGTAGTGTTAAAGTGGTAGTGGTAGCAGAAACAATAACAGCAGTCGTGATAAATTCTAAGTGGTAGCAGCAACAGTAACAACAACAGCGTTAAATTAGTAGCAGCAGCAACAACAATAACAACAACTATAGCAACAACAATAGTATTAAATTAGTAGTATAAGGAGCAGAAAAAACAACAACAATAACAACAACAGTAGTATTAAATTTCAGTTCTAAATCCTCCTTTCTTACAAAATATCCATATCTGGTATGATCAGTCCGCCACTAACAGGCCGGCAGTGACTAGAGGGAGAGAGGAGAGCCTTTTGATTCACACTGTAAATTTCATACGTGCAAAAAGTAACGGGAGAAAGACATAAGGCAAACCTCAGTTATAAGCACGTTTCTCCTGCTTTACTATCCCTGTCTCAGTCCTACTATCCTTGTCTATTTTAATATTCTAGTCTCAGACATCTAAATGATACTCGATAGTTCATAATTTATAATAGTGGATAGTTCCTGTCAGGTGTGAGCAGCGTGACATGAACTGGTGGATAGTTCCTGTCAGGTGTGAGCAGCGTGACATGAAGTGATTCAGTGAAACCAGTTAGCCTGACTTGAGTCCTAGAGCGTGTAAGTACAGTGTCTGCACTCTGAAGGATTGGTAGGGATGTTACAATCCCGGAGGTGGGTAGTACATCGCCTACACTCTGAAGGATGGGTGAAGGTCATCTGAACTTTGATTCCAGTACGCTTCGCCTCTCTTATAACCTTTATCCCCTCACCCATTACTCTCTCATCTCCTTCCCTTTTCCATCCTACACACTCCACTTTCCCCTACCCCTTTTTCTTGATCTTTCTGACTTCCCATCTCTCACCTCCCAAACCTCCCTCTCTCCCATACTCCCTCCCACCCTCCCTCCCTCCCATACTCCCTCCCACCCTCCCTCCCTCCCACCCTCCTAATACATCTCCTTCCATCCTCCATGATTAACCTCCGCCATTCTCTTCAATCATAAATACTCTTCTAATAAAAAAACGCAGATATATGGAAGATGTATATACTAATCTCCCAACAGGAATATCCCCATCGTATCATGAATATTCAAGTCATACAATATATATATATATATATATATATATATATATATATATATATATATATATATATATATATATATATATATATATATATATATATATATATGTCGTGCCGAGTATGTAAAACTGGTCAAATAGCAAGAACTCATTTAAAATTAAGTTCGTTCTAAAATTTTCTCTTATACGTTTAAAGATATATTTTTTTCATTAATGTTAATGTAAAAAATTTTAATTTTGCACCAAAAGAATCTTAGAAAACTTACCTAACCTTATTATAACAAGAACAATTTATTTTAGCCTAACCCAACTAAATATATTTTAGATTTGTTTACAGTAATTTAATACTAAACAAACACAGTGAAATATATTTTTTTCGTTAGGTTCAGAATGATTTTGGCGAAATTATTGCATACACAAATTTTCACTTGTCCTATATGGCAAGATGAACGTTGCTATTTAAGCCAAGATCGCAAGTTCTGCCTATTCGGCACGACACACACACACACACACACACACACACACACACACACACACACACACACACACACACACACACACACACACACACACACACACACACACACACACACACACACACACACACACATATATATATATATATATATATATATATATGTGTGTGTGTGTGTGGGGGGGGGTTGTGTTTGTGTGGACTCTTTCAACAAACAGGTTTATTAATGGCCAAATGAATATCCAAAGAGGATAAAAGAATGGATTAATATTTCGAAATTCAGCTGAGTCTTTGGGGACAGTGGAGCTCCAGCTAAGTCTTTCGAGCCCCAGGGCTCCAGATGAGTCTTTGGTGACCCTGGGGCTATAGCTGAATGTTTGGGACCCCGGGGCTCCGGATGAGTCTTTGGGACCCCAGAGCCCTAGATGAGTCTTGTGTACCCCTTTGCTCCAGACGAGTCTTTGGACTTCCTGGGCTCCAGCCGAATCTTTGTGACCTCGAGGCTCCAGATGAGTGTGACCCCGGGACTCCAGATGAGTCTTTGGGTCCCCGGGGTGTAGACGAGTCTTTAGGACTCTGGGGCTCCAGATGAGTCTTTGTGACCTCGGGACTCCAGATGAGTCTTTGGGACCCCGAGGCTCCAGACGAGTCTTTGTGGCCCTAGGGCTCCAGTCTTTGCTGGGTCCACCAATCAATACTCATCCATTAGTAGATTGGCTTCCAATTGGCTGGCTCCAGCACCTGAAATTCTTGTCTTCTGGCTGTTACGGTAGGTGCTGGTGTCTGCTGGCTGTTATGGTAGGTGCTTGTGTCTGCTGGCTACTATGGTAGCTGCTGGTGTTTGCTGGCTACTATGGTAGCTGCTGGTGTTTGCTGGCTACTGCGGTAGCTGCTGCTATTTGCTGACACTAAGGTAGCTGCTGCTAGCTACTATCGTAGATGCTGGTATATGTTGTTGTATGTTGATTTTTGTTGTCTGATGTTTTCTGCTGGCTACTGTGGGAGGTACTGGTGTCTGCTGGCTACTGTGGGAGGTACTGGTGTCTGCTGGCTACTGTGGGAGGTACTGGTGTCTGCTGGCTACTGTGGGAGGTACTGGTGTCTGCTGGCTACTGTGGGAGGTACTGGTGTCTGCTGGCTACTGTGGTAGCTGCTGCTATTTGCTGATACTAAGGTAGCTGCTGCTGGTTACTATGGTAGATGCTGGTTTATGTTGTCTGATGTTTTCTGCTGGCTACTGGTGTGCTGGCTGTTGTCTGCTGGCTACTGATGTGCTGGCTGTTGTCTGCTGGCTGCTGATGTGCTGGCTGTTGTCTGCTGGCTACTGATGTGCTGGCTGTTGTCTGCTGGCTGCTACAATAGTTGCTGGTGTCTGCTGACTGCTGTAGTAGCTGCTGGTGTCTTCTGAACCATTGCTATGCTCTCCTCTATCCCCTATTCTTGTTAACCTTTTCATGAAGTATCTGGTAGTTGTTCCACCACCTACTGTTGTGGTATGTCTTCTCTTGCTTCCTTATGTACATGATGTCTTTTCTCTCTGGCCACATGACTCTCTAGAATCTTCCAACACTTTCTTGATGCTCTCAACAATCTTGCTTCTTCTATCGTGTTCAGAGTTGAGTGAGAATCTTGATTTATTGCTCTCCTTGATGTTAATGTTCTTTGCTGTTCATACATTTGTTTACGTTAGTTGTATGTACAGTGGATGTGCATTCACTGCTTGTCATACCATGCTCTTTCTCTCAAGATAAGTGTTTTCTTTCTTCCTCCAAGCCCTCCACATCTCTGAACCTCAGTTGCTTGATTGTGAAATTTTCATTCTTCACAGTTCCTTCTCTAGTCTTGGCCATCCTCCCGATTTCATCCACTGCCCACCCTCATGCTGAACTGACTTTCTTCTCTCATAAGCTCACTTCTGTGAAACCTTCTGTTTGTTTGGTTTTTCTCCTACATTTTCAATTTTCAAAATCTTAACACCCTCCGTTCTCTACATATCAGACTTGTTTCTCACCAAACTAATATCTTTCATAGTAACCTTGTTCATATTTTTCTTCTTGTCACTGATGCTTCCGGTGTTGACACCATTTCTTGTTCCTTCTGTCATTTCCAATACTTAGGTGAAACTGGCCACTCATTTTCTGACAGATTCTAAGACCACAAATTGTGTTTTTTTCCCGACATTAACAAAACTGTTTTCTGTCATGGCAGATATCACAGTAATCCTATTATTTACCCTTCTAGTCTTGAAAGTCGCCGTCTTGTTAAATCAGCTCTTGCACACAACTTTCCTAATATGAATACCATTCCAGGCTTCGCTTCGGTAGATACCTGCCTTTCTCAGTACATTATCAAATGTTCTAATCTTTACCACCACCTCCTCCTCCTCCGTATTGACCTGTCTTCTGTTCTGCATTTGTTTTGCCTGGTCTCCTGTTTTCTTTTCATGTGTCCTCATATTTCCTAGCTTGGGCCAGTTAGCCTACTGCAGTTCTCTGCTTCCGTAGGGATGTTACATTGTTGAGATACTTCAGTCTCCACTGCCTTGAGGTGCGATTCATTCTCTGAAGAAGCCGACTCTCTAGGCTTTTTCAGTAGAAACCTACACAGTAGGTTTCTACTGAAGGTTTCTTCAGTCGAATACAGAGCTGACTAAATATAGAGAGAGCAGAAGCAGTAGCGAGGCAAAGATGATACAATCAGTCCATCAATCTTGAACAAACCTACCGTGTAGGCGAAATGTTTCAACAGTGAAGATACCCAACTGTTGCACATGTGTCTTGTTGATCTACTTGTCGGTAATGCACACTGTTTACCTAATTATGTCGTTTATCACAACTTGGTGTGAATGTTGTAGTGGAAGAGCGTGTAGCTGTTGTAGTAGCAGTAGTAATAGTTAAAGTAGATATCTGGGTTATTCAGTAGTTAAAGTTGATGTATAACTGGAGTAGTTAAAGTAGAGGTGTATATTGTGTGTGTGTGTGTGTGTGTGTGTGTGTGGAAGATAAACACACTGCGTGAAACCCCAAAACAAACACAGTGACTGGGGACAGTATTCTTGACCTTGTCTGCCCTAGTCTGTCTCT
>NC_091366.1:10649081-10779081 GCF_038502225.1 Cherax quadricarinatus
CCCTACTTCTACTAGAAATGCACTAGCCAATGCTAGTCACCCTCGCACGTTAACCATTGGGCCAAACCTCTCTAGGCTTCTATGGCGTGGAAAACTGCTCCAACGGGTTGCATTCTTTCAAGTAACTGCAACTGGACCACTTCACGACCACCAAGGTCGCATTTTCGGCACACTTCACATGCACACTACAACATCTGAAAATCGAGACAGGTCAGGCATCGCAGCTAAGACCCTCCATTATCCTATGCCACTACTAGGATTCACTGGCCTCATAAAACAAGGCGGCCATAAACACTGGACTGTATTCAAGGTCACCTTATTTCACACGGGTAACACTAACACTTCTGGCAAGTCAAAGTAGGCTGGGGACATCACACTCTCAATTGTCTCTCATGGCTGGCAGGACATCCCCGCATACCAGTCGTACAGGTCGACCAGCAAGGCAGGATACACCTCCATACCGCCCTTGATAGCAGGCTGGTCCCAGCAGCTGGAGTCCATCTCCGCGGCTCACGTCCTTCCACATCTCCGAGGATGGCAGCTCCTTCATAGTAGATTCTCCTGTCCTGGCACACCATCCAGGATCCCTCACACACCAGTGCAGCATCACTGCCATCTCCTGAGCTAGGCGGCATCACAGCACGGCTACTGCATCACAGCACGGTCCCAACATCTCAGCACCACAGCACGGTCCCAGCATAGCAGACAGCATCACAGCACGGCCACAGCATAGCAGACAGCATCACAGCACGGTCACAGCATAGCAGACAGCATCACAGCAGCCGACATCAGCAGTAGCAGGCTATGGTCAGTTGCTCGAGGTGAGGTGAGGTCACTTCAGGTCATCAACAGCAAGTGCGGTCACCCATCCCTGGCAACTGCAGGTAACTGGCGGTCCGTGGGTGATGGTCACAGAGGCTGGGTGACGCAGACAGACACCCACTACACTGGATGACAGACCAGGGCAGCAGTACATCTACTGGGGCACATCAGCTGGGTGACTGGGCATATCAGCTGGGTGACTGGGCACATCAGGTGGACAGCAATCATAGGCAGCTCTTCAATGGGTGACAGTTGTGGGTGAGTCTTCCAAGGTGGGCTGGGTGACTTCTCATTCCTCTGTAAATATTCAATTTCGGCCAGTAATTGCTTCCCCCAAAAGTCTCATCCAAACACTGATATTCTCCACCATTTGCTGTATAGTCCTTGTGGCTTAGCGCTTCTTTTTGATTATAATAATAATAATCCACCATTTATCTCAAACCAACAACCAACTCCACCAAATATAATAATACAACCAAACAATTATTCAGACCCACTGTCAAGAAAAGGTCAGTTAAGGTCACTAGGATTATAATATCATTATAATAACACACAAAATCAAATGGTAGCATAACAAGTATAACCGAGCAGTCAAAAATAAGGCACATGGGACTGGTTCCTACTATAAAAATAATAAGAACCACCACCGCTTAGACACCATGTCATGTAGGGGGGGTATTGGAACGTAAGGGATATAAGTGGGGAATATGGGAGAAGGGGGTTATGTAGGCAGGGGAGAGGCAGGCGAGGTGGGAGGAGTGAGATGATTAGCGGAGGTAGGTAGGTAATGACAGGTCAGTGGTGACCACCACGACACTCTCATTAACTCTACACTACTCACTAACATATGCCTCGCCCATTCTTCACTCATATAAACATAATAAAATATAATAAAAAAGAATAAATAACGGGGACAGTGAATATTACTATTCTACTCAAACACAGTTTATTATTAAGTCTTTGTACAATAATATATTTGGGAACAGGAGAACATTGTTGGTTTAGATAAATGGGATGGTATGTATAAGCAGTGAGACAGGGAAATACAATCAACTTGACGAAAATGAATATAACTTACAAATAGTACAGAGGACAGTTCACTACAGGAACTAAGCCACAGGTCCCAAGACCTACACAGCACGAGTACTGCTCCAAGCCAGTACTCTGCCCAATGTCTCCAAGAGTCTCCTCCAGAGACTTCAGTAGCCTTCTCCCGAGCCCTGCACCCCAGCAGCAGCTCCGCTCGAAGTCTCTGCTCATGAGCTCTGCACCCCAGCAACAGCTCCGCTCGAATCTCCTTGGGCTTTTATGGTGGTCCAAGCACCCTCCACAACCACGTGTACGACCTGACGCCTAGGTCTGACGCCGTCAAGAACAAAAGACCTCAGACGTGGGCGTGGCTACAGACGTTTGCTAAGGCAAGGTGTGACCATATAATTGGTTAAATTAGGTCTCCCCAGAGACCTCACAAGCCCAGCTGGACTGCATCACACACACACACACATACATACACACACACACACACACACACACACACACACACACACACACACACACACACACACACACACACACACATACAGAACCACACACACACACACACACACACACACACACACACACACACACACACACACACACACACACACACACACGCTCACACACACACACACACACACACACACACATAACCACACACATAACCACACACATAACCACACACATACAGAACCACACACACACACACACACACACACACACACACACACACACACACACACACAAAAACACACACATAACCACACACATAACCACACACATAACCACACACATACAGAACCACACACACACACACACACACACACACATTCCTGTTCATTATCTTCTTTTCACTTCCCATAACGCTGTATAGTCCTTGTGGCTTATCGCTTCTTTTTGATTATAATAATAATTTTCACTTCCCACATTCCCCATTTTCCCAATCTCTCATTCAACATTCTCCTCCCCATTTCCCCATCCATCACTCAATCACTTTTTTCAACAATCCCCTCCACTTCCCTCCATCATTCTCCCATCCTTTCAATTGATTTATCATTCCTTCATTTCCTCGCTTCAGAATAATTCAGTAGATGTGTGTGCGTCTGTGTGTACTCACCTATATGTGGTTGCAGGGGTCGATTCACAGCTGCTGGCACTGCATATTAACTCGAAACTTGCCTGTTCTGTAATGAATCTTCCCTCTTGTTTTCCTGAATTGGCAGATGACACACAGTGGCTGCCATCTGCCATCCTTAATAAACACTATATATTTTAGCAGTGGTGGTAATATAAAGAGTGAAGAATTAGACACGTGCAATATCTGGGTATCTTTATTGTAGACGTTTCGCCAACCAGTGACTTTATCAATACAAGGACATAATGTGAAGAATTATATACAAAAGATGAGATAATCAGTCCCTCAGTCTTGGAGGTGGTGAAGAGCACCGTCGTCAAGACTACGTACGGTGCTCGTCACCAGCTCCAAGGCTGAGGGACTGATTTTAATTATCTCATATTTTGTATATTGTTCTGCTTTGTTCACATTATGTCCTTGAAATGTATTGATAAAGCCACTGGATGTCGAAACGTCTACATTAAGATACCCAGATGTTGTACATGTGTCTTAATTCTTCATCTTGTCGGGTACTACAATGTAGTGGATAGCGTGTCTCTTCTGGGCAATCTTTTATAGCCCAAGGTGATATCCCGTCTGGTTCCATGGATTTTATTTTCCTGTTGGTATCCAGAAGTTATCTCTTTACTTCCTCTTACTTCTTTCACTTTCCTCTAAGTCATCTGTCTGCTTGGGATTCAGATCCTCATACATTTGCTATATTTTTTGAAAACATTCTGAAACTTTGTCTTTATTACCGTACAGATTTCCTCCTTTGTTTTATTGCACCTGCCCTCCATCTTTATTCTTTGTTTTATTGCACCTGCCCTCCATCTTTATTCTTTGCTTTATTGCACCTGCCCTCCATCTTTATTCTTTGCTTTATTGCACCTGCCCTCCATCTTTATTCTTTGTTTTATTGCACCTGCCCTCCATCTTTATTCTTTGCTTTATTGCACCTGCCCTCCATCTTTATTCTTTGCTTTATTGCACCTGCCCTCCATCTTTATTCTTTGCTTTATTGCACCTGCCCTCCATCTTTATTCTTTGCTTTATTGCACCTGCCCTCCATCTTTATTCTTTGCTTTATTGCACCTACCCTCCATCTTTATTCTTTGTTTTATTGCACCTGCCCTCCATCTTTATTCTTTGCTTTATTGCACCTGCCCTCCATCTTTATTCTTTGTTTTATTGCACCTGCCCTCCATCTTTATTCTTTGCTTTATTGCACCTGCCCTCCATCTTTATTCTTTGCTTTATTGCACCTGCCCTCCATCTTTATTCTTTGCTTTATTGCACCTGCCCTCCATCTTTATTCTTTGCTTTATTGCACCTGCCCTCCATCTTTATTCTTTGCTTTATTGCACCTGCCCTCCATTTTTATTCTTTGCTTTATTGCACCTGCCCTCCATTTTTATTCTTTGCTTTATTGCACCTGCCCTCCATTTTTATTCTTTGCTTTATTGCACCTGCCCTCCATCTTTATTCTTTGCTTTATTGCACCTGCCCGCCATCTTTATTCTTTGCTTTATTGCACCTGCCCGCCATCTTTATTCTTTGCTTTATTGCACCTGCCCGCCATCTTTATTCTTTGCTTTATTGCACCTGCCCGCCATCTTTATTCTTTGCTTTATTGCACCTGCCCTCCATTTTTATTCTTTGCTTGTTGTCGTTACCGTTCGGTTTACATTGTGCAAGTGTGAATCTTGATAAACTTGACTACCGCTTCCACCCCTGCCCGTCACACATTAAGTGGGTGTGACTTCGACCTGCCTAGCATGAGCCAGTAGTGTGGGAAAAGATACTTATGCACAGGTCAGAACATTATAGGAAACGTTTCGCCACGAGTGGCTTCTTCAGTAGCGAAACGTTTCCTATAATAAATGTCCTGAGCTGTACATAAGTGTCTTTTTCCACATCTTTTCGGTATCACCACACCATTTCTCTCATGGGCCAGTAGGCCTGCTGCAGTGCTCCTCCTGTTTTATGTAATATATTACATTTCCCTTTGCTATAATCTTCTCGTTTCAATTTGTTTATTTTTCATTTCGTGTCATATTTAAGAGCGCATGTCATTTCTTAAGTCATGTTTATCAACATATGTTATTTCCAGTAGAACATGATCACTTTGTTCAGGTATAGTTTTGCAGTTCATGTTGATAATGTCTTCTGTTGTAGTCAACACTAGATCTAGTATTGACGGTGGGTTACCTTCTCTTACTCTTGACTCACGAAATCGTAATGACACGATTGCAAACAAACCATACCACGGATGGGGATAGAACCTGCGATCAGAGAGTCTCAAAGCTCCAGACCGTCGCGTTAGTCACTGAACCAGCTAGCCACAATAAGATTCATCCAACTAGGTATATTTCTACACCATAAGAAGGTTAGCATAGGCACCACTTGCATTTGTGGTCACAGTGGTGCCTATGCTAACCTTCCTATGGTGTAGAAATATACCTAGTTGGATGAATCTTATTGTGGCTAGCTGGTCCAGTGGCTAACGCGACGGTCTGGAGTTTTTTTTTTACACAGGGTTTGACAAGGTTAAGGATCCCTAGCTTTATCCCCGTCCGTAGTATGGTTTCTGTCTTGTCTAGTATGATGGTGAGTTACCTTCTCTCACTCTTGTCTAGTATGATGGTGAGTTACCTTCTCTCACTCTTGTCTAGTATGATGGTGGGTTACCTTCTCTCACTCTTGTCTAGTATGATGGTGAGTTACCTTCTCTCACTCTTGTCTAGTATGATGGTGGGTTACCTTCTCTCACTCTTGTCTAGTATGATGGTGAGTTACCTTCTCTCACTCTTGTCTGGTATGATGGTGAGTTACCTTCTCTCACTCTTGTCTAGTATGATGGTGAGTTACCTTCTCTCACTCTTGTCTAGTATGATGGTGAGTTACCTTCTCTCACTCTTGTCTAGTATGATGGTGGGTTACCTTCTCTCACTCTTGTCTAGTATGATGGTGGGTTACCTTCTCTCACTCTTGTCTAGTATGATGGTGGGTTACCTTCTCTCACTCTTGTCTAGTATGATGGTGAGTTACCTTCTCTCACTCTTGTCTAGTATGATGGTGAGTTACCTTCTCTCACTCTTGTCTAGTATGATGGTGAGTTACCTTCTCTCACTCTTGTCGCTTCATTAATAGCTCATAAGAATGAAGGAACACTACTGTAGCAGTCCTACTGGCCCATACAAGGTAGGTCTTTCACAAAGCCACCCAAGAATTACTTCAGTACCTCAGGTACCAATCAAACCCAGGCCCTCTCACTCATACATAAAGAAAAGCGCTATTGCGCTAAGGAACGTTGTTACCATTACCACTTTCAGCCTCATAAAACAGTCCAGTATACCTTTCCACTTAAAATTTTCATTTGTGATCGCATTTTGCCTCTTCTTGGTGGCTATCAATCATTTCTGATGTATATTATTTAATCTAGCTTGTCAGACTTCTCTCTCTCTCTTGCGTATAATTAAGTTAGGGTTGTTTACTTTAACTGTTGTCGTAATACTAGCGTCCACAGGATGGATATGGGACGCGCGACAAACTAACAACTTCGGTGGCAAAATTAATTAAAATCAACTGTTGGAGCATCTGTTACTCTCCCGTTGTGTTCTTCTTGTTACAAAGTTGTCAGTCCCTCCATCTAGTAGGTTTATTTTCTCCTGGTTTAGTAAAACACGGAAGCAAACACTTGGACATATTTATTAGAAAACGTTTCGGTCCTGGGACCTTGAAGTGATCAAGGTCCCAGGACCGAAACGTTTTCTAATATGTCCTAGTGTTTGTTTAGGTGTATTTCTAAACAAACTTGTCGGTGTCTGTTACCAAGGTTTATACCATGACATAGCTATGTTACGGTCTAGTGTCCTCTGTTATAGTGTAAACACTGTTATGATCTAGTGTCCTCCGTTATATTATAAACAATTACTGTTATGATCTAGTGTCCTCCGTTATATTGTAAACAATTACTGTTATGATCTAGTGTTCTCCGTTATATTGTAAACAATTACTGTTATGATCTAGTGTTCTCCGTTATATTGTAAACAATTACTGTTATGATCTAGTGTTCTCCGTTATATTGTAAACAATTACTGTTATGATCTAGTGTTCTCCGTTATAAGCAAACAGCTACTACTGGTTTTTTTTTTTTCAATATTTTACAGTGCATATAAATTTTCCTGACCCTGGTAATCTTCCATATAAATTTTTCGTTTGCATATTTTGGGACACGAGTCACGTATGTTGCGCTACTTGCTTCACTATAAACACGCAGAGATGTACTCCAGGCTGTGTGTGTGTGTGTGTGTGTGTATGTATGTATGTATGTATGTGTGTGTGTGTGTGTGTGTGTGTGTGTGTGGATCTATTGATTGTGTACCTGGTGCAGCCACACCGCTTGGGAAACGCCCACTAGTAAGAGGAGTGCATGGGAGGGAGAGGAAGAGAGGGAGGAGCAGCAGGAAGAGGAGAGGGGAAAATGACTTGTAAGAGGAAAATATGAGGAAGAGGAATTTGGGGAGATGAGGAAAGGAGGGTAAACTAAAGAAGCAAGAAGAGGAAGTTTTGAAAGAGGAGAGGGAAAATCAAGAATAAAAAAGGATGAAATGTTAAAAAAGTGGGCTTCCAAAAGCAGAAAAACAGACAGAGAATATGCGAAACAATCATTTATTGTGACTGCGTAAACACATGACTGCATTTGTGTGTGTCCAGGTCCACTCTTAACAAGTGCGTTACTGTTTGTGTTTCTGGTGTTTTATAACCAAAACAAGCATACACACACACACACACACACACACACACACACACACACACACACAATAAAGAGTCATTTAACAAGAGACAGATTGGTCCGTAGTCTGGAAGTTTAATTACCTTCGCCTTGGTCGCAAATGACCTCGTTAGCGGTGCCCCTTTGATGCCTCTCATGACGAGGCTGTTACCTTGTTAGCGCAGTCGTTTAGCTTATACATTGGGGAAGAGGCATTTACACCCTTATATAATGGTGGCATAGTGATTACTTTGTACCCTCCTACACGCATGAAATAGCATAACCCCTTAAACTACATTTCGCTCAAGCAGAACGTTAAGCGAAACGATTGAGCGATACCTCGTCAATTTTCGTTTCGTTGTCTATTATGCTTAACCCTCCTATACGATATATTGTGCACCAATTGCTGTATTATTGGTAGTAGTAGTTGTAGTAGTAGTAATATTTTATACAGTCGGACATCTCCCACCAACATACGATGACTTAATAAAAATGAAACACATTCACTATCATTCATTCAATGGTTGTCTTGACAGAAATGTCCTGACGTTACATTTCAAGTGACCTTCCGAACTACAGCATCCTCACCCCTCCTTCAGAGTGCACTGTACCTCCCACTTCCAGGACTGTAACATCCTCATCCCTCCTTCAGAGTGCACTGTACCTTCCACCTCCTGGACTATAACATCATCATTCCTCCTTCAGAGTGCACTGTACCTCCCACTTCCAGGACTGTAACATCCTCATCCCTCCTTCAGAGTGCACTATACCTTCCACCTCCAGGACTGTAACATCCTCACCCCTTCTTCAGGGTGCACTGTACTTCCCACCTCCAGGACTGTAACATCCTCATCCATCCTTCAGAGTGCAGACACTGTACTTCCCACCTCCAGGACTGTAACATCCTCACCCATCCTTCAGAGTGCAGGCACTGTACTTCCCACCTCCAGAACTGTAGCATCCTCACCCATCCTTCAGAGTGCAGGCACTGTACTTCCCACCTCCAGAACTGTAGCATCCTCACCCATCCTTCAGAGTGCAGGTACTGTACTTCCCACCTCCAGGACTGTAACATCCCCACCCATCCTTCAGAGGGCAGGCACTGTACTTCCCACCTCCTGGATTGTAACATCCCCACCCATCCTTCAGAGTGCAGGTACTGTACTTCCCACCTCCAGGACTGTAACAAAATGTCAGATGCAAAATGTCATGACCTCTTGTTCTGCTCTATGGCGTCAGTGGATTGTATCGCAGCAAGTTTTAGACACTTGTCCTTGCATTCGTCTTTTTGGACATGAGAAGAGCTCTGTTCCATTCCACTTTATACAATAATAATTTTAGTAACTATAATCAGCATCCCAAAAATCATTGTCAGCATATCATTAAATTTCAAAGTAATTAGCGTAAATGATAATAAATTTGTTAATTAGCTGAGGCATACGTTATGTGAGTTATTATTACATTTTCTAATTTTGGAAACAGTAATTTCAATATGGACGTCGAACATTTTGTAATGAATTCAGTGAAAGATAAAAATATCACTGTCACTTTTACTTGAGAAATTTATTAATATAGAAGGATGGTATCATGTATCAGTACCTGTGTAAATATAACACCTGTGTAGTACCAGGGTCATGGTATACAATACCTACAAGTTGATGAATAAGACACATGTGCAACACTTGGCTGTCTTATTTTGCTGAATAAGACACTTGTGCAAGACTTGGGTAGCAGATGATCCTTTTAATACTACGTTTTGACCAATGCTGGGGTTTATCAGTACACGGGTATGAGCAGATACATCGTCCTGTAAGGCAACGAGCACCATGAGGTCAGACTCGGAGAAAGACAGGTCACACAAGGTCATTGGGAGACCAGGTCATAGATTTATATTTTGCCACCGGAGTCGCTAGTTTATTGTGACCCCATATCCATCTTGTGGAGGGTAGTGGTTAGTTTATTGTGCATCCAAATATCCATCCTGTGAATGGTAGTGTAAGAGTATATGGATATACAGAAGGCCTAGGAACTAGGCCCCCCAAAAAGATTAACAGGAGTATATCTGTATTTATATCTACAGTTCACTTATCAGTTACAAGAAAATTTATGAAATTTGCTTAATATATCTGGTATAGTATTTTCATTGATATGTCGCATAGGTTATTATATTGTCTGTCACTATACAGACCCTCCCCGACTTCCGACCTGTGCGACTTACGTCCATTCGAACATACGACCGAAAAAAATACACTGTAAATTAGAAAAATAAAAAATACATGTACGTAAAGATATATATATATATATATATATATATATATTACCCACAGTTACCAAATACATGTACAATGTAGCCATTTCGCTTTTTATCTCTCAAAATACTTTAAAATGATAGAATACACACACATTAAAGATTGGTATTATTAAAACGATAAACCAGAAAATAAAGAATGATAAATATACTTAATGTACTGTATTAAAATATAAAAAAGACTAGGAAGGTAAAAGACAATGTTGAAATAATGAGTAACAAGAAAATTGATAGGGCTTACATAGGCCACATTCCATACAACATTTTTATTTGTGAGGCCTGTGAATGATACCTACAAGTAAGAATGATGTCTAACGTGAGAAAGCTGGTTGATTAAAACGAGATAATCGTAAAAAAAATTTATTGTGCTAAAAGAATGATGTATAGGTGTAGAACTTCTACATGCCATGTTAACATAATTACGACATATGTCCATTTTGAGATCCTACTGGTCGGTCGGAACGGAACTCGGACGTAAGTCGGGGAGGATCTGTATTCCTCAATTGCCAGATCATGTGTGGTAAGGTTAGGTATAGGTGGCAGCAAGGTGGGGTTGGGATAAGTGACATGTTTATGTTTAATATAGGAATCGCGGACAGTGTGGGTAGTAAGTGCAGCCAACGTGTGCATTCCATTGTTTTTCTCAAAGGTTTTAGTGAGGTGGATCACTGCTGCCTCTAAAACTCTACGTCTGGCCCTTCGTTCTCGTGGTGTAACAACTGTGCTCTTTCCCAGTCCATGATGTGTGAATTGAAGGTTACGATGGACTACACAATCTTTGTTGCTTTTATCCCTCCTGCGGGCATATTTATGCTCCTGAAAGCGTCTGTGAAGGTCTCTGCCAGTCTCCCCAACGTAGACTTTATCTCGACCACCACACGGTGTGCTGTTGATGCTTCCCGTGTACAGTGTTCTGGGTTTCGGGCTTCTGGTGATCTCTTTGACAGTTTTGGTATTGAGAACTACTGTATCTGATAGTCCGTAACTAAGAACTACTACATCTGATAGTTTTGGCAGTAAGAACTGCTACATCTTATAGTTTTTGGTAGTAAGAACCAGTGCATGACTAAGTGCATGTTGGCTCTTAGGAGAATTGGGGTCGAGGAATAATAGTAATAATAATAATCTTCATTTCTACAAGTACATGTACAAGGTATACAGAACATAACTCGTATCAGTGACATACTACTATACAGAATGCCTCTTGTTATGCAGAGCATTTCGGGTAAATTAGGTCATTTTTGTCTCCAGGAAGCGACCCACACCAGTCTACTAACACCCAGGTATCTATTTTACTGTTAGATGAACAGGGACAGCAGGTGTCTTAAGGAAACACGTCCCTACGTTTCCACCCGTACCAGGGATCGAACCACGGGCCTCAATGTGTGAAGGCTTTCTTGTTTGTAGGATTTGATATTGTGCGTTGTGAACCTGAAGTTGAAGACAGTCTTATGAGGCGGTGTATTTATTTATTTCTGTGTACTTGATAATGCCCAGTCTTGGGGGAAACGTTGTATAATGCTCAGTCTTGGGCGAAACGTTGTATAAATGCCCAGTTTTGGGCGAAACGTTGTATTTAAAGGATTCTTTGCTCCCGGTGTCTTTATTCCTACTTGTCGTATCTTGAATTGATGAATAAGACAGATGTTCAACACTTATATATCTTTATTGACGAAATGTTTCACCTGCGAAGCAAACGTCTTCAGTCGAATAAAGACACCTAAATGTTGCACATGTCTTAGTAACAGAATGTTTGCTGAGACGTTTCGCTCGTAGGATTTTTTTTTTTACGTGCGCTCTGAAGGAGGGGTGGAGATGATGTAGTTTTTGAGCTGTAGTTACGACACGCCTCTGGCAAAACAGTGATGGAGTGAACGATGAAAGTGAATGAGACGAGGACAGGTGATACATGATTTTTGACAATACATCTGCCTAGGCGAACTGTGGCTGTGTTTACATAACCGGAATGTGGATAAATGGTTCTATGAACTATTTATCTACATTCTGTCAGACACAGCAACATCTTGGGATCTTGATACACGGAATTCTTCACTCACCTAACCTACAGGCATGACCTTCCAATGTGATACCACCTACGGCTGCTTCACCTCGCCTGCCTACAGTATATAAGCCACTTCTTCGTCCATGTGCTGTATTCTTTTCAAGATTGATGGACTGATTGATGGCTCTAGGCTGAGGGACTGATTACCTCAAACTCCTTCTGATCGTTACCATTCTTCTTTGTGTAGGGCTGATTAAGTCACTGTGTGGCGAAATGTCGCCTCAGTAAAGATACCCAAGTGTTACACATGTATATAATTTATCATTAGAACCAGGAGCATGAGCAGAATGTTTGAGAATCAAGTATGAATCACAACCACCTGTTGTCTTGTTTAATCTCATGTTATTCTGTCGTAGAATGACAGTAGGTGTGTCAGGCATGTTGACCTTCTGTATACCCATGTTCTACTTCTCTGACAAGCGCACTCCAAAGGTATTCCAGACAGCAGTGTAAATTATTATTATTGTTGTTATTATTATTATTAGTAGTAGTAGTAGAGGTGGTGGTAGTGGTAGTAGTAGTGGTGGTGGTGATGGTAGTGGTGGTGGTAGTAGTAGTAGTGGTGGCGGTGGTAGTAGTAGTGGTGGTGGTAGTTGTAGTGGTGGTGGTATTAGTAGTGGTAGTTGTAGTAGTGGTGGTGGTTGTAGTAGTGGTGGTGGTGGTAGCAGTAGTGGCGGTAGTAGTAGTAGTGGTGGTGGTGGTAGTAGTAGTAGTGGTGGTGGTAGTAGTGGTGGTGGTAGTAGTGGTGGCGGTAGTAGTGGTGGTGGTGGTAGTAGTGGTGGTGGTGGTAGTAGTGGTGGTGGTGGTAGTAGTAGTAGTGGTGGTGGTAGTAGTGGTGGTGGTAGTAGTGGTGGCGGTAGTAGTGGTGGTGGTGGTAGTAGTGGTGGTAGTAGTGGTGGTGGTGGTAGTAGTAGTAGTGGTGGTGGTAGTAGTGGTGGTAGTAGTAGTGGTGGTGGTAGTAGTGGTGGTGGTGGTGGTAGTAGTGGTGGTGGTAGTAGTGGTGGTGGTAGTAGTGGTGGTGGTGGTAGTAGTGGTGGTGGTAGTAGTGGTGGTGGTGGTAGTGTGTGTGTGTGTGGTTTTATTCGTTCATGCTGAGGCATGAACCTGTAAGATAAATGAAGGTGGTAATTATTGTAGGAGGGACTACATACACAAGGGAGCCTCAGTTATCACTTGTTTTCAATAATCTTGAGTTCTAGAGGGTTAATGATTTTATATAATGTTTTTAGTGTGTTATCCTGTTTTTTTTTTTTTAAGATTATCCTGCCTCGGTTTAATTCGTGGCCCGAACAATAATGTTGTCATTAATGTATAGATGTATGTCATATTTATCATTAGCTAGCACATGTATAGGGTAGAAGAAGACAGTTCTTCACAGAAGATAGTCTCGGCGTGGACTTCCAAATCCTCTGCTGTCTGTCTTTCCTATGTACTCTCATGTAATAAGATAATACACGATAGCTCTCCACAGTAGATAGACTGGCAGTAAACTTCCAAGCCCTTCTCTCCTTCCCTTCCTTTCTCCTTCCTTCCCTCTCAAACTCCCTCATCTCTAACTCTCCTCTCCTTCCTCCCTCATTCCTTGATAAAACGAGGCAGTGTTTTTAAAGACCCATTGAGATTTACATTAGAATAATAGTTGGGATCTGGTTGCTTGTTGGGGCAGCGTTGTCAAGTGTTCCTCCCCTTTGAAGCAGGTCAAACACGGCAGATTAAAACCAATACGTGTGTTGGCCCCTTGGCTCCTGGAGGACCCAGGGTCGAGTGTCCCCTGGGAGACACTTTCCCATCAGCGCCGCCATTGTTTCACTTCTCGCCCTCATGTTGATTCTCCTGCATTTTTTTGTGCTATTCTTTTGTACATTTGATTTGTTGAAGAGAGGAATATTTCTCTCTCTCTCTCTCTCTCTCTCTCTCTCTCTCTCTCTCTCTCTCTCTCTCTCTCTCTCTCTCTCTCTCTCTCTCTCTCTCTCTCTCTCTCTCTCTCTCTCTCTCCCCATCTATTTTATCACACATCAGGAGAGGAAAATCCCATCATTCTGATCATTATTTCATTAATGTAATTACTGTTCATTATCTTTAGGGGAATACCTGTTATCCCCTTCAGAGGTATACTTGTTATCACCTTCAGAGGGATACCCGTTATCCCCTTCAGAGGGATACGTATAGTGTTTGGTATTCCTTTGTTTTTTATAGTTCAAGGTTTCTGTGCCATAACTTGAGAACGCCTCGTCTGATCTGCTTCAAACTCTCACTGTTGATGTTCATACGTCGACAAAGATCAAGACACATGTGCAATAGTTGGGTATCTTGATTGTTGAAACGTTTCGCCTACACAGTAGGCTTCTTTAACCAGATACAGAGGCAGCAGATGTAGTAGTGAAATGATGTAATCAGTCCATCAACCTTGGAGAAATATTTGAAACTTCCTGACTCACGAAATCGTAATGACACGATTGCAAACAAACCATACCACGGGCGGGGATAGAACCCGCGATCAGAGAGTCTGAAAACTCCAGACCGTCGCGTTAGCCACTGGACCAGCTAGCCACAATAAGATTCATCCAACTAGGTATATTTCTACACCATAGGAAGGTTAGCATAGGCACCACTGTGACCACAAATGCAAGTCATGTTAACGTCTTTGAGGGGACTTGAGCTAGAGTTCGTCACGGCCACGCTAGCTGGAGATTCTCCTGTAAAAACTTGCATTTGTGGTCACGGTGATGGCCTATGCTAACCTTCCTATGGTGTAGAAATATACCTAGTTGGATGAATATTATTGTGGCTAGCTGGTCCAGTGGCTAACACGACGGTCTGGAGTTTTGAGATTCTGATCGCGGGTTCTATCCCCGCCCGTGGTATGGTTTGAAACTTCCTGTTACACAAGTGTCTTAACAATAATTTTCCTCTAAGATACACCAACTCTCAAAGTTTGAAGCCAATCAGAAGAAGCATTCTCCAGTTATCACACTGAAACCAACATCACATTTTGGTTTACAGAAGTGCAAAGTGGCATCTACACAGCACAATAACCGATGTTAAAACTGGTACAAAATGCCGACAAGTTGATGATTAATGGGCTAAGTAGGTGTTAATTTACCGACTTATTTAAAATTTGTATCTTTTTTTTCACTCTTCCACACCTATTGTGCAGTAACTTGATCATGCTTTTTCCGAACAGCTTCAAACTTACAACACTGAGGCATCTAATTTACTGGAAGGTTCCGTGTAGCTCCGGCTTGTGCAAAAGCAAGTCTGTCAGTTTTGTAACAATTCAAAACTTAGTATTTTTGGTTGTCGTAATGTGGGAAATTACTCATCTTAATTCAGGGTTGTACATGTATGTATTCTAATTTGCCAGTTTTATTGCACTTCTTATAATGCTTGTTTTTGTGCGATTATTTGAGAATGTTTCTTCATATCGGCTTCAAACTTTTCAGGCTGGTGTATCTTACCTTAAGAAAGGTTCTCATTTTTCTTATCAGCCTCTGTAAGTGCCAATTTGCCTATTTTATTTTAAAAAATCATAGGCATCATACCATTCATACCACATTTTCCAACTTTCAAAATTTCGAAATAAATTTAGAAATATTTTTTTGTCATAAGACTGTAAAAAATATAATCCAATATAACTACGAATTAAAGAACTTAAAAACGATACCTTACCCTTTTTATGGCATTTTTAACATTAAAATGGTATAAAATACCGACAGGTTGTTAGGTAAGACACATATGCAACAGTTAGGTATCTTTATTTCGATAAAAAAAAAAAGGTCTGTACCAAGATACCCTTGTGTTGCAGTGTCTGACAGATTGAACATTAAAATGGTATAAAATACCGACAGGTTGTTAGGTAAGACACATATGCAACAGTTAGGTATCTTTATTTCGGTACAGACCTTTTTTTTTATCGAAATAAAGATACCTAACTGTTGCATATGTGTCTTACCTAACATGGCATTTTTAAGTTGGAAAAATATATTAAAGTTTGATCCTCTTGTTTAATCTCCTAAGCGTGTTAATTCATAAATATTTTAATTGTTAACGGGGTTGAGTTCCAACTAATGGGCCTCTCAGTGGTGCTGATATATAGCTCCTGGACCCTTGGGTTTAATAATAGCTCCAAGGTCTCTCATAGGGAGGTGAGTTGCAGTTTCTCTTTCTTATTGAGGGTTTTAAAGGTTTTAAACCTTAAACTGGGTGGTGTTTGCGTAGCTAACTCTAAGGTCGTGGCGAAGAAAAGTGTGCGTGGCGAAGAAAAAAGTGCGTGCAGAAGAAAAGTGTGCGTGCAGAAGGGTGCATGATGAAGAAAAGTGTGCGTGCAGAAGGGTGCGTGATGAAGAAAAGTGTGCGTGCAGAAGGGTGCGTGGCGAAGACATTGTAGGTTAATGAAATAGCAGACGGAAAAGAAGCATGACACACCAGCTGGGGGAAGACATTATAAACCACCTGGGAAGGACATTAGACACCACCTGGAGAGGACATTAGACTCCACCTGGGGAGGACATTAGACACCACCTGGGGAGGACATTAGACACCACCTAGGGAGGACATTAGACACCACCTGGGGAGGACATTAGACACCACCTGGGGAGGACATTAGACACCACCTAGGGAGGACATTAGACACCACCTGGGGAGGACATTAGACACCACCTGGGGAGGACATTAGACACCACCTGGGGAGGACATTAGACACCACCTAGGGAGGACATTAGACACCACCTAGGGAGGACATTAGACACCACCTGGGGAGGACATTAGACACCACCTGGGCAGGACGTTAGACACCACCAGCTGGGGAGGACATTATACCCCACCAGCTGGGGAGGACATTAGACACCACCAGCTGGGGAGGACATTATACACTACCGGCTGGGGAGGACATTATACACCACCAGCTGGGTAGGACATTATACACCACCAGCTGGGGAGGACATTAGACACCACCAGCTGGGGAGGACATGCACTACCAGCTGGGGAGGACATTATACACCACCAGATAGAGAGGACATTCGACACCACCAGCTGGGGAGGACGTTAGACACAACTAGCTGGGGAGGACAGACACCAGCAGCTGGGGAGGACATTAGACACCAGCAGCTGGGAAGGACATTATACACCACCAGCTGGGAAGGATATTCGACACCACCAGCTGGGGAGGACATTATACACCAGCTGGGGAGGACATTAGACACCACCAGCTGGGAAGGACATTATACACCACCAGTTGCGGAGAACATTAAACACCACCAGCTGGGGAGGACATGCACTACCAGCTGGGGAGGACATACACCACCAGCTGGGGAGGACATGCACTACCATCTGGGGATGACATTATACGCCACCAGCTGGGGAGGACATTAGACACCACCAGCTGGGGAGGACATGCACTACCAGCTGGGGAGGACATTATACACCACCAGATGGGGAGGACATTCGACACCACCAGCTGGGGATGTCATTATACACCACCAGCTGGTGTGGACATTATTCACAAGCTGGGGAGCACATTATACACCACCAGCTGGGGAGGACATGCGCTATTGGGCCGTGCGGACGTGCTGCGCAGTAGCTCCTGATTGAGTTGGCTTTTGCGCAGTGTTGACGTGTACTTAGCTCTGTGAAGACCTGTTTGCGCGCTCTCTACGAATTGAAACAAGATGCCCTCCATCGAGCAACTTTACGAACAGCTTAAGGAAGAATTGAGGATGGCGAAGTTGGAGATTCGGCGACTGACCGAGGAAAACAAGAAGATTCGTAGTAGTCCTCCTGTTTTGAGTCCTCAGGTCAAGAAGGGAAACTGGTCAGTGGTTGGACAGCAGGGAACGAAGTTGACGATCAAGAAGACGAATGGAAAGGTAGAAACGATGAAGAAAGAGACTGCCGTGGAAACTGTTGTGGAAACATCTAATACATTCTCAGTGCTACCCGACGAATGTGAGTCGACTACTGGGAACATCACGACGAACGACACCAAGGAAGGTAAGAATATTGTTGTTGTTGGGGATAGTCAAGTTAGGTATATGGATAGGGCGTTCTGCTTGAAGGACAGGAGTAGGAGACAGAGAGTTTGCTTTCCTGGGGCTGGGATGGAGGATATTGTTAGCCGTCTGGATGACATCATGAGAGGTAATGGGAGCAATCCTATTATCTGTCTCAGTGCTGGAGGCAACGATGTTGGCAGACGTAGGAGTGAAGACCTGATTAGCAGGTATAAGTCAGCAATAGAAATAATTAGGAGTAAGGGTGGGAACCCTGTCATATGTGGTATTTTGCCAAGGAGAGGAGTTGGAAATGAATGGTTGTCCAGGGCAATTGGTGTCAATTGCTGGCTGGACAAATACTGTAAGGAAAATGCGGTAACATTCATTGACAACTGGGACCTCTTCTATGGCAGAAATGACATGTATGCCAGGGATGGGGTTCACTTATCTAAGTCTGGGGTGGTAGCACTGGCAACTGCAGTGGAGGGAGCTGTTAGGACTTTAAACTAGGAATAGTTAGTGGTATGGGTTTTGGCAGGAAAACAGTGAAGTCCCAGTGTAGTAATATTACGAGTTCTAGGGGAACTAGTAATAAGCAGAACTAGGTAGATACTGAAAAGCCAGGGACTTTGGGTGATAAGGACAGTAATAGGTTTAGTAGAAAAACAGAAATGAGCAGGAAGGGTAAAGAGAAAGGAGAGTCTTTCAATGTTTATTATGCTAATTGCCGTAGTGCTAAGAATAAGATGGATGAGTTGAGATTAGTTGCTAGTGCAGGTAACATTGATGTATTTGCCTTAACTGAGACGTGGTTTAATTCAAAAAGTCGGGACATGCCTGCGGAATGTCATATTCAGGGTTTTAAATTGTTCCAAGTAGATAGAAGTATCGGGAAGGGGGGTGGGGTGGCATTGTATGTCCGAGATCGCTTGAACTGTTGCATAAAAACGGGTATTAAGTCTGAAGTAACATACAGAGTCTGGATAGAATTTTCAGAGGGGCATGAAAAACTGATTTTAGGAGTGATATACCGTCCCCCAAACTTATATAGGGACCAAGGGAGACTACTATGGGAGGAAATTGTTAAGGCCACAAGGCACGATAATGTAGTAATTGTAGGAGACTTTAACTTTAGTCATATTGATTGGAATTTCTTGACTGGGAATTTAGAATCATACGACTTCTTAGAAGTAGTTCAGGATTGTTTTTTGAAGCAGTTTGTGACAGAACCTACAAGGGGAAATAACCTGCTTGACTTAGTTATGGCAAACAGTGAATCTCTTGTTAATAATTTAGAAATTTCAGAGGAACTGGGTGCTAGCGACCACAAATCAATTACATTTAGCATTGAATGGAAGTACCATAGTAGCGATAACTCAGTAACAGTCCCAGATTTTCGCTTAGCAGATTACGATGGGCTTAGAGAACACTTATCATCTGTTGACTGGGGTAACGAAGTGAGCTATCAATATGACAGTTTTCTGAACACTATACATGCTGCTCAGAGAACGTTTATCCCATATAAAGAAATTAGATCAAATAGAAATAACCCAAAATGGATGAATAATAGGCTCAAATATCTACTAGGGCATAAGAAAGTAATTTATAGGCGTATCAAAAGAGGTGAGGGTCATCTTATGAATCAGTATATTGACATTAAGAGGGACATTAAAAAGGGGATAAGAAAAGCTAAAAGGGACTATGAAATTAAAGTTGCTAGGGATTCTAAAACTAACCCAAAAAGTTTTTTCCAGGTATATAGAACAAAAGTTAGAGATAAGATAGGTCCCCTTAAAAATAACTATGGGCACCTTACTGACAAAGAGAATGAAATGTGCTCGATTTTTAATAATTATTTTCTCAGTTTTTACACAGGAAGACACTAACAATATTCCAGTAATTAATTTTTATAGTGGGCTAGAAGAAGATAAATTATGTAACATCCCAGTCACTAGTGAAATGGTTGTGAAGCAGATAGACAGACTGAAGCAAAATAAGTCGCCGGGTCCTGATGAGGTTTTTTGAAGGGTTCTTAAGGAATGCAAAATGGAACTCTGTGAACCATTAACTAATATTTTTAATTTATCTCTTCAAACAGGTGTAGTGTCTGATATGTGGAAGATGGCTAATGTAATTCCTATTTTGAAAACAGGGGACAAGTCGTTACCGTCAAATTACCGCCCAATAAGCCTGACCTCAATTGTAGGCAAATTACTAGAGTCAATTATAGCTGAGATTATAAGAAGCCATCTCGATAAGCATAGTTTGATTAATGATACTCAGCATGGATTCACAAGAGGCCGGTCTTGTCTAACTAATTTATTAACTTTCTTCAGTAAAGCTTTTGAGGCTGTTGACCACGATAAAGAATTTGATATTATTTACTTAGATTTTAGTAAGGCTTTTGATAGAGTTCCGCACCATAGACTGTTAAAAAAAGTGGCAGCTCATGGCATTGGGGGAAAAGTGCTCTCGTGGATCGAGTCATGGCTCACTGACAGGAAGCAGAGAGTGTCCATAAATGGGGTTAAATCCGAGTGGGGATCTGTAACAAGTGGCCCGTTGGGCCCGTTGTTGTTTATAATATATATCAATGATCTTGTTGAGGGAATTACTAGTGATATGAGCAAATTCGCCGATGACACAAAGATAGGATAATTGATTCAAACGTAGATGTTATGGAACTTCAGGAGGATTTAAACAAACTCTATTCTTGGTCAGAAAAGTGGCAGATGCAGTTCAATGTAGATAAATGCAAGGTTCTGAAGCTTGGGAGTGCCCATAACCCTAGTAATTATAAGTTAAATGATGTAGAACTTAGCCATACAGATTGCGAAAAGGACTTGGGGGTTATGGTGAGCAGCAACCTTAAACCAAGACAGCAATGCCTAAGCGTACGTAATAAGGCAAATAGATTACTGGGATTTATATCAAGAAGTGTAAGCAACAGAAGTCCAGAGGTCATACTGCAGCTTTATACATCATTAGTAAGGCCTCACCTAGATTATGCAGCTCAGTTCTGGTCTCCATATTACAGAATGGACATAAATTCGTTAGAAAACATTCAGCGTAGGATGACTAAATTAATACATAGCATTAGAAATCTTCCTTATGAAGAAAGATTGAAGACTCTTAAGTTACATTCACTTGTTAGACGAAGAATGAGGGGAGACCTGATCGAAGTGTATAAGTGGAAGATAGGTATTAATAAAGGGGATATTAATAAGGTCTTGAGGATGTCTCTCCAAGAGAGGACCCGCAGTAATGGATTTAAATAGATAAGTTTAGATTTAGAAAGGACATAGGAAAGTATTGGTTTGGAAATAGGGTAGTTGATGAGTGGAACAGTCTACCTAGTTGGGTTATTGAGGCTGGGAATTTGGGTAGTTTCAAATTTAGGTTGGATAAGTACATGAGTGGGAGGGGTTGGATTTGAGTGGGACTTTCACATCAGAGCTTATTTCTTAGGTGGCATTGAAAATTGGGTTGGGCAAATGTTTTGTTAGTGGGATGAATTGTAAAGGACCTGCCTAGTATGGGCCAACAGGCCTCCTGCAGTGTTCCTCCTTTCTTATGTTCTTATGTACACCACCAGCTGGGGAGGTCATTATACACCACCAGATTGGAAGGACATTAGACTCCAGCTATGAATATGGCACCGTAAGTCCCCGGGTAACTCACACCCACGCACACTTTAGTGCCAGAGTTGGATCTCTCTCTCTCTCTCTCTCTCTCTCTCTCTCTCTCTCTCTCTCTCTCTCCATCCCTCCCTCCCTCCCTCCCTCCCTCCATCCCTCGCTCCCTCCCTCCCTCCCTCCCTTCCCTCTCTCTCCTTCCCTCCCTCCCTCCCTCTCTCTCCGGCCCTCCTTTTCCCTCTCCCTCCCTCCCTACACACACACACACACACACACACACACATTCTTGTGAATTAAAATTGAAAAGTAAAATATTATTCTGTGATATAATAAACAAAGTCACCAAACACTTCAGTACTAATATTGTTTCTTCTCAAACACCTAAACTTTTTCCGATTTTTCTGACGCCTCCGATCGACGTAGAACGAGACTTTGTTTACGTTTATAGAAAACTGTGTCGAAAGTTGTGAAGCCAATTGGCCAGAGGACTTTCCCAGGAGGCAGGTTAGTCCAGAAGTTTGAATTATGAAATTAATTGTTAATGGTGTGTGTGTGTGTGTGTGTGTGTGTGTTTGTGTGTGTTTGTGTGTGTGTGTGTGTGTGCGCGCGCGCGCTTCCTCATACTGCCATACAAATATCACCACCTATTATGACGTCGAACACGTCGCGTATCTCACATCAGACGTGTAACAAATCTAACATGACACCTCAGGCAACTTATATTTCCTAAAAATTGTCGATTCTCAGAGTTAAGGACCTTGTCTCGGGATCCCACTGATTTAGGCAACTGTCTCACGTTGTTAACGTGAACTGTGACCCATTTACCTTAATGGTTGTGGTCGCAAGCAAAGACTTCTCCCAGACTTCGTACGTTCTTTACAGAGATACAAGTTCCTCGCCCCATGACTACGAAGGTCATCAGGAGGGCCTCGAACCACATAGTAAGCAGTTAGAATATGACTGAGAAGACTAGAGAGTGAGAGTGAATTAAGATGTTTCTGATGAGGCAGAGATTTTAGCCTTTGCGTCATGCAACGATGACACTGACTGTATAAATATTCCTGCATGCTATCAAAATTTGATTAGATGGGAAGAATTTATGCGACCATTATGGGAGGTACTCAAGAGCAAATTCACAAAGGAATTCATAGATAAATATCTGTAGAAGCCGAGGGGTGGAGGCTGGAGAAGCAGGTGAAGAATTTGACCGAGAAACATACACTGAAACGGGAATTCAAGTCTGAGATATTGGACTGGTATAAGGATATTGGACTGGTATAAGGATATTAGACTTGTATAAGGATATTGGACTGGTATAAAGATATTGGACTGGTATGAGGAAGAAAGTTTCTGGCAGGTTCGTCGTTGTTTTGAGCACATTGAAATATACCATTGAGATTTTGTATGAACTCATAAGAGTATGTGTAGTGAAACTGGGATGACATCAGCGCAGACTTCTTCAAGGGTAGATTCATCTGTGCTGGCCATAGCTAGAGGCCAGGTTTCACTGAGAAAGTCAGCGGTCACCAGCATCAAGCCGCTCCACTGATGGGCTTGCAGCCTAGAGAGACATGTCCGCCCAAATTGCAAGACATTTTATCTCTTAATCTGCCGGAAGTAATTAGTGATGTAACACAAGTGGTGGTGAACATTCCACCCAGGTGGGTCGATCGCTGATTAAAATAAAAGTAAGTAGGCAGTCTGTGGATGATTTTGTAGATATAGGTGTCAAGGTATCATTAATAAAATTTAAAATGATAAAATCACAGCCAAGGAAGACTTAAAAAAAAATACCACGGGTGAGGTTAAAACCCGCGATCAGAGAGTCTCAAAACTCCAGACCGATGCGTTAGCTAACGCGTCGGTCTGGAGTTTTGAGACTCTCTGATCGCGGGGTTCTAGCTTCCCCCCCTTCCTTCCTTGGTATGGTTTGTTTGCAATCGTGTCATTACGATTTCGTGAGTCAAGGAAGACTTATTAGTCCGTTTTACCTACGTGATAAAGCTTCATGTATGGCTTTACCATTTGTCAATTATAGAGAACAAAAAGGCGCAGTACTGTGACTGGAACACTACACGAATAACCCGTACATAGGAAAGAGAAAAGTTTCCGACGACGTTTCTGTCCGACTTGGACCATTTACAATCACACTAACACTTTGTAAATGGTCCAAACGTCGTCGTAAGCTTTTCTTTCTCCTATATGCGGATTATTTGTGTATTGTACTCCAACTTTGAGAGCTAAGAATCGAGACACCACCTTCCAAAGAATTGAGAGACCCTTTCTACATGTAATGAAGACTACGTTAATGCAGTTCAGTAAAGAAACATAGACGACAGGGACAGTGATGGGAATCTGACAGGGTACAAGCTTATTCCTAGTGAGTTTAATATCTTGACTATGCACACCATACCCATCCTGTGGGTGGTAGTCAAAAGATTACAGAGGTATATAATGGGTCCAGGGACTGAACCACAAATTTTGATAGCTGAACAAGTTACTGTGGTAATGATACATAAATAACCCGGACATAGGAGAGAGGAGGAGCTTACGAGACGTTTCGGTCCGGCTTGCACCATTTAGTGTTAGCGTGACTTTGTAAATGGGCCAAGTCGGACTGAAACGTCGTCGTAAGCTCTCTTTCTCTTCTATGTGCGGGTTATTTGTGTATTATTCCACTCACGGTATTGTGCCTTCATGCCCTTTACATTGTAATGAACTATTTACATGTTTATATCTGGTAACAGTTATAATGAAGTCTTTATGCTGACATGATTCCCAGTGTAGTATTCACTGGTGTTGATGGTAAACTAATTATCATACACTTCACCTTCACTTCATTGATTGTGTTGCTTTACAGGTCCCTCAATATTCACGGTAAATTCTGATTACTACGATTATATTTGTCCTTAGCGGGTACGGTGTACCCGGTTATAATGGATGAGGAATATTTATCAGGTTATTGTTTACTGTTCACAATATCGAAGTTCATAGTAAGGTACAATTATTTTCTTTTACAAGGCATTACAAGGTAACACAGTGTTGCCAAGACACAGTAACACAGTGTTGCCAAGACACAGTAACACAGTGTTGCCAAGACACAGTAACACAGTGTTGCCAAGACACAGTAACACAGTGTTGCCAAGACACAGTAACACAGTGTTGCCAAGACACAGTAACACAGTGTTGCCAAGACACAGTAACACAGTGTGGGTGAGACACAGTAACACAGTGTGGGTGAGACACAGTAGCACAGTGTGGGTGAGACACAGTAGCACAGTGTGGGTGAGAAACAGTAACACAGTGTGGGTGAGACACAGTAACACAGTGTGCGTGAGACACAGTAACACAGTGTGGGTGAGACACAGTAACACAGTGTGCGTGAGACACAGTAACACAGTGTGCGTGAGACACAGTAACACAGTGTGCGTGAGACACAGTAACACAGTGTGGGTGAGACACAGTAACACAGTGTGGGTGAGACACAGTAACACAGTGTGGGTGAGACACAGTAACACAGTGTGGGTGAGACACAGTAACACAGTGTGGGTGAGACACAGTAACACAGTGTGGGTGAGACACAGTAACACAGTGTGGGTGAGACACAGTAACACAGTGCGGGTGAGACACAGTAACACAGTGTGGGTGAGACACAGTAACACAGTGTGGGCGAGACACAGTAACACAGTGTGGGTGAGACACAGTAACACAGTGTGCATGAGACACAGTAACACAGTGTGCATGAGACACGACACAGTAACACAGTGTGCATGAGACACAGTAACACTGTGGGTGAGACACAGTAACACAGTGTCGTAGCTTGAGGGTTGACACAACCTGGTGAATATTCTATTGGGGGATGGACCTCATGGAACGTCTTCCTCGGACGGAAGCAGACATACAAATACAGTGTAATTGACTCCTTTATTGATAACGTTTCGCCCACACAGTGATGTTTTTCAAGAAATAATAAAACCTAGATGATTAGGAGCAGCGTAGTGAGGCGCAGAGTCGGGTTAAGTGTCAGTATTTTCAGTCATTTTTCCAACTTTTTCCTCATTATTTCTCAACATGACGCACCCCAAGTCTTTAAATAAATTGTGATCCAAGGACACATACAGTCACCTCTGGGGACTGTGGAAACTCATCAAGAAACAGGTCCTGAGATCCAGTTAAATATACTGTCATTTTATCCTCACAGAAAAGCTGAGGTTGATGTGAAAATCTCTAAGTCGTTCTCAGGTGATGAAGGTGATGTGCTGTACTGGAACACCATAAAATTAATGAATTCAGAGACAACTCAGAAATTATCAAGAAATATCAGTTTTATCTACAGTGGTATATTACAGACCATTCTAGAAAATTACCCTGACTTTGCTCACTGTTAATAAAGCATTACATTTTGTGTGTGTGTATGTGTGTGTGTGTGTGTGTGTGTGCATTATCCAGTTCATATCTGCATAAATAATTCATTACGACTGTGACCAGATATAAACATGTAAATAGTTCATTACCACTGTAACTTGTTCAGCTATCAAAACTTTGGGGTCCAATCCCGGGACCCATTATGTACCTATGTAATGTTTTGACTACCACCCACAGGATGGGTATGGGGTGACTACCACCCACAGGATGGGTATGGGGTGACTACCACCCACAGGATGGGTATGGGGTGACTACCCCCCACAGGATGGGTATGGGATGACTACCCCCCACAGGATGGGTACGGGGTGACTGCCACCCGCACCATGGGTATGGGGTGACTACCACCCACAGGATGGGTATGGTGTGCTTAATAAAGTTATTAAATCAAAAGAAAGCTGCAACGCCACAGGTGACAGAATTCCTGTTCGACAGTAGCGACTTGCAGAGAGGTTTATAAGAATGTTACAGGAGATAAATGGCAGAAAACACTAAGTGATATCATAGAGCCTAAATAACAATAAAAGGCACAATACCGTGAGTGTGACTTTGTAAATGGTCCAAGTCGGACCGAAACGTCGTCGCAAGCTCCTCTCTTCCATGTGCGGGTTATTTGTGTATTATAGAGCCTAGTGCGTCACCCTGGCTTTCTCCTGTAGTCTTAATCAAAAAGCCTGACAAAACGGTTAGGCGTATGGGACTCTAAATGAAGTGTTGACTGCTTACAGTTACGCTTTATGCTAATTCAGGAGATTTCAGACTCATTTGTTACTGTCAAATATTTGTTGACACTTGACGCCATGTCTGTGGCAACAGCAGACAACATTCTTAAGCCTGCGGCAAAAGCAGATAGTGTGAAGACAGCATTGTCAGAACTGTGTATGGCAGCAGCAGCAGTGTGAAGACAGCATTGTCAGAACTGTGTATGGCAGCAGCAGCAGTGTGAAGACAGCATTGTCAGATCTGTGGCAGCAGCAGCAGTGTGAAGACAGCATTGTCAGATCTGTGGCAGCAGCAGCAGTGTGAAGACAGCATTGTCAGATCTGTGGCAGAAGCAGCAGTGTGAAGACAGCATTGTCAGAACTGTGTATGGCAGCAGCAGCAGTGTGAAGACAGCATTGTCAGATCTGTGGCAGCAGCAGCAATGTGAAGACAGCATTGGCAGATCTGTGGCAGCAGCAGCAGTGTGAAGACAGCATTGTCAGATCTGTGTATGGCAGCAGCAGCAGTGTGAAGACAGCATTGTCAGATCTGTGGCAGCAGCAGCAGTGTGAAGACAGCATTGTCAGATCTGTGGCAGCAGCAGCAGTGTGAAGACAGCATTGGCAGATCTGTGGCAGCAGCAGCAGTGTGAAGACCATTGTCAGATCTGTGGCAGCAGCAGCAGTGTGAAGACAACATTCTCAGATTATATACGACTGTATCATTATAAACATAACAGTATACAGTTCAAGACGAGGCTTAGCTGGTCCCAGAGAGCCACATAGTTCATCTTGAGTACGCTCCTAAGTAGACATTGTCTAACATCTTATTATAAAAGCTATCTTGCCAAATTAATTTCAACCTCATTGAGGCTTTTTTCCAAAATATTTTTTTTTCTATATTAATTTACCAACCATGTATGTACGTATATATTCTGTGCGAAAGACGCTATTGCATATTCTTTTGCAGTACAGTGAAAGGCGATTTTACATATCTTGTGACACTGTCTTACTGTAACGTGACGCTGTATACAAATAATTTCTTTTCTGCAGTATACAGATAATATAGTTTATGTACAATAAAATATTGTTAAGTACGAAAGGAAACCACTAGCATGCGGTGCATTTCGGGCAATATGACATGTACAATATGTCTTGTATCTCCATCTAACATGTTTTCCTTTCAGCATAAGTCAAAAACGTTGGGATCAGTCACAGGTACAATGGGACGCAGCAGCAGTCATGCACCGCTGGTTTGTTCAAGAGTGCGGAATTGTTTACACTGGTGAATGCGAAGTGTAGAAATCGTACGATTTTAATGAAAATCGACATTGAACTGTGGGGAGCCCAGTAATTACCTTTGGAAAGTAAGGCGACAAATGAAACCTGATTGTGTGGGAAGAGAGTAACAGACGTTGACACAGACATGTCACAGAGTTGCTGTCTGTGAAATCTTCCTATTTGAAAGCCTCTTACGTCAGTGGCACCGTGTGTTCTGTGTTAGAACTAATATTGGTGAGTGCTGTTAAGGTGATGTGTAGAGGGGGAGGAGAGGCATCGTCCTGGTGGCGGTGATGGTGATGGCTGGGGTGGTGGTGGTGCTGACGCGGGTGGTGGTGCTGAGGGATCAGGGCGGCGACCTGACGCTGCAGGAGTCCCGCCGGGTCTGAGGAGCCATCCCCTCGGGGCTCCAGCACCTCACTATCGCAGCCAGAATCAGTGGATGTGATAATGGCAGGGCTGTGTGGGTGCTGGAAGTTGTCCTCACACGGCCACTGCGATGGTTGCGGGTACAAGGTGTTGCTGCGGGGGGCTCTCAACCCGGGCGGGCAACCCTTCAAGCCAGACAAGCCGGCTCAACAGCGGGAGTTCCTGCCTCAGCCGGTCCTCATTAAGAAGGAAAAGAAAGATGAATCTAAATTTTCGCCAATCGAGACGCCCATCAGGCAGCTTCAGTCGTCTCCCTCCCAGCACCGCCGCCACTCCCACCCGTTCCACCTGACCACCGAGGCAGACAAGCCGCAGGAATCGCAGTCGCACAGCTTGCAGCGGCGGCACCCGCACGCCCTGCCGCAGTCTTCCGCTTACAACGTTCCGCTAGCAAGCGACCCGCCAGAGCTGTTGCAGCATCCGTGGGCGCAAGTGCCTGCGGCCTGTGCCAGCGGGGAGGCGAGTCACCCGTGCAGCAGATACAGTGAACAGCGGCACGAACAGCAATGGGGCGGGTGTCGCTTGGGAGCCGCCTACCCACACCAGATGTTGCTCAGCACTATGCAGCCGCCCGAGGAACTACGAGCGCCTAGCCGGCCTCCGGTCCACCCGTCCCTCCAGCCTCTGGACGCCGTCCTTCAAGACATTCCACACATTCCCTCACTCCCCTCATCACCACGTCCAGGCCACAGACCGCCACCGTTCGAATTGAGTTCGTTCATACCACCGCTCTCCCCGAGTGTCTTCACAAAGAGCGAGGAGGGCGGCTTCTTCAGCGGGATTCTAGCTCTTGGACCCGCCTTGAACCTTCATACCCGCTACCACGCTCTCAGTCTAGCGAGGGCGTCATCCAGGTCCCATACTGACCTCAGGGAGACCACGCCCCTCTCCTCAGCCTCCACTTCCCCGAAGTCCTCCTCAGGGTCGAGGCCGAACTCCATGTATAACTCGTTCACCCTTCCGCCGCCTCCACCTCCTCCAAGAGCCAGGAGGTTCAGCGTCCGCAAACCTCAGGAGGTGGGGAGTCTTGTGTAATCAACGCTGTTCTCTTTTTTTTCTCGCACTCCAATCTCACTGTATTCTCCAGTCTCTACTCTCGTTCTTTATTGCTCTCTCTCTCTCTCTCTCTCTCTCTCTCTCTCTCTCTCTCTCTCTCTCTCTCTCTCTCTCTCTCTCTCTCTCTCTCTCTCTCTCTCTCTCTCTCTCTCTCTTCCTTCCATCTGTCCCAGCATGTCCAGGAAACTCCACTTGCATCGCTACCTACTCCACCAATTTTCAAATTAGTTATCCAAGACCCATTGTAACTTTTAAAAAATCCCATTATAGGCTTTGTAGCATGCGTTACTAAATGTAATGATTTTTATTCCATCACAAATAAAAAAAAAATATATTCATTATAAATTTTCATTAATTTATTTTGTACTTGTGAATGTTTCTCGCTCAAGTTTGCGAAGTTCCTTCCAACCGCTGTTGTTTTCCTCGCTTTTTGGGAGCCTTGTGTTGTTTGTTGCTGCTGCTGTTGTTATTGTAGGTATTTTTTGTTCTTATTATTTCTTATCATTTCCAATAGTTAGGTTTAAGGTTTATAGATTAAATTTTCCTTTTAACTTTATTTTAAGACGAGAATTCTGCAAATTCTCAACATTTGATGTGAAAAATATTGATACTTCACAATGTTTTCAGAAAGTTTTATGTTTTTTAATATACACTAACATACATATATATATATATAGTGCCGAATAAGTAAAACTTGCTATTTTGGCTTAAAAAGCATGGCACTTCTTGCCGAATAAGGGAGACGAAAAATTGTGTATGCAATAATTTCGCAAAACTCATTCTGAACCTAACGAAAAAAATATATACGTATTTCATTGTGTTTGTTTATTAAATTATGGTAAACTTATCTAAAATATATTTAGTTGGATTAGGCTAAATTGAATTACGCTTGTTATAATAAGGTTAAGTAAGTTTTCTAAGGCTCTTTTGGTATAAAATTATTATTTTTTACATTAACATTAATGAATCTTTAAACGTATAAGAGAAAATTTTAGAAAGGATTTAATTTTAAATGATTTCTTACTAATTGCCCAATTTTATTTATACGGCACGATATATATGTTATTGTGATTGATTCTATATAGAGCAATTTCTTTTCAGAGTAACCGAAGTCAACCAGCCATCGGTCTGAAGCAGACACAGAAGGCCAGGGTAAGTACCACTTATATTTTAATGACTGAAGTACACACAGTAGTGGTGGATGAACATTGGAAAAAGCAAGGTGATGATTGTAACAAAAATTATAGGTAATATAAGATTGGAGGGAGGGAATATTGAGTAGGTGAATATGCTTAGATATCTTTGAGCGGACTTGTCAGTAGATAGGTCTGTGAAAGACAAGGTTATCCTCTCGTGACTGCAGTACACACAGTAGACCAGGGTAAGTACCAGTTATACTCTCGTGACTGAAGCACGCAAAAGACCTGGATAAGTGTCAGTCTCCCCTCTCATGTCGTTTTCTGTGTAAGTCGAAGCATCATAGAGAACGTTCTTATTCATGATACTGATGCATAACTAAGTTATTATTAGTGACGAGATGATATTACAGTAATACTGCGGATTATTAAGGTACAGTTTAAAAAATGTATGATTACCGTTGCCTTACTATGTAACATATGTATAAATTGCGTAGGATAACCGCCAAAAATGTCCAGGTGACTTATTTCCACTGGTGTGCTTATAGTACCTTATTATTAGCAGCCTCTTTATTAGATACAGCAAAATTAATCAGGGTTACTAATAAAAAGAAAATCGAGTAAGTCAAATGCTTGACAGTGAACTACAGTAAGAATAGATACAGTTGGACTAAAATATAGTGAAAATCAAATACGTGAGAATAAATTACAGAATCGGCTGTAAGTTTATTCAGGTATAGGTATATATACTTAAGACATACATATAAAGTTACATAAATTATCATACATAGCAGCATATGTGTAGATTTTCTAGGATAATCTAACAGTTACATGAATATTAACTGCACAAGAAATCACGTTTCTCTTTTTCTGTGACTTCACTAATTAGGTACTGTTTAGTTGTTTTTCTCTCCTGGGTTATGCTAAGACTGGTCTTGACATGGTCAGGCAGCCCCTCTCACTGTGTCATTACTATCTATAAGCCATGCATTATAATAATATAATACACGGCCTTTAACAGCAATGACATTACTGACATCATTCTTTCATTGCTGAGGTGTTTGAGACCTAACCACCTACTGTAAGTTTATTTAGGCACAAGTACACATACGTACAATTATCATACATACTGTAAATTACCTAGGATAACTCAGAACAGTCAGAGTGACTTATTTTCAGTAGGGTCCTTGTAGGGCTATAAAATGGTGTTCGCCTCTTCTAGTGCCATATTGCTTTTCCTAACCTGAACAAAATTTGCAGTGAGACGTTCTGGACACTGTGAGCAATTTTGTCAATATGGTTGAGATTGACCTGTCCATCCTGTCCACAATAGTCATCATTTCCACTTGTAATTTCTCCAGGTTTACATGCTTTTATGAACCCAGATCTAGAATCTCCCCAACTTACACTGGGTAATTTGTAGTCTGTCTTGTCTTTTTTATTATTAGAGCAGGGTACCATTAAGCACAAGAATAATGTACATGACATTGTACGAGTCCTGTGGCTCGTTTGGTAGTGCATTTAGTTCACATACTGAGTGTCCGTGGTTCGATCCCCGGCATGGGTGGAAATGTTAGGCATGTTTCCTTACACCTTCTTCCCCTCTTCACCTAAGAGTAAGTAGGTACCTGGGTGTTAGTCGACTGCTGTGGGTGGCATCCTGGAGGACAAGATGTAAAGAACCACAGGGGAAATAAGACACAGCCCTCGATGACTCACTGGGTTATCCTGGGTGGCTAACCCTCCCCCGGGTTATCCTGGGTGGCTAACCCTCCCCCGGGTTATCCTGGGTGGCTAACCCTCCCCCGGGTTATCCTGGGTGGCTAACCCTCCCCCGGGTAATCCTGGGTGGTTAACCCTCCTCCCGGGTTATCCTGGGTGGCTTACCCTCCCCCGGGTTATACTGGGTGGCTAACCTTCCCCCGGGTTAAAAATTTCGACAAAATCTTATCTTAGGAGAACTAGACTTAAGAGTGGTGTCAGCATCAGTAGGTAAGTACTGTGCCTGTATCTACAGGAACCTCAATCTTACCTATGCTTTCTCTACTACATTGTTCACTATCAGTTTTGATAACCCAGTGGCTAACGCGTCGGTCTGGAGTTTATGACTCTCTGATCGCGGGTTCTAACCCCACCCGTGGTATGGTTTGGTATACCTAAGTATTCCACATAATAATCTATTCTGGTAAATTTACAAATATATTACGTATAGTAGTATATACTTTTTGAGGCACAATGTTATATACCCCAAGAGGATATGCCTGTATATTCATTGTATATACACAGGTGTAGTTCTCAGGGTATATACACAGAGAAGTTTAATCCTTATGTTAAGTTCTAAAATATTCTTGACTGGTGGTACAAAGGTTACTTGCAGCCTTAATGACCCTCGTGTAGTCGAGAGTCATCAAACCTAATAAACCAACCAAGCATAAACCCAGGTCAGTGTGACTTGTATTTTTAAAGATAAGACTGGTTGGTTTAATAGGTTTAAAACCTGTTGGCCACAAACGTCGATTTTTTACTTTAGTTAAATACGTTGACGCAAAAATATACATGTGATTATTTTACAGTGTTTTTTACGGTTTATTAACTACATATGCTTTAACAGATTATACATTTATACAGTGACCATTAAAACCATTGTGTAAGTGTATAATCACCTGTGATAGGCATATATTAGTGTATAATTTATAATTATCTCTTATAGATAAATATATAATATTAAGTGAAGGGATTCAGGGAAACCAGTTATTTTCATATAGTCGGACTTGAGTCCTGGAAATGGGAAGTACAATGCCTGCACTTTAAAGGAGGGGTTTGGGATATTGGCAGTTTGGAGGGATATGTTGTGTGTCTTTATATGTGTATGCTTCTGGACTGTTGTATTCTGAGCACCTCTGCAAAAACAGTGATAATGTGTGAGTGTGGTGAAAGTGTTGAATGATGATGAAAGTATTTTCTTTTTGGGGATTTTCTTTCTTTTTTTTTGGGTCACCCTGCCTCGGTGGGAAACGGCCGACTTGTTGAAAAAAAAAAAAAGATAAATATATTATCGTATAATGTACAATGTATAATCATATGCACAAACAAACCGAACATAGGAGAGAGGAGCTAACGACAACGTTTCGCTCCGACTTGGACCATTTACAAAGTCACACTGTAGTGTGAATATGTAAATGGGTTGTGTATTGTTCCAGTCGCGGTATTGTGCCTTTTTGTTATTGATAATCATATCTTATAGACATATATTATGTATAATCTCTTATAGGCAAATTATACCAAGAATGGGTGAAATGTGGTCTTAATGACCCTCTTGTAGTCGATAACCTTTAAACTAAATTAACCAATTCTTTTCCTGTTCATCCTGATTTTCTTCTTCCTAATCCTTTTCTTATCCTTCTGTTTATATTCTAAAGTTTTTTCCATGTTTCTTCTTTTTCTTTTTTTCTGTCTACTGCTTTTCCTCCACTTCTTATCCTACCTTACAATCTTATCCTTTTATTGTTTCCTCCCTTTTTTTTTTACTTCCTCCTTTTCTTTTTCCTCTTCATCATTTTCTTCTAATTATTCTTTTCTCCTTCCTTCTTGACTTCTGCTTCGTTCTCATCCTTTTCTTTTCGTCCATTTCTTCTGCTTCCTCATTCTTCATCCACGACTACTACTTCCTCATTATCCTTCTCGTATCGGAAATTATAGGTGAGAGAGAGAGAGATGGGGGAGAGGTCCCATTAAGATGGTGGCAGGTCCCAGACCGCTTCAGAGGTCATCAGTATTACTAATAGCATCAACTAGTGTCGAATTCTATACATCTTGGGAGGCACCGTCTCATCTCCGTGGTCTTAATGGCACTTCAGAGTGCCACATCCTTAAGGGCCACACGCCATGCCTGCTTTTAACAAGCTATCATTATTATTTTTGTTATTATTACTAATAATATATTGTTATTATTACTCCTATTATTTTTATTATTATTACTATTATTATTATTATTATTATTATTATTATTATTATTATTATTATTATTGCATTAACTGAGAAGCCTTAAGTGTTTATAGTTCTTTGTCCAATACCAGTTATCCTACTTTACAATCTAGCACCTGATTACGTGTGTGTTTGGTAGTGGTGTTCAATGATAGGCTTCGGAGGCTCCTTACTTTATTTGGGTTCGTGGTACACAGGCAGTATGTTTAAGTGCCCAGGCCCGGAGGGCCATGCCCAGGAGAGAGTGACGAAGTAGACCTTGTTTACTGAGTTAAGTCGGCCTCCCGAGTGAGGGAAGGGTAGAGTTGTGCGTGCTGAGCATAGGGGTATGCCACTAGGTGTCAGTACCACAGTGCCGCGAAATATGAACCCAGCTGGGCATACACTAGCATCTCTTATCATACCTTGCAATCTAACACTTGTTATCATACCTTGCAATCTAACACTTATTATCCTACCTTGCAGTCTAACACCTGTTATCCTACCTTACACTCTAACACTACTTTAGGAACTTTCTGTCAGACTCAGACTGCCCGTCTAGTGGTATAATAGGTGTCTCTTATTGTATATCTTCCTCCTCGCTCATCCCCCACAGGGGCTGTGGCTCGACCCCGGCAACAACAAATGGGTAAGTAAAAGACCTCTCCCCCCCCCCACTCCTGCAAACATACGTACCGTTTGTTCCCACTGTGTAACTATCATATAGAATAGTGTAGCAACACACTGCTGGTGTTCCCACTGTGTAACATATACAATAGTGTAGCAACACACTGCTGTGTTTCCACTGTGTAACTATCATATAGAATAGTGTAGCAATACACTGTGGGTATTCTCACTCTGTAACTATCATATAGAATAGTGTAGCAACACACTGCTGGTGTTTCCACTGTGTAACTATCATATAGAATAGTGTAACAACACACTGCTGGTGTTCCCACTGTGTAGCTATCATGTATATATATATATATATATATATATATATATATATATATATATATATATATATGTCGTGCCGAATAGGCTGAACTTGCGATCTTTGCTTAAATAGCAACGCTCATCTTGCCATATAGGACAAGCGAAAATTTGTGTATGCAATAATTTCGCCAAAATCATTCTAAACATAACGAAAAAAATATATTTTACTGTGTTTGTTTAGTATTAAATTATTGTAAACAAATCTAAAATATATTTAGTTGTGTTAGGCTAAAATAAATTGTTCTTGTTATAATAAGGTTAGGTAAGTTTTCTAAGATTCTTTTGGAGCAAAAGTAAAAATTTTTACATTAACATTCATGAAAAAAAAAAATATATCTTTAAGCGTATAAGAGAAAATTTTAGAAAGGACTTAATTTTAAATGAGTTCTTGCTAATTGACCAGTTTTACATATTCGGCACGACCTATATATATATATATATATATATATATATATATATATATATATATATATATATATATATATATATATATATACAGTGGATCCTCAAAAATCGAACTTAATCTGTTCCAGGAGCTAGTTCTAAATTCGAAAAGTCTGAAATTCGAAGCAATATTTCCCATAAGAAATAATGGAAATACAATTAATCCGTTCCAGAAACCCAAAAATATTCACAAAAAAATACATTTTATAGAGATTAATTACAGTTTTCATACACACAACAAATGCTATAGTCTTTAATTATGTATAGTAATATAAAATAACATTTTTACTTACCTTTATTGAAGATTGGTGATGGCATCTGGAAGATAGGGAGGAGGAGAGAGGGAGTTGGGGTTAGTGTTTGGAAGGAGAATCTTCCTCCATGAGGACTTCCAGTATTAAAGCCCTCTCTGGGGTTGCTTCCCTTCTCTGTATTTTAATGCCACTAGGACCAGCTTGAGAGTCATTGTATCTCAGTCTCACAAAATAACTGTCTACAGTCCTCTGTTTCTGTCTCACAAAATAACTGTCCACAATCGTCTGTTTGTCTCACAAAATAACTCCACAGTCGTCTGTTTCTGTCTCACAAAATAACTCCACAGTCGTCTGTTTCTGTCTCACAAAATAACTCCACAGTCGTCTGTTTCTGTCTCACAAAATAACTCCACAGTCGTCTGTTTCTGTCTCACAAAATAACTCCACAGTCGTCTGTTTCTGTCTCACAAAATAACTGTCCACAATCGTCTGTTTGTCTCACAAAATAACTCCACAGTCGTCTGTTTCTGTCTCACAAAATAACTGTCTACAGTCCTCTGTTTCTGTCTCACAAAATAACTGTCCACAATCGTCTGTTTGTCTCACAAAATAACTCCACAGTCGTCTGTTTCTGTCTCACAAAATAATTGTCCACAGTCGTCTGTTTCTGTCTCGCAAAATAACTGTCCACAATCGTCTGTCTCACAAAGTAACTCCACAGTCGTCTGTTTCTGTCTCACAAAATAACTCCACAGTCGTCTGTTTCTGTCTCACAAAATAACTGTCCACAATCGTCTGTCTCACAAAGTAACTCCACAGTCGTCTGTTTCTGTCTCACAAAATAACTCCACAGTCGTCTGTTTCTGTCTCACAAAATAACTGTCCACAATCGTCTGTTTGTCTCACAAAATAACTCCACAGTCGTCTGTTTCTGTCTCACAAAATAACTGTCTACAGTCCTCTGTACATCCTGGCAAGCTCAACAAGTCTCACTCCAATCTCATACTTTTGTATTATTTCCTTCTTTGCATCTATAGTGTTTCTCACTTTCTTTACCACAGGGGTACCACTAGCAAGTTTCTTTGGGCCCTTGGCAGCTTATTTCACAGCCCCACAAGCACTAAACACAATTAAATAATCGTAAAATATGTGAATGAGATCACAGGTTAGTGTTCACTCAAGCATAAACAAAGCTAGACTGCTCACGGCGCCTGCACGGGGACGCGGACAGAGCGGGCCAGCGGACAGGTCCCGTACCCGGTGGTCCGAAAATAGGGGCGCGTTCAATAATAGGGACACAGTTTGTCCGAAAAAATGGTCTTATTTTCGAAACGTTTGATATGTGATACGTTCGATTTTTGAGGTTCCACTGTTTATATATATATAGAATAGTGTAGCAACACACTGCTGTGGTTCCACTGTGTAACTATCATATAGAATAGTGCAGCAACACACTGCTGGTGTTCCCACTGTGTAACTCATATAGAATAGTGTAGCAACACACTGCTGGTGTTTCCACTGTGTAAATATATAGAATAGTGTAGCAACACACTGCTGGTGTTCCCACTGTGTCAGTATCATATAGAATAGTGTAGGAACACACTGCTGGTGTTCGCACTGTGTAACTAGCATATAGAATAGTGTAGCAACACACTACTGGTGTTCCCACTGTGTGACTATCATAGAATAGTGTAGCAACACACTGCCGGTGTTTACACTGTGTAACTATTATAGAATAATGTAGTAACACACTGCTGGTGTTCCCACTGTGTAACTACCATATAGAATAGTGTAGCAACACACTGCTGGTGTTCCCACTGTGCAACTATCATATAGAATAGTGTAGCAACACACTACTGGTGTTCCCACTGTGTAACTCGTAGAATAGTGTAGCAACACACTGCTGGTGTTCCGACTGTGTAACTATCATATAGAATAGTGTAGCAACACACTGCTGGTGTTCCCACTGTGTAACTATCACACATAATAGTGTAGCAACACACTACTGGTGTTCCCACTGTAACTCGTAGAATAGTGTAGCAACACACTGCTGGTGTTCCCACTGTGTAACTATCATATTGAATAGTGTAGCAACACACTGCTTGTGTTCCCACTGTGTAACTATCACACATTATAGTGTAGCAACACACTGCTGGTGTTCCCACTGTGTAACTATCACACATAGTGTAGCAACACACTGCTGGTGTTCCCACTGTGTAACTATCACACATAATAGTGTAGCAACACACTGCTGGTGTTCCCACTGTGTAACTATCTTATAGAATAGCGTAGCAACACACTGTGGGTGTTCCACTCTGTAACTATTATATAGAATAGAGTAGCAACACTACTAGTGTTCCCACTGTGTAACTATCACACATAATAGTGTAGCAACACACTGCTGGTGTTCCCACTCTGTAAGTATGACACATAATAGTGTAGCACACACTGCTGGTTTTCCCACTGTGTAACTATGACACATAATAGTGTAGCAACACACTGCTGGTGTTCCCACTGTATAACTATCACACATAATAGTGTAGCAACACACTGGTGGTGTTCCCACTCTGTAACTATGACACATAATAGTGTAGCAACACACTGCTGGTGTTCCCACTGTATAACTATCACACATAATAGTGTAGCAACACACTGGTGGTGTTCCCACTGCGTAACTATGACACATAATAGTGTAGCAACACACTGCTGGTGTTCCCACTCTGTAACTATGACACATAATAGTGTAGCAACACACTGCTGGTGTTCCCACTGTATAACTATCACACATAATAGTGTAGCAACACACTGGTGGTGTTCCCACTGTGTAACTATGACACATAATAATGTAGCAACACACTGGTGGTGTTCCCACTGTTTAACTATCACACATAATAGTGTAGCAACACACTGGTGGTGTTCCCACTGTTTAACTATCACACATAATAGTGTAGCAACACACTGGTGGTGTTCCCACTGTTTAACTATCACACATAATAGTGTAGCAACACACTGGTGGTGTTCCCACTGTTTAACTATCACTATCACACATAATAGTGTAGCAACACACTTTGCTCTATTTTGGTATATGAATTATTTTCCTGTCCCCTCATTCTTCCTCTCCCCTCCCTCAATTTCTCTACATCCCCTTCGTCACTCTTGCTGTTCTCCTTCTCACCCTCCTATCCTCTCTCTCTTCCTATCCCCTCCCTCACTTCCTGTTCCCCTCCGTCACTCTACCTATCCCCTCCCTCACTCTTCCTATCCCCTCCCTCACTCTTCTTATCCCCTCCCTCACTTTTCCTATCCCCTCCCTCACTTCCTATTCCCCTCCCTCACTCTTCCTATCTCCTCCCTCACTCTTCCTATCTCCTCCCTCACTCTTCCTATCCCCTCCCTCACTCCCTATTCCCCTCCCTCACTCTTATATCCCCTCCCTCAATCCCTATTCCCCTCCCTCACTCTACCTATCCCCTCCCTCACTCTTCCTATCCCGTCTCTCACTCTTCCTATCACCTCCCTCACTCTTCCTGTCCCCTCCATCACTTCCGACCCCCCTCCCCCTCCATCACTTCCTACCCCCCTCCCCCTCCCCCCTCCCCCTCCCCCCTCCCCCTCCATCAACACGTCTAGACACTCTGGCGTCGTTTAAAAAAAAGGAACAGGAAAAAAGTTTCGAAAATGGTTGTAGGAGAGGAGCCTGGCACCCGTGCCACCTAGCATGGTCTTGGCGGCACCTAGCATGGTCTTGGCGGTACCTAGCATGGTCTTGGCGGCGCCTAGCTTGGTCTTGGCGGCACCTAGCATGGTCTTAACGGCACCTAGAAGCTTCTTGGCACCGAAGACAATCTTACTGGCACCTAACAGGCTTTCTGGCACCTACAACAGTCTTACTGGCACCCAGGGGCAATCTTACTGGCGCACAGGACAGTCATACTGGCACTCAAGACAGTTTTACTGGCTCCTAGCAGTGTTACTAGCACCCAGGACAATGTTACTGGCACCTAGCTGACTTACTGGCACCCAGGACAATCTTACTGGCACCTAGCTGTCTTACTGGCATCCAGGACAGTGTTACTGGCACCTTGAACATTCCTACTGGCACCTAGCAGTGTTACAGGCACCCACGACAATCTTACTTGCACCTAGCAGTGTTACTGACAATCAGGACAATCTTACTGGCACCTAGTAGTCTTACTGGCACCCTGGACAGTCTTACTGACACCCAAGACACTCTTACTGGCACCCAGGACACTCTTGGTGGCACATCCTTCAGGTAATTAATCAGAATTAAATAGCACACGATATTTGGAGTTTGTTTTGCTAGGCTGGACTGCGTGCAGCTAGCACCAGCAGCCATCAACAACGAGGCTTGGTCTGGGACCGGGCCGCGGGGGCAGTGACCTCCGGAAACGACTTCAGGGAACGCTACCATTACCTAAACTCTTCTCAAGGCCTATATAACACCTGCCTAGGCCTACTGTATATGTGAATAAATTATTTAGAAAACCGACAAGTTGATAAATGAGACACTTATGAAACATTTAGGCAGAAAAGTGGTATACAATACCGACAGGTTGGTAGGTAAGACACATAGGCAACATTTAGGCAGCTTTATTCCGAAACGTTTCGCCTACACAGTAGGCTTCTTCAGTTGAGTACGGAAAGTAGGCAGGAGCAGTAGATATGTGAAGACGATGTAATCAGTCCATCACCCTTGAAGTCGTAGATGTGAGGTTGTCAGTCCCTCAGCCTGGAGAAGTTCTGTTCCAAAGTCTGGAACTAACTAGTTAGTTCCAGACTTTGGAACAGAATTTCTCCAGGCTGTGGGACTGATTACCTTAAACTCCTCTTTATCGTCCACCTTTTTCCGCATTGGACTGAAGAAGCCACTGGCTGGCGAAACGTTTCCAGAATAAAGATACCCAAATGTTGCACAAGTGTCTCATACATCAACTTACTGTATACTCTTTGTATTGGATTGTTAAAACGTACGTGTTTCACGTACATATAGGACGTAACACAGTTGAGTTACTTGGCTGTTTTAACTTTTAAGGTTTAAATATTAAGATATTAGAAGGATCCCAATGGAAATAAGTCAATTTGATTTTTTGGGGGTTATCATAGGTAATTTACGCTATGTATGATAATTGGACTTATGTGTACCTGTTCCTTAATAAAGTTGCTATGGCAGAGCGGAACAAGGTAGAAAGGGGTGGAATAGACGAGACAGGGTGGAGCAGGGTAGGGCAGAGTGAGGCTGGGCACGCTCAGGTGGTGAGAGGCAGGGTAGGGAAGGGCAGAGGAGGAGGACGGGGCGGGGCGGTGTGAGAGATTTCTCTGCTTCGATAATTTGCAGCAGACGACAAGGTAGGAGACGCAGACAGTTATACCTGGGTGGGAGGGGGTGGGGGAGTGGCTGGTTGGGGGAAGGGAAGCTGTATTTTACACTGAATTTTTATACACTTTTATAATTACAGTGGGAACATAAGGTAGCTATGTTTCCTTAGCATATTCCATCACATAGGAAAGGTAGCATGTAATAGGTAAAGTGATGGATAACGAGAGGGAGAGAGGAGGCTAGAGGGCACGCCGTCCTGATTTACACTACCTTCTACATAAGGATAGGCGCCAGCCTCCTTCCCAATACGGGTAGCAGCTTCACTGTGCTCATTATTGTGCACCAGAAAGGTTTATAGTCAGTAAAACTAGCCACATTGGCAGTGTGAGGCTACTCTGTTCTGTACTCATCTACCCCGTTAATACTCATCAGTTTGTGGATGAGTAAGACGTGTCATGGTTGAGGGACTGATCACCTCAAACTACTTCATGTCTTCCACTGTCTCCAAAACACTAATCAAAGCTGAGGGACTGATAATCTCAAAGTACTTCGTGTCTTCCTCTATTCCCAACATATTAATCAAGGCCGAGGGACTGATCACCTCCGACTTCTTCGTCTTCCACAGTCTCCAGTAATTATTCTTTGTATTTGTCTCTGGTGGGTGAAACATCTCTACAGATAAGATACCCAAGTGTTGCACATGACTCATATATCTGCTTGTCGATATGGTAGATCATCAATATCACCAGTTTCTGTTTGTGGGGGTCGAGTCTCGGCTGCTGACACAACATTACAAGTTTTTGACCTCTTGAACCTTCTCATACCTACCCCTGAAACTGTGTATGGACTCTTCTTCATCCAACTCAGGCGTCTACCACCTTGGTCCTTGAGACTAAAATTACTATTTTCCACCATCTGTCTGTCTCTGTGTTATTAGCTTCCACCTGTGTCACCTTCTCCGTAATTCTGCCTTGTTCAGTCAGTTCAATCAGTCCCTCAGCCTGGGGAAGAGTTCAGGCTGAGGGACTGACCACCTCAAATACTAGTACTCCAAGCTTGATGGACTGATTACATCATCTTCATTTCACTTCTGCATCTGTTGCCTCTGTATTTAACAGAAAAAAAAGCAAAAAGCCTACTGTGTAGTAGGCGAAAATTTCAACAATGAAGATACCCAGCTGTTGCACATGTGTCTTAATCATCTTCTTGTCGGTATTTTATACCATTTTTAACATACCTGTTTTTGTACCCACTTGTCAACTTAGCAGAGGAGGCAGCAGAACTTCTACTGTAGAAGGCGGTGAGGGATGGCAGTGTGGGTGGAAGAAGGCGGCGAGAAGACATTCTTTGAAGCTGCGTTATTATTTTAATAAGAGAGATTGACGGGGATTATGGGGGCTTCACCCCCCCCCTGCTGCTCCCTGCCCTTGTTACTAGAATTTATCAGAATAACACTGAGGTCACAGTTGTAAACTTATACCAAATGTGAGGTATGGTATATATTAAGAGTGAATGAATAAGACACATGTGCAACACCTGTGTAGCTTCATTGATAAATAAGACACATGTGGAACACCTGTGTAGCTTCATTGATGAATAAGACACATGTGCAACACCTGTGTAGCTTTATTGATGAATAAGACACATGTGCAACACCTGTGTAGCTAGCTTTTTTGATAAGACACATGAGCAACACCTAGGTATCTTTATTGATGACTGAGACACATGAGCAACACCTAGGTATCTTTATTGATGATTGAGACACATGAACAACACCTAGGTATCTTTATTGATGATTGAGACACATGAACAACACCTAAGTATCTTTATTGATGATTAAGACACATGAACAACACCTAGGTATCTTTATTGATGATTGAGACACATGAACAACACCTAGGTATCTTTATTGATGATTGAGACACATGAACAACACCTCGGTATCTTTATTGATGATTGAGACACATGAGCAACACCTAGGTATCTTTATTGATAAATTAGATACATGAGCAACACCTAGGTATCTTTATTGATAAATTAGATACATGAGCAACACCTAGGTATCTTTATTGATAAATTAGATACATGAGCAACACCTAGGTATCTTCATTGATGAATAAGACACATGAGCAACACCTAGGTATCTTTATTGATAAATTAGATACATGAGCAACACCTAGGTATCTTTATTGATGAATAAGACACATGAGCAACACCTAGGTATCTTCATTGATGAATAAGACACATGAGCAACACCTAGGTATCTTTATTGATAAATTAGATACATGAGCAACACCTAGGTATCTTTATTGATAAATTAGATACATGAGCAACACCTAGGTATCTTTATTGATGAATAAGAATTATTATCATGTGACAGCTAAACTTATTAAGCAACAGGTAAACGCGAGTTAATCATGTTTGATAAGAGGAAGGGGAGAGTAACTCTAGTACCGTGTATCAAAAGCCTTAATTAGCATATAGGCTGCGTCACTGAAGGATCAGTCAGGGTTGAGTACTCACTAATCACTTCCTGCTCCATCTGAGGCTAATTACCCTCGTTAACGAGGCTTTTAAGATGCGGTTAATGAGCGATAAACGTATAAACGAGTGGGTAAATCACCGTGTTTAACCAGTAGTTTAAGAAGGACAGTCTTCAAGAGGAAGATTGTAATGTTAATCAATAGGAAGATTGTAATGTTAATCAAGAGGATGATTGTAATGTTAATCAATAGGAAGATTGTGATGTTAATCAAGAGGATGATTGTAATGTTAATCAATAGGAAGATTGTGATGTTAATCAAGAGGATGATTGTAATGTTAATCAATAGGAAGATTGTGATGTTAATCAAGAGGATGATTGTAATGTTAATCAATAGGAAGATTGTGATGTTAATCAAGAGGATGATTGTAATGTTAATCAATAGGAAGATTGTAATGTTAATCAAGAGGATGATTGTACTGTGTATGCAGTAATTTCACAAAAATCATTCTGAACCTAACGAAAAAAATTATTTCATTGTGTTTGTTTATTATTAAATTATTGTAAACTTATCTAAAATATATTTAGTTGGATTAGGTTCAATTAAATTGCGCTTGTTATAATAAGGTCAGGTAAGTTTTCTAAGGTTCTTTTGGTACACAATTATTAATTTTTATATTAACATAAATGAAAATAATATATATTTAAACGTATAAGAGAAAATTTTAGAAAGGGCTTAATTTTAAATGAGTTCTTGCTAATTAACCAATTTTACCTATTCGGCACAACATATATATATATATATATATATATATATATATATATATATATATATATATATATATATATATATATATATATATATATATATATATATATATATATATATATATATATATATATATATGTCGTGCCGAATAGGCAGAACTTGCGATCTTGGCTTAAATAGCAACGTTCATCTTGCCATATAGGACAAGTGAAAACTTGTGTATGCAATAATTTCGCCAAAATCATTCTGAACCTAACGAAAAAAATATATTTCACTGTGTTTGTTTAGTATTAAATTATTGTAAACAAATCTAAAATATATTTACTTGGGTTAGGCTAAAATAAATTGCTCTTGTTATAATAAGGTTAGGTAAGTTTTCTAAGATTGTTTTGGTGCAAAATTAAAAATTTTTACATTAACATTAATGAAATAAATATATCTTTAAACATATAAGAGAAAATTTGAGAAAGGACTTAATTTTAAATGAGTTCTTGCTAATTGACCAGTTTTACATATTCGGCACGACATATATATATATATATATATATATATATATATATATATATATATATATATATATATATATATATATATATATATATATATATATATATATATATATATATATATATATATATATATATATATATATATATATATATATATATATATATATATATATATATATATATATATGTATATTATTATTATTATTATTATTACTGGCAGATTTTGGGCTTGTTCATGATCATTAAGTTCAACCAATTTTGAAATTTATTGATTAGTAAACATGTACTTGTATAATCTTGATTAATTTTCATTACTCTGGAAAACAAATATAATCTGATTGAGATTATATATATTTGAAAAAAATATATAGCACTGAGCTATTTTTTTTATTAGTTTTTGTTCATTAGTAGTGATGACTTTGTGGTTTTTTTCTTTTCAGGTGAGTATTGTATGAGGTGAAGTATGATATACACCATACACCAGTGGTGAGTATTGTATGAGGTGAAGTATGATATACACCATACACCAGTGGTGAGTATTGTATGAGGTGAAGTATGATATACACCATACACCAGTGGTGAGTATTGTATGAGGTGAAGTATGATATACACCATACACCAGTGGTGAGTATTGTATGAGGTGAAGTATGATACACCATACACCAGTGGTGAGTATTGTATGAGGTGAAGTATGATATACACCATACACCAGTGGTGAGTATTGTATGAGGTGAAGTATGATATACAGCATACACCAGTTCTCAAGTATTGATCGTTAAGTATAATTTAAAGTATTACCTAACATTATTTGAATTATGGTCTTGGGAGTGTATGAATATGCACTTCCATAGAAATAATTCGTATTAGTGTTGTGTTTATGTACAGGAGAGAGAGAGATTCAGTAAGCTGAGAAAGATAGCTCTCAGCCTGAGCCTGTAAAAAGACGTGTGGTCAAGGGGAAAGTATGATAGAGGAGGATGAAGAAAAAGGGATTAAGCAGGCGTGGGAAAAGAGAAAATGGGAAGTGGGACGAGGAGGTAGAATAGAGAGCGTAACCCACACGGGTTTAGCACAACCAAGTAAAGTTTTAGTCGATATTGAGGGAAGCGTTGAGTGCGTTCCTCTGTAAGCTGTATTAAAAGAGGCGTTGCTGCCTGTTGAATGGATTGATGTTTGTGCGAGAGAGAGAGAGAAATAAGGTATGCTTGACTGGTGGTTAACAGCCTTAATGACCCTGGTAGTCAGTTAACCAACCTCACCACTAGATAAAAATGCTTTAATTCCTGATACAGAGGTTAAAATAAATACGTGGTGATATATACCCCTTAATGTATATACACTGCCGCTCTCATGTATCATGAGAGGTTTCCTGGTTTGTAGGTTGGAAACCTATCTGCTACACGAGGGTCATTACGGCTGCATGCCTCTTCTTCATCAGACAAAAAATGCTTTAATACGTAAAATAAGAATTAAAGTAGGCTCTTAGCGTATATACATTGAGTAATGCACCTCGTGGGTTATATACCTATCAGTATATATACCGATTGTCACTGAAGTGCTGACAGAATTCTAGCCCAAATAAAGATAAGGACATGCTAACAAGCGGCTGAGGACCACCACCACCACCACCACCACTACTACTACTACTACTACTACTACTACTACTACTACCACTGCTACCACATTACCTCTACCAGTACTTCTCCACTTCCTTCTTCTTATCTTGGTCCCGTCCCTGTTCTCCTCTCCTATATATACTGGTTCTCTCACCTTCGTGTGTTAGTGTGACTAGTTAATGGTCCAAGTCGGACCTAAACTTAGTCATAAGCGTCTTTCTCTTATGTACTTCACTCTGAAAGAGGGATGGAGATAGTGTGTGGCAGTTTTTGAATTCTTATCTGCACGACTCTGGCAAAACAGTGATGGGGTGAGTGATGGTGAAAGTGTTTCTTCTTTTTCGGGTCACCCTGCCTCGGTGGGAGACGGCCATTATATTAAAAAAAAGGTGATTCTTGAGTTGTGGTTGATCCCACAGGTGATTCTTGCATCTGAGCCAGGAATTGCCTGGGCGGGAAGATCACGAGGCTACATTAACACCTATCAAAACCACGCATTTTCGAGTTCTTGCAGTTCTTGTGTCAGTGTTATTTGTCAGTGTTAGTCACTTGCGTCACTGTTAGTCACTTGTGTCAGTGGTAGTCATATATCAGTGTTAGTCACTTGTGACAGTCACTTGTGTCAGTCACATAGTGTTAGTCACTTGTGTCATTGGTAGTCACCTGTGTCAGTGTTAGTCACTTGTGTCAGTGTTAGTCACTTGTGTCAGTGTTAGTCACTTGTCAGTGTTAGTCACTTGTGTCAGTGTTAGTCACTTGTGTCATTGATAGTCACTTGTGTCAGTGTTAGTCACTTGTGTCAGTGTTAATCACTTGTGTCATTGGTAGTCACCTGTGTCAGTGTTAGTCACTTGTGTCAGTGTTAGTCACTTGTGTCAGTGTTAGTCACCTGTGGCAGTGTTAGTCGCTTGCGTCAGTGTTAGTCACTTGTGTCAGTGTTAGTCACTTACGTCAGTGTTAGTCACTTGTGTCATTGGTAGTCACTTGTGTCAGTGTTAGTCACCTGTGTCAGTGTCAGGAATTTTTTATATTTCAAGGAAATTGAGCGAGTTAAGTGACATTTAAGTGACTGTTGACAGTTATCAAGTGATCATATGTTCAAAACATTCGTTGAATGCTGAGGTGAAAGTTTTTGTCGCCGCCCTTTGACGTCGCTACTGACGTCTCTCGACATTGTTACTAACATCGCTGCTGACGTCGCTACTAACATCGTTGCTGACGTCTCTACTAACATCGTTGCTGACGTCTCTACTAACATCGTTGCTGACGTCTCTACTAACATCGCTGCTGACGTCTCCATTAACATCGCTGCTGACGTCACTGCTAACATCGCTGCTGACGTCACTGCTAACATCGCTGCTGACGTCACTGCTTGGGAGTGAAGGTAAGAAAGTGTTCCTTGTGTCTTGAGCGTGAACCAGCATATCCTGCTAAATCAAAATCAACATTACTTTGAAGACCAAACGTGACATGTTCAACACCTGTTAGTCTGTATTGTTTAGACGTTTCGCCAACACAGGTGTTACACATCATACCTAAACAAAGTAAACTAAACAAGTCTTACCTAGACAAAACTATCAGATTCTTCCCACTGTAAATATTGCACAACCCCCTCCTGTTATCTGAGGTTATCCCATGCTGTTCCTACCCGCCTCCTGTTATCTGAGGTTATCCCATGCTGTTCCTACCCCCTCCTGTTATCTGAGGTTATCCCATGCTGTTCCTACCCCCTCCTGTTATCTGAGGTTATCCCATGCTGTTCCTACCCCCCTCCTGTTATCTGAGGTTATCCCATGCTGTTCCTACCCCCCTCCTGTTATCTGAGGTTATCCCATGCTGTTCCTACCCCCTCCTGTTATCTGAGGTTATCCCATGCTGTTCCTACCCCCCTCCTGTTATCTGAGGTTATCCCATGCTGTTCCTACCCCCTCCTGTTATCTGAGGTTATCCCATGCTGTTCCTACCCCCTCCTGTTATCTGAGGTTATCCCATGCTGTTCCTACCACCTCCTGTTATCTGAGGTTATCCCATGCTGTTCCTACCCCCCTCCTGTTATCTGAGGTTATCCCATGCTGTTCCTACCCCCTCCTGTTATCTGAGGTTATCCCATGCTGTTCCTACCCCCTCCTGTTATCTGAGGTTATCCCATGCTGTTCCTAACCCCTCCTGTTATCTGAGGTTATCCCATGCTGTTCCTACCCCCCTCCTGTTATCTGAGGTTAACCCATGCTGTTCCTACCCCCTCCTGTTATCTGAGGTTATCCCATGCTGTTCCTACCCCCCTCCTGTTATCTGAGGTTATCCCATGCTGTTCCTACCCCCTCCTGTTATCTGAGGTTATCCCATGCTGTTCCTACCCCCCTCCTGTTATCTGAGGTTATCCCATGCTGTTCCTACCCCCTCCTGTTATCTGAGGTTATCCCATGCTGTTCCTACCCCCTCCTGTTATCTGAGGTTATCCCATGCTGTTCCTAACCCCTCCTGTTATCTGAGGTTATCCCATGCTGTTCCTACCCCCCTCCTGTTATCTGAGGTTAACCCATGCTGTTCCTACCCCCTCCTGTTATCTGAGGTTATCCCATGCTGTTCCTACCCCCCTCCTGTTATCTGAGGTTATCCCATGCTGTTCCTACCCCCCTCTTGTTATCTGAGGTTATCCCAAGCTGTTCCTACCGCCTCCTGTTATCTGAGGTTATCCCATGCTGTTCCTACCCCCCTACTGTTATTTGAGGTTATCCCATGCTGTTCCCACCCCCTCCTGTTATTTGAGGTTATCCCATGCTGTTCCTACCCCCTCCTGTTATCTGAGGTTATCCTATGCTGTTCCTACCCCCTCCTGTTATTTGAGGTTATCCCATGCTGTTCCTACCCCCTCCTGTTATCTGAGGTTATCCCATGCTGTTCCTACCCCCCTCCTGTTATCTGAGGTTATCCCATGCTGTTCCTACCCCCTCCTGTTATCTGAGGTTATCCCATGCTGTTCCTACCCCCTCCTGTTATCTGAGGTTATCCCATGCTGTTCCTACCCCCTACTGTTATTTGAGGTTATCCCATGCTGTTCCTACCCCCTCCTGTTATCTGAGGTTATCCCATGCTGTTCCTACCCCCCTCCTGTTATCTGAGGTTATCCCATGCTGTTCCTACCCCCGTCCTGTTATCTGAGGTTATCCCATGCTGTTCCTACCCCCTCCTGTTATCTGAGATTATCCCATGCTGTTCCTACCCCCCTCCTGTTATCTGAGGTTATCCCATGCTGTTCCTACCCCCCTCCTGTTATCTGAGGTAATCCCATGCTGTTCCTACCCCCTCCTGTTATCCGAGGTTATCCCATGCTGTTCCTACCCCCTCCTGTTATCTGAGGTTATCCCATGCTGTTCCTACCCCCCTCCTGTTATCTGAGGTTATCCCATGCTGTTCCTACCCCCTCCTGTTTTCTGAGGTTATCCCATGCTGATCCTACCCCCCTCCTGTTATCTGAGGTTATCCCATGCTGTTCCTACCCCCCTCCTGTTATCTGAGGTTATCCCATGCTGTTCCTACCCCTCTCCTGTTATCTGAGGTTATCCCATGCTGTTCCTACCCCCCTCCTGTTATCTGAGGTTATCCCATGCTGTTCCTACCCCCTCCTGTTATCTGAGGTTATCCAATGCTGTTCTTACCCCCTCCTGTTATCTGAGGTTATCCCATGCTGTTCCTATCCCCCTCCTGTTATCTGAGGTTATCACATGCTGTTCCTACCCCCTACTTTTATCTGAGGTTATCCCATGCTGTTCCTACCCCCCTCCTGTTATCTGAGGTTATCCCATGCTGTTCCTACCCCCTCCTGTTATCTGAGGTTATCCCATGCTGTTCCTACCCCCCTCCTGTTATCTGAGGTTATCCCATGCTGTTCCTACCCCCCTCCTGTTATCTGAGGTTATCCCATGCTGTTCCTACCCCCCCTCATGTTATCTGAGGTTATCCCATGCTGTTCCTACCCCCTTCTGTTGTCTGAGGTTATCCCATGCTGTTACTACCCCCTCCTGTTATCTGAGGTTATCCCATGTTGTTCCTACCCCCCTCCTGTTATCTGAGGTTATCCCATGCTGTTACTACCCCCTCCTGTTATCTGAGGTTATCCCATGCTGTTCCTACCCCCTCCTGTTATCTGAGGTTATCCCATGCTGTTCCTACCCCCCTCCTGTTATCTGAGGTTATCCCATGCTGTTCCTACCCCCTCCTGTTATCTGAGGTTATCCCATGCTGTTCCTACCCCCTCCTGTTATCTGAGGTTATCCCATGCTGTTCCTACCCCCCTCCTGTTATCTGAGGTTATCCCATGCTGTTCCTACCCCTCCTGTTATTTGAGGTTATCCCATGCTGTTCCTACCCCCCTCCTGTTATCTGAGGTTATCCCATGCTGTTCCTACCCCCTCCTGTTATCTGAGGTTATCCCATGCTGCTCCTACCCCCCCTCCTGTTATCTCAGGTTATCCCATGCTGTTCCTACCCCCCTCCTGTTTTCTGAGGTTATCCCATGCTGTTCCTACCCCCCTCCTGTTATCTGAGGTTATCCCATACTGTTCCTACCCCCTCCTGTTATCTGAGGTTATCCCATGCTGTTCCTACCACCCTCCTGTTATCTGAGGTTATCCCATGCTGTTCCTACCCCCTCCTGTTATCTGAGGTTATCCCATGCTGTTCCTACCCCCTCGTGTTATCTGAGGTTATCCCATGCTGTTCCTACCCCCTCCTGTTATCTAAGGTTATCCTATGCTGTTCCTACCCCCCTCCTGTTATCTAAGGTTATCCCATGCTGTTCCTACCCCTCTCCTGTTATCTGAGGTTATCCCATGCTGCTCCTACCCCCTCCTGTTATCTGAGGTTATCCCATGCTGTTCCTACCCCCTCCTGTTATCTGAGGTTATCCCATGCTGTTCCTACCCCCTCCTGTTATCTGAGGTTATCCCATGCTGTTCCTACCCCCCTCCTGTTATCTGAGGTTATCCCATGCTGTTCCTACCCCCTCCTGTTATCTGAGGTTATCCGATGCTGTTCCTACCCCCTCCTGTTATCTGAGGTTATCCCATGCTGTTCCTACCCCCTCCTGTTATTTGAAGTTATCCCATGTTGTTCCTACCCCCCTCCTGTTATCTGAGGTTATCCCATGCTGTTCCTACCCCCTCCTGTTATCTGAGGTTATTCCATGCTGCTCCTACCCCCTCCTGTTATCTGAGGTTATCCCATGCTCTTCCTACCCCCTCCTGTTATCTGATGTTGTCCCATGCTGTTCCTACCCCCTCCTGTTATCTGAGGTTATCCCATGCTGTTCCTACCCCCTTCCTGTTATCTGAGGTTATCCCATGTTGTTCCTACCCCACTCCTGTTATCTGAGGTTATCCCATGCTGTTCCAACCCCCTCGTGTTATCTGAGGTTATCCCATGTTGTTCCTACCCCCCTCCTGTTATCTGAGGTTATCCCATGCTGTTCCTACCCCCTCCTGTTATCTGAGGTTATTCCATGCTGCTCCTACCCCCTCCTGTTATCTGAGGTTATCCCATGCTCTTCCTACCCCCTCCTGTTATCTGATGTTGTCCCATGCTGTTCCTACCCCCTCCTGTTATCTGAGGTTATCCCATGCTGTTCCTACCCCCTTCCTGTTATCTGAGGTTATCCCATGTTGTTCCTACCCCACTCCTGTTATCTGAGGTTATCCCATGCTGTTCCAACCCCCTCGTGTTATCTGAGGTTATCCCATGTTGTTCCTACCCCCCTCCTGTTATCTGAGGTTATCCCATGCTGTTCCTACCCCTCTCCTGTTATCTGAGGTTATCCCATGCTGTTCCTACCCCCTCCTGTTATCTGAGGTTATCCCATGCTGTTCCTACCCCCTCTTGTTATCTGAGGTTATCCCATGCTGTTCCTACCCCCTCCTGTTGTCTGAGGTTATCCCATGCTGTTCCTACCCCCTCCTGTTATCTGAGGTTATCCCATGCTGTTCCTACCCCCCTCCTGTTATCTGAGGTTATCCCATGCTGTTCCTACCCCCTCCTGTTATCTGAGGTTATCCCATGCTGTTCCTACCCCCCTCCTGTTATCTGAGGTTATCCCATGCTGTTCCTACCCCCCTCCTGTTATCTGAGGTTATCCCATGCTGTTCCTACCCCCTTCCTGTTACCTGAGGTTATCCCATGCTGTTCCTACCCCCCTCCTGTTATCTGAGGTTATCCCATGCTGTTCCTACCCCCCTCCTGTTATCTGAGGTTATCCCATGCTGTTCCTACCCCCTCCTGTTATCTGAGGTTATCCCATGCTGTTCCTACCCCCCTCCTGTTATCTGACGTTATCACATGCTGTTCCAACCCCCCTCCTTTTATCTGAGGTTATCCCATGCTGTTCCTACCCCCCTCCTGTTATCTGAGGTTATCCCATGCTGTTCCTACCCCCTCCTGTTATCTGAGGTTATCCCATGCTGTTCCTACCCCCCTCCTGTTATCTGAGGTTATCCCATGCTGTTACTACCCCCTCCTGTTATCTGAGGTTATCCCATGCTGTTCCTACCCCCCTCCTGTTATCTGAGGTTATCCCATGCTGTTCCTACCCCCTCCTGTTATCTGAGGTTATCCCAGGTTGTTCCTACCCCCTCCTGTTATCTGAGGTTATCCCATGCTGTTCCTACCCCCTCTTGTTATTTGAGGTTATCCCATGCTGTTCCTACCCCCCTCCTATTATCTGAGGTTATCCCATGCTGTTCCTACCCCCCTCCTGTTATCTGAGGTTATCCCATGCTGCTCCTACCCCCCTCCTGTTATCTCAGGTTATCCCATGCTGTTCCTACCCCCCTCCTGTTATCTCAGGTTATCCCATGCTGTTCCTACCCCCCTCCTGTTATCTGAGGTTATCCCATGCTGTTCCTACCCCCTCCTGTTATCTGAGGTTATCCCATGCTGTTCCTACCCCCTCCTGTTATCTGTGGTTATCCCATGCTGTTCCTACCCCCTCCTGTTATCTGAGGTTATCCCATGCTGTTCCTACCCCCTCCTGTTATTTGAAGTTATCCCATGCTGTTCCTACCCCCCTCCTGTTATCTCAGGTTATCCCATGCTGTTCCTACCCCCCTCCTGTTATCTGAGGTTATCCCATGCTGTTCCTACCCCCTCCTGTTATCTGAGGTTATCCCATGCTGTTCCTACCCCCTCCTGTTATCTGTGGTTATCCCATGCTGTTCCTACCCCCTCCTGTTATCTGAGGTTATCCCATGCTGTTCCTACCCCCTCCTGTTATTTGAAGTTATCCCATGCTGTTCCTACCCCCCTCCTGTTATCTGAGGTTATCCCATGCTGTTCCTACCCCCCTCCTGTTATCTGAGGTTATCCCATGCGGTTCCTACCCCCTCCTGTTATCTGAGGTTATCCCATGTTGTTCCTACCCCCTCCTGTTATCTGAGGTTATCCCATGCTGTTCCTACCCCCCTCCTGTTATCTGAGGTTATCCCATGCTGTTCCTACCCCCTCCTCTTATCTGAGGTTATCGCATGCTGTTCCTACCCCCTCCTGTTATCTTAGGTTATCCCATGCTGTTCCTACCCCCTCCTGTTATCTGAGGTTATCCCATGCTGCTCCTACCGCCCTCCTGTTATCTGAGGTTATCCCATGCTGTTCCTACCCCCCTCCTGTTATCTGAGGTTATCCCATGTTGTTCCTACCCCCTCCTGTTATCTGAGGTTATCCCATGCTGTTCCTACCCCCCTCCTGTTATCTGAGGTTATCCCATGCTGTTCCTACCCCCTCCTGTTATCTGAGGTTATCCCATGTTGTTCCTACCCCCTCCTGTTATCTGAGGTTATCCCATGCTGTTCCTACCCCCCTCCTGTTATCTGAGGTTATCCCATGCTGTTACTACCCCCTCCTGTTATCTGAGGTTATCCCATGCTGCTCCTACCCCCCTCCTGTTATCTGAGGTTATCCCATGCTGTTCCTACCCCCTCCTCTTATCTGAGGTTATCGCATGCTGTTCCTACCCCCTCCTGTTATCTGAGGTTATCGCATGCTGTTCCTACCCCCTCCTGTTATCTGAGGTTATCCCATGCTGCTCCTACCCCTCTCCTGTTATCTGAGGTTATCCCATGCTGTTCCTACCCCCCTCCTGTTATCTGAGGTTATCCCATGCTGTTCCTACCCCCCTCCTGTTATCTGAGGTTATCCCATGCTGTTCCTACCCCCCTCCTGTTATCTGAGGTTATCCCATGCTGTTCCTACCCCCTCCTGTTATCTGAGGTTATCCCATGCTGTTCTTACCCCCCTCCTGTTATCTGAGGTTATCCCATGCTGCTCCTACCCCCCTCCTGTTATCTGAGGTTATCCCATGCTGTTCCTACCCCCTCCTGTTATTTGAGGTTATCCCATGCTGTTCCTACCCCCTCCTGTTATCTGAGGTTATCCCATGCTGTTCCTACCCCCCTCCTGTTATCTGAGGTTATCCCATGCTGCTCCTACCCCCTTCTGTTATCTGAGATTATCCCATGCTGTTCCTACCCCCCTCCTGTTATCTGAGGTTATCCCATGCTGTTCCTACCCCCTCCTGTTATTTGAGATTATCCCATGATGTTCCTACCCCCTCCTGTTATCTGAGGTTATCCCATGCTGTTCCTACCCCCCTCCTGTTATCTGAGGTTATCCCATGCTGCTCCTACCCCCTCCTGTTATCTGAGGTTACCCCCTCCTGTTATCTGAGGTTATCCCATGCTGCTCCTACCCCCCTCCTGTTGTTTGAGGTTATCCCATGCTGTTCCTACCCCCTCCTGTTATCTGAGGTTATCCCATGCTGCTCCTAACCCCTCCTATGAATGTTATCCCATGCTGCTCCTACCCCCTCCTGTTATCTGAGGTTATCCCGTGCTGCTCTTACCCCCTCCTGTGAATGTTATCCCATGCTGCTCCTATCCCCTCCTGTTATCTAAGAGTTTTCCAATGCTTCTACTACCCCCTTCTGTTATCTGAAGGTTATTCATGCTCCTACTTATCCCTTCTTGTTATCTGAAGGCTATCCTACGATCTAAATCACGTTTCATCACGACATCCTGGCGTAGATGTTGACGTAGGTACGGTTCAGGAACCTAGCGGAGGTGCTGATGTAGGTAACGGAGGTTTTGACGTAGGTGTTGAAAGTGTGGTTCAGGGGGCTGGCGTAGGTGTTGACGTAGGTGTTGAAAGTAGGACAGACCTAGAGAGAAGAAACAGGTTACAGAACAGGTCTGTGTACTGGTGTGTGGGTGTAAGTTAGCAGGTGTACGATAGCAGGTATAGGATAGCAGATGTATAGGCTGCAAGGTCCCAGATTGAATGTGTGTGGTTAAGGATGGTGGCCCAGTGGATAGAGGATCTGATCCCATGCCCAGCTCAGTTCACACAGAGCTGGGCATGGAAACGCAGGATTGAGTCCTGGCCAGGCCGCAGTTCTGTTAATGATTCATGATCACTTGTCTCGTGATTTCATTGACCACCAAATCCTACAAGAATCACGCACCCAGTAGAGCTAGGTGTTTTACCATGATCCGAGGACATACGGTGGTGTGGGCGCCTTAGAGCTAATTTCATTCTACTTACCGTTTGGTGTACTAGCCTCCACGATCAGTATATGATGAGCTAAAATCACATGATGCTCTAACCCACAGGACCACCAAATCCTACAAAAATCACGCACCCAGCAGAGCTAGGTGTTTTACTGTGATCCCAGCTCTGCTGCGTGCGTGATTCATGTAGGATTTGGTGGTCCTTTGGGTTAGAGCGTCATTTGATTTTCGCTCACCATGAGGCGGGCCAAAACGACATGGGCTCGAGTCCTCGGCTAGTCGCAGTGTTGTTATTGATTAAATACCACTCGTCCGTGGTTGTGACCCAAAAGGAAAAACTAAAGTTTCTCCCTTTAAATTTAGTAATGTATACAGGAGAAGGGGTTACTAACTCCTTGCTCCCGGCATTTTAGTCGCCTCTTACAACACGCATGGCTTATGGAGGAATAATTATGTTCCACTTCCCCACATTAAATATATATATATATGTATATATATATATATATATATATATATATATATATATATATATATATATATATATATATATATATATATATATAATGTCCATCCACAGGATGGATATGAGGTACACAATAAACTAGCCACTACCATCCACAGAATCATTATGTCAGTACTGGTAATTATATCAGTACTAATCGTTATATCAGTACTAGTCATTATATCACTAATGATATCAGTACTAGTCATTATATCACTAATGATATCAGTACTAGTCATTATAATCTGTATTAGTCATATCAGTACTAGTCATTATATTAGTACTGGTCATATATCAGTACAAGTAATCTAGGCTGGAATATTGCTGCACACTAACAGCACCTTTCAAGGCAGGTGAAATTGCTGACCTAGAAAATGTACAGAGAACCTTCACGGCGCGCATAACGGAGATAAAACACCTGAACCTGTACTCCCTGGAACGCAGGCGGGAGATACATGATTATATACACCTGGAAAATCCTAGAGGGACTAATACCGAACTTGCACACGAAAATCACTCTCTACGAAAGCAAAAGACTGGGCAAACGAAGCAACATCCCTGCAGTGAAAAGCAAGGGTGCCACTAACACGTTAAGAGACAATACAATAAGTGTCAGGGGCCCAAGACTATTGAACTGCCTTCCAGCATACATAAGGGGGATTACCAATAGACCCCTGGCTGTCTTCAAGCAGGCATTGGACAAGCACCTAAAGTCGGAACCTGACCAGCCGGGTTGTGATTCGTATGTTGGATTGTTTGCAGCTAGCAGTAACAGCCTGGTTGATCAGGCCCTGATCCACCATGAGGCCTGGTCACAGACCGGGCCGCGGGGGGCGTTGACTCCCGGAACTCTCTCCAGGTAAACAAGTCATTATATCAGTACAAGTCATTATATCGCTACTAGTCATATTAGTACTGGTCATTATATCAGCACTTGTCTTTATATCAGTAATAATTTTATCTGTACCGGTAATTATATCAGTACTAATCGTTGTATCAGTACTGGTCATTATACCAGTACTGGTTATTATATCAGTACTGGTTGTTATATCAGTACTGGTTGTTATATCAGTACTGGTTATATCAGTACTGGTCATTATATCAGTATTGGTTATTATATCAGTACTTGTTGTTATATCAGTACTGGTTATTATATCAGTACTGGTTATTATATCAGTACTGATCATTATATCAGTACTGGTCATATCAGTACTGGTCATTATATCAGTACTGGTTGTTATATCAGTGCTGGTTGTTATATCAGTACTGGTCATTATATCAGTGCTGGTTATATCAGTACTGGTTATTATATCAGTACTGGTCATTATATCAGTACTGGTCATATCAGTACTGGTCATTATATCAGTACTGGTTGTTATATCAGTATTGGTCATTATATCAGTACTAGTCATTATATCAGTACTGGTCATTATATCAGTACTGGTTGTTATATCAGTACTGGTTATTATATCAGTACTGGTCATTATATCAGTACTGGTCATATCAGTATTGTTCATCATATCAGTACTAGTCATTATACCAGTACTGGTTATTATATCAGTACTGGTTGTTATATCAGTATTGGTCATTATATCAGTACTGGTTGTTATATCAGTATTGGTCATTATATCAGTACTAGTCATTATACCAGTACTGGTCATTATATCACTTCTGTTATCAGTGCTAGTTATAGTTAATAGCATTACACTGTATAAATATTTGTCACTTGCTTTTTGCATGACTCATGTTGAAAGTAAACACAGGAACTCAGTGTAAATAAGTGACTGACTTTATTGAAACATTATAAAGAAAATTGACCTAATTCATTATATGTATGAACGTGTAACACCTGCTTCCTTAACACCTGCTAAAAAAAATTGTGTATAATAAACAAATTTGGCGGTAATATTTGAACTGAGCGACCAACTGACTTACTCGCCTGCCATTGGCCCAGGGGAAAGATGAGAGCCAGTGAGGGCGCCGCTTTGGAGATGGTGCGCGCTGATTGGCCCCGTGTTCCCCCCGGGACCTGCGCCGAGGCTAGCGGTGATTCATGTCAACATGTGATGTGAGTAAAACTACTAGTACAAGTGTGGACGGTGTGAGGGAAGGTCGTGCGTTCCTGGTACCCCCTACAACTTCACGTGTGTTGTATTTCCTACAACAATTCCGTGTTTTACGTCATTGAAACTCCCAGGAGTGTTTTCAGATGGTGAAAAAATCTTGTAGGTGGCTGTTGTCAGCAATATTGCAAAACAAATTTCAATAATGTGTTGCAAGTGTGTCAGTAGTGAAATAAAGTGTAAAGTGTGTGGAGCCTAGTGAATGGTGTAACAACACCTCAGAAGCGGATCCCTACACCTAGCAGTGCAACATGGGTGATGCAGGAGGTTAGTACCTCTTGCACTGTTGGTCAATGCAACTTATCTTACAATGTTGACCAGTGGAATAATTCTCTTACAATGTTGATAAATGTAATAATGAAATAAGGTATTTATATATAAGGGCGGAAGGGATGACAACCTGTTAGAGACGCGGGATAATTACATAGGATTATATTTATTTCCTGCGGTAGTAATTAATGTAATCACGTTTGATGTGAAGGTGAGCTGAAGTGAATATGTCGACTGTGATGATTATATTGTCTGTGAGTCGTCAAGTAGTTACAACTGTTAGTAGATTTTATTAATTGCATGTATAATAATGAAGACACACAGTGGCGACCAGTGAAGAGGCGGGGGCCAGGAGCTATGGCTCGACCCCTGCAACCACAGTTAGGTGGGTACAAGCACACACACACACACCCACAGACACATACAGACACACACACACACATACAGACACACAAATACACACACACACACACGTACAGACATACACACACGTACAGACATACACACGTACACACATACAGACACACACATACAGACACACACATACAGACACACACATAGACACACACATACAGACACACACATACAGACACACATATACAGACACACATATACAGACACACATATACAGACACACATATACAGACACACATATACAGACACACATATACAGACACACATATACAGACACACATATACAGACACACATATACAGACACACATACAGACACACATACAGACACACACATACAGACACACACATACAGACACACACACACACACATACACACACATATACACACACATACACACACACATACACACACACATACACACACACATACACACACACACACACACACACACATACACACACACACACACACACACACACACACACACACACACACACACACACACACACACACACACACATACACACACACACAGTAGCGGAGAGTGACCTAGTAGCGATCAGTGAAGAGGCGGGGCCAGGAGCTCGGACTCGACCCCCACAACCTCAACTAGGTGAGTATAACTAGGTGAGTGTACACACACTAATATATATATATATATATATATATATATATATATATATATATATATATATATATATATATATATATATATATATATATATAATTACATTGGCGTATATACGTAAAAATATATGCTGGTATATATACTTTATTTCAAAGCGTATTTTAGGTATTAAAGTAGCCATGACCGGCGTACAGGTAATATGTAGCCTTCATAACCCTCGTGTACTAACCTAGTGATCCTAAATATTTAAATACACATGTTATTGTCAATGCAACGTGAAGAGCTCTTGATCCAAGAGTATCGCCGCTATCATCGCTTTCCTCGAATCAAGCCTGATTGCCTGCCTTTCCTCATGGGGGGCTCGTGTGGGTTTACCTCTTCTCCATGAATGTAATACAAGTGAAACATTTCGCTAACGTAACTAGCAACTTAAGCACGGGCGAAACCACGTAATGTGACACCTGGGTGATTATATTGATGGCACCTGCCTTGTGATACTTCTAACATGACAAGTGTGTATGTGTTAAGATTGTAACATGACAGGTGTGTGTGTGTGTTAAGATCATTGTAACATGACAGGTGTGTGTGTTAAGATCATTGTAACATGACAGGTGTGTGTTGGTTAATATCATTGTAACATGACAGTTGTGTGTTGGTTAAGATCATTGTAACTTGACAGATGTGTGTGTTGGTTAAGATCATTGTAACTTGACAGATGTGTGTGTTGGTTAAGATCATTGTAACTTGACAGATGTGTGTGTTGGTTAAGATCATTGTAACATGACAGGTGTGTGTTGGTTAAGATCATTGTAACATGACAGGTGTGTGTTGGTTAAGATCATTGTAACTTGACAGATGTCTGAATATTTCGCTCATGTTCCTTTCTCATACATTATATTCTAAGGTTCATTATTCATGAACGTGAACGCATGACGCCCACCGATCATTTATACATCCCTTCATGCATTATACACGCCTTCATACATACACGCCTTCATACATTATACACGACTTCACACATACACTTCATACATTATACACGACCTCATTCATTATACACTTCACACATTATACACGACTTCACACATTATTCACGACTTCACACATTATTCACGACCTCATACATTGTACACACTTTCATACATTATTCACGACCTCATATATTATATACGACTTCACACATTATAAACGACTTCATACATTATACACGACCTCATACATTATACACGATCTCATACATTATACACGACCTCATACATTATACACGACCTCATACATTATACACGCCTTCATACATTATACACGACCTCATACATTATACACGCCTTCATACATTATACACGCCCTCATACATTATACACGCCTTCATACATTATACACGCCTTCATACATTATACAGGATCTCATATATTATACACGATCTCATACATTATACACGATCTCATACATTATACACGCCTTCATACATTATACACGCCTTCATACATTATACACGCCTTCATACATTATACACGACCTCATACATTATATATGACTATACACGCGTGTCGGCAGTTAATTTGCATATTTACTGAATCATTTCCCCGTGGCTGTAAAAGTGGGTGTGAATTTTATTCATGGTGAGCGCTAAATCCGCAGTGTGGGTGGTGGTCAGAGCATGTATACTGGACTTCATTAAGTCTCTACAGTAGTTTATGAAGTCCGTACATTGCTAAGTCTGTAACGTGCTTTATTAAAGCTATACAGTACTTTATTAAGTATACAGTACTTTATTAAGTATATAGTACTTTATTAAGTCTATATCATGCTTTATTAGATCTATACAATAATTTATTAAATACAGGGCTAAACAAGTATATAAAGACTATAGAGGCTTTACTAAAGTCAAAGCAAATAGTGGAGGTGTCTGGGCTGGGTATGTTTACCAATGCCATATTAAAGGAGAGATGGATACTGGGATGGTGTGAGTATACGATGTATTCTGGTGTATTAAAGTGGATGTACTGGAGTGCTGACGTTGAGGCGGTTATGCTAGGCTTTTGTGGGGGATTTACGTTTGTGTGTGTCTTCCAGGGAGACGTAGGGAGGGTGTCCTTGGTGAGGAGCTCTTGATCCGGGAAGTTGAGTGTATTTGAAGTTCGTCTCTCTGTAGGGTAACCGTGGTCTACCTGTAAGCTAACTCGAGTCTACCTGTAGGCTCGTGTATTCTTGTCTACCTGTAGGCTCGTGTATTCTTGTCTACCTGTAGGCTCGTGTATTCTTGTCTACCTGTAGACTTCTGTATTCTACTTGTCTACCTGTAGGTTCCTGTATTCTACCTGCAGTCTACCTGTATTCTACTTGTAGTCTACTTGTACGCTCCTGTATTCTACTTGTAGGCTCTTGTAGTCTACCTATAGGCTCCTGTATTCTACCTGTAGGCTCCTGTATTCTACCTGTAGGCTCCTGTATTCTACCTGTAGGCTCCTATATTCTACCTGCAGGTTTCTGTACTCTACCTGTGGGCTCCTGTATTATACCTGCAGTCTACCTGTAGGCGCTTGTATTCTACTTGTAGTCTACCTGTTGGCTCCTGTATTCTACTTGCAATCTATTCTGGGGGATTAGTATACCCCGGGACCCGGTACCAGACCAGGCTTGGATGATGACCCGATCAACCAGGCTGTTGAAATAGTGAAAATGGTAGAGAAACGTAATAAAAATAGCTTCAAAACCGCAAGGTCCGAGGGTAAGCAAATACGCTTTACGCAAAGAAAACGTGGCGTGGTACACCAGACGGTACAGGTGAGGTAACCTAAGATGTAGGTCAGGAGAGGGAAGGAGAAACGAGTGTAAGGGAGGAGAGGGAAGGAGAAACGAGTGTAAGGGAGAAGAGAGGGAGATGGGTATAGGCTGAGGGAGGCAGGGAGTACTACTTATACCGTCAGGAATGTAGTCTAATCATTGCAACGAACTCCCTTTCTACATGAGTAAGTGCACCTAGAATTTTCAACGCCCTTCTCTCGCCCTCAATTTATACAGCGTATGTGCACTGTCCAATATAGGCTACCTCCCAACTAGCAAACCAGGTGCTAAGGGTTTAACGATACGGGTACCCATCGTCAAATCAGTACCTTGGTTCATTACCCAATCACAGGTGGGCCCGCCTAGTGCTGAGGCGACGTGGTATCACTCGTGGTCAGCATTTGCCAGACTTGCCTCTAGCTGGTTGAAGCACTGTGCTTTCTGTCTTTGCCCTCTATCACCATGTGGTGCACATATTCAACTCCTGTACATAGTGTACTTAGCTAATATATATATATATATATATATATATATATATATATATATATATATATATATATATATATATATATATATATATTGTGTGTGTGTGGTGAAAGAAATACAAGTTAAATAGTACTGCTGAGTTTGTTTTGCTCCAACCCATTACGGCCAGGTCACAGGCCATTCTTTACCAGTGTTCATAATATGGGGGCCTGTCTGGGAGCTGGAGCTGGTCTTAGTATTGTTGGGAGCTGAAGCTCCCAACAATACTAAGGCTTGCTATCGCTCAGCATTGTGTGTCAGCCTTGCCATCGCTTTCGTTATTACGTGTCAGCCTTGCTACTGTGTGTGTGTGTATCCTGCAAGTCATATTGTTGCTTGTTGCATGCATTGCAGACAGTGCATTATGTTAAGGTTAATGCCATGTACATGGGTCAGGCAGTTGTCTGAATATCTGAATATACTCTACTAAATCTGCCCAAATTATCTCTACAGCAATGCTGGAGAATTGCTCATTCTATTGGTACATAGTATCAACAAACTCTCACTGCTTAGCAGCTTTGTGACATTTTTCGTGCAAAGTTAAAGGATGAAGCAACTATGGCGCACCAAACTGAAGTATCTCCCACTACAGGAGCTGTTAATCGCCGATCTCCGCTTAGGTTCCTTCGTAATGTGGGTGGAATAACATGAGAGCAATCAGACCAGCTTTGTAAAGCAGAAGGAGCACTGGGTTTGTCTCGGGGTGAGTCCGCTTCATTGGCGCTTGAGTTAGCCAAACTCAGTCTTGAAACAACCAGGGAGCAGCGAGCATTTGCTAGAGAAAAGTTTGATAGAGAGGAGGAGAGGAGGCAATTTAAGTAGACTGTGGATGACTTTAGTGTGCAAAAGGCAGTGCAGCTAGTTCCTCGTTTTGTTGAAGCCGAGCCTGAACAATTTTTCGAGCATTAAGATGGCTTGAGCAGCATTGGTGCATACAGCATTGTATGGTAAGGCACAAGAGTTCACATCTGTGTTGAATAATGAAGAATTTGTTAACTCTCGGATGGTTAAAACCACGGTTCTTGGGGCTTATCAGTGTATTCGCGCCAAGTACAGGAGGGAATTTAAATTGTGTGAATGTCAGTTGGGTCAGTCGCATGTAGACTTGTAAGACAGCAGTTGAAAGCCTTCACCAAGTGACATAAGACAAGTGTTGCTAACTTCTCAGACCTAGTCCAGTTACTTTTGGTGGATAACCTGTAATCTGTTTGACTAGTGGTTAGAGTCGTCCTCGAAGATCATTCGTTGACCACTGCATTGGAAGCAGCCAGGTTGGCTGACACCTTTGAGACTAACTGCTCCTTGTCCGAGCAGTCTTATCTTTCCTCCCAACAGCCTGGCATGAGTAGAAATCGTCAGAGTTCCTGACTGGAGGACGAAGTGGCAGGATGAAGGTGAACGCCAACACCAACCAACTAGGTCACCGTGTGAACCACGAGATCAGACTCATGGCCAACCTGGTGAGCAACATCAAACTCATGCTCAGCATGGTGAACAACGACGTTAGTATACAGAGTGACACCAACCACAAAATCAGCAGGGAGCCAAAGTAAAACACGAGGTAACCTGTTATTTTTGCCATAAACCCGGCCATGTAGAGTCCAACTGCTCAGCTAAACCCCAACCATTAGGGAGAATTACTACCCTCCCTTTTGAGATGAACCAGAAAGAAGTAGAGGTGGTATGGCCCCATACTACAGTAGTCACATCTCCCCTCAGGAGAATTCAAAGAAAGCTGAAGAACGTCTAGGGATACCAGGGCTTATTGTTCCCTTATAAGAGAGGGAGTACTTGCCCTCTCTGAAAAAACTTCATTGCATTCATCAGTTCTTTTAGAGGCATTTGGAGGAGCAGTATTTTCTGTCCCTTTACACAGAATATACATGAAGAGTAAATATTACACTGGATATTTGATTGTAAGTGCTTCTGAAGGATTTCCTATGAAAGAAACTTACCTTATTGCCAGGGGTGAATCTCACTCAGATCACCCAGTCAAATATGGAGTCTCGGGCTGCAACCCTATAATATAAAAATTATAAAAAATTTCTTGATCTGCACAGAGATGGGTAAGGAGGTAGAGGGAAGGCAAAAGACAGAAGCCAGATAGAGCACAGTGCTTAAACCAGCTAGAGGCAAGTCTGGCAAATGCTGACCACAAGTGATGTCTCTCCTCAGCACTTGGTGGGCCCACCTGTGATTGGTTAATGAACCAAGGTACTGATTTAACGATGGGTACCCATATCGTTAAGCTCTTAGCACCTGGTTCGCTGGTTGGGATGCAGCCTACATGGGAGTGTGCACATACGTCAAATAAATTGTAACATACTCTTTGCATGCCACACCCCCACCCCAAAAGGGCTCTAATAGCCAGGACTAGGCTTCCACCTCCATGGGTAGTGTGCCTTCAAGTCCTTTAATAGCCTGATGATCTGTAAAAGGACCTAGACTTTTCAACGCCCTCCTTTCATAAGGGTAAAAAGACCTGAATCTTCAATGCCTTCCCTTCATACATAAGGGAATTACCAACATAGCCATGGCTGTGTTCAAGGGGGAATTTGATAAGTTCAAATCAGCTCCTGATTAGCCGGGCTATGGTGCATACATTTGTAGACGGGCCACTAGCAGCAAGACCCTGGTTGACCAGGCAAGCACCAAATAAGCCTGACCCAGAGGCCGGGCTGCTAAAATATAAAAAAACTCTTTAAACTCATCAGTACCATTAAGAAGAAGAGTAAGACACATCTGCAACATTTAGGTAACTTCACTGACGAAACGTTTCGCCTACACAGTAGGCTTCTGCAGTTGAATATAGATTTCTTTTGCTGTCTCCATATTTAGTCAGCTCTATGTTTGACTGAAGAAGTCTAATGTGTAGGCGATACGTTAGGTAAGTAAAGATAGCCAAGTGTTGCGCATGTGCCTTAGCATCCCATGCTGATGTTGTAAACTGAAGGGTGTCCTCTCATCTTTTTCACATTCATGTAAGTGAAAAGTTTTATTCAGGAAATCTACCAGTAATTTTGCAAGTAGCATAAATTTATACAGTGGTTTTGTTGATGTAGACATGTGTAAGTAATACACCGCAATTGTGCTGCCGCCGCCGCCTCCCTCGCGGTTTGCCACCTGACTCCTGCCACTATATATACTCGTTTCTTAATTATCTATGTATTAGGACTGAAGAAGCCACTCGTGGCGAAACGTTTCCTAAAATAAATGTCCTGAACTGTACATGTCCTTTTTCACAGATTTAACCTAGAATAACCCAGTTGTCAGTGTGTGTTCGCCCAGTTGTTTGCTCTCATTTCATAACCTCGGAAACCTGCATACATATACTGGTTCCTGGGTCATAACATACTCTTGAAACTGTGTATGAAGTTTGCTTTTATCACCATATTACACTTCTTTATCTCTATAAGACTGAAGTATTTCCTAACATCTCTTGCCTTTCTTTGTTCTGAGCCTCAATCTGTGTCCTATTGTCTGTGTACCTCACATTTCAAGCAGTCTGTCCCAGTGTGCTATACAGAAACCTCTGGTTACTTTGTATGTCGTTATCATCTCTCTCATTGTTCTCTCTTCCAAGACACTCAGATTTCATTCTTCAAACCTTTTCTAGTTCAACGTTCAGTGGTGGAATACTGAGTGTAAACCATTGTACTTTCTCCAGATTCTGATTTGTGTGTGTGTGTGTGTGTGTGGGCTCCACATTGGTGCTGCGTATTCTAAGATATTTCTGACATGCGACGTTTACAGTGTCCTGAAGGATTCTTTATTGTGGCTCCTGAAAGCAGTAAGAAGATTTGTTAGCCTCGCATGAGCAGCTGTGTGTGTGTGTGTGTGTGTGTGTGTGTGTGTGTGTGTGTGTGTGTGTGTGTGTGTGTGTGTGTGTGTGTGAGATTTGGTGCAGATTGTAACAATATCGTTGAGCTAAGACCACCCACTGGACGGTGAACGATGGGAGGCGTGGGAGTGATTGGGGAGGAGTGTCTGAACAGCTGAGGAGTAGGTGGTGAGGGGAGGGGATGTCTGCACCAGTGAGGAGGGGGAGTAGGTGGTGAGGGGAGGGGATATCTGCACAGGTGAGGAGGGGGAGTAGATGGTTAAGGGAGGGGATGTCTGCACCAGTGAGGAGGTGGAGTAGGTGGTGAGGGGAGGAGATATCTGCACAGGTGAGGAGGGGGAGTAGATGGTGAGGGGAGGGGATGTCTGAACAGGTGAGGAGGCGAGGTTGGGCGGGGGGTAACACGTTAGAAGAGGTAGAGGGGGGCTAGCAAAGGCTTCCCCCCACTAATAAAACCTATTGATACGTGGAGCCTACTGAAGCAAGTGACCATTGCCAGCTGCCAGCAGTAACAGCCTGGTTGATCAGGTCTTTATCCACCAGTAGGTCTAGTCTAGGACCTGGCCTCGGAGGCATTGACCTCCGTAAGCATCCTTCACGTATCCTTCAGGTGCTGTGTGATTGCTTAGGTGGTAATGCTGCAATGATCCCAGGATGCTGCAAGGATTCTCCGAGGATGCAAGGATACTGCGAGGATGCTCCAAGGATGTAGCATGGATGCTTTGAGGATGCAAAGATGCTCCGAGGATGCTTCAAGGATGCGAGGATGCTGCGTGGATGCTCCAAGGATGTTGCGAGGATGCTCCAAGGATGTTGCGAGGATGCTCCAAGGATGCTGCGAGGATGCTCCAAGGATGTTGCGAGGATGCTCCAAGGATGTTGCGAGGATTCTCCAAGGATGTTGCGAGGATGCTCCAAGGATGCTGCGAGGATGCTCCAAGGATGTTGCGAGGATTCTCCAAGGATGCTGCTAGGATGCTCCAAGGATGTTGCGAGGATGCTCCAAGGATGCTGCGAGGATGCTCCAAGGATGTTGCGAGGATGCTCCAAGGATGCTGCGTGGATGCTCCAAGGATGTTGCGAGGATGCTCCAAGGATGTTGCGAGGATGCTCCAAGGATGTTGCGAGGATGCTCCAAGGATGCGAGGATGCTCCAAGGATGCGAGGATTCTCCAAGGATGTTGCGAGGATGCTCCAAGGATGCTGCGAGGATGCTCCAAAAACTATGAAGACTATGATAAACAATAGGATAGGAGACTTGGACACAATTTTAAAATTTCTCAGAGACGTAAAATTGACAAGGAGAAACTATTTTGAGATGTTAAGAGTGTTATCACCTCAGACTTGTACTTCACGTCTTCCACTGTCTCCAGAAATGTTTCCTATATTGGAGTGATAAAGCCCATTGGTGGGCGAAACGTCTCCCCAAGAGAGTTATCCAAATATTGTACACGTGTCTTATTCACCTACTTGTCTGTTAGGTATTCCAATGTATGCCTTTGATATACATTATGAGTTTCGGGTTTTTCTACTCCCGCAGCCAGGCTTGCCTGATCAACCAGGTTGTTGCTGCTGACGAAAATGGGACACATCTGGAAACCGTAACTTCACATGAGCCAAAGAAGTTCTTGAAAGAATTCCTTCAGTGTGAAGGTGGATGGAATGCAACGGAAGGCCCTATAGTGGAGAACTTTATGACAACCCTCAGGGGCAAGAGTAAGTGCAAAAAAAACCAGGTTCATTAGTTAGAGCTCAACCTGCAGGTACACCTAGATGTTGTGGTAATAGATAATGACAAGTTGGTTAAGAAAGTTTTCGGTCCTGGGACCTTCATCTTGATCAGAAACTGCTGGAACTATTGCAGAAATCTTCAAGAGGAAACTGGACAAGTATCTTCACCAGGTGCCAGATCAACCAGGCTGTGATGGATATGTGAGCCAGCGGACCACCAGCAGCAACAGCCTGGTTACCAGACTAGCCTGGTCCATGGCCGGGCTCCGGGAGTAGAAAGACTCAAACTTCATCAAAGGTACTTCTAGAAGCGATCAGGGCCCCAGGATCGCAACGTTTTTTTAATAAATATGTCCTAGTGTTTGCTCAAGTGTGTAAACGAGCTAGGTGTGTGCGCATCTAACTTGTCCCTGGGTTACTCTCGACTTAGCTTGTAACATTCAGAACTCGACGGTGTGGAAGAAGCAGCAGAAAAATGTGTAATAGGAGAGGCAGAAGCTTGTGCTTGAGTGAATGTTGGTGTTGCAAGCTTTGGCTAAGCGGATTTTCCTGCTTCCTACTAGTACTGTAACCCACCACCACCATCACACACACTCCACCAACAACCCTCCCTCACAGTAATGACCACTAACAGTCCTCCCCACTGAAATCTCCCACTTCGGACTGGCAGATTTCAACACTGTAACCCATCCTGTGTGACGGAATATGACAGGAAAACTCATCCTGTGTGATGGGAATATGACAGGGAAACACCATCCATTGTGATGGAATATGACAGGGAAACACCATCCATTGTGATGGAATATGACAGGGAAACACCATCCATAATAGTGTAGCAGCACACTGCTGATGCATCCGTCCCACCTTCCCTCCTGCTAACCCATCTTCCAACAAGCCACTAAGGCAATCAGGCGTCGTGGCTTACCTGTACAAATACTGACCGCACTCCTCAAATACAGGTTAATTGCTTGAGCACCTTACCTGCAACACTACAATAGATATAGTTGACCTCAGCGGGGACAGTAGACCAGCTTCTAAGAATAGAAATTCCTCTATATTCAAATTTAAAAAAATACCTTCTTCTCCAGGATGAACAGTGGTTTCCTTACTCTAAGAATTTTTGAGTTTTGAAATGGGTTTTATTTATTATTTTATTATAAACTTTATCGTGGTTGGTAATATTTAAAAAAAAAATTGAGAGTAAAATTGATGGAGGATTGGGTAGAAAGAATTTGTCGATTTGAGGTAACGTTAAACTGGCGTTGTTAAACCTGGGATGAAAACAGCGTCCAGCAGCCGCTCAGCTGATAGTGGTGTCAGCTGTACGATGATCACCCAGAGATCTTAGACCGTTGTGCGCGAAGTTGTTCGGATACCTAGGTGTTGGAAACCTAGATGTTGGGATACCTAGGTATTGGGATACCTAGGGGTTGGAACACCTAGGTATTGGGATACCTAGGAATTGGAACACCTAGGTATTGGGATACCTAGGGGTTGGAACACCTAGGTATTGGGATACTTAGGGGTTGGAACACCTAGGTATTGGGATACTTGGGGGTTGGAACACCTAGGTATTGGGATACTTGGGGGTTGGAACACCTAGGTATTGGGATACTTGGGGGTTGGAACACCTAGGTATTGGGATACCTAGGGGTTGGAACACCTAGGTATTGGGATACCTAGGGGTTGGAACACCTAGGTATTGGGATACCTAGGGGTTGGAACACCTAGGTATTGGGATACCTAAGGGTTGGAACACCTAGGTATTGGGATACCTAGGGGTTGGAGCACCTAGGTATTGGAATACTTAGGAGTTGGGACACCTAGGGGTTGGAACAACTAGGTATTGGGGTACCTAGGGTTGGAACACCTAGGTATTGGGGTACCTAGGGTTGGAACACCTAGGTATTGGGGTACCTAGGGTTGGAACACCTAGGTATTGGGGTACCTAGGGTTGGAACACCTAGGTATTGGGATACCTAGGGTTGGAACACCTAGGTATTGGGATACCTAGGGTTGGAACACCTAGGTATTGGGATACCTAGGGTTGGAACACCTAGGTATTGGGATACCTAGGGTTGGAACACCTAGGTATTGGGATACCTAGGGTTGGAACACCTAGGTATTGGGATACCTAGGGTTGGAACACCTAGGTATTGGGATACCTAGGATTGGAACACCTAGGTATTGGGATACCTAAGGGGTAGGAACACCTAGGTATTGGGATACTTAACGGGTAGGAACACCTAGGTATTGGGCTTCCTAAGGGGTAGGAACACCTAGGTATTGGGCTTCCTAAGGGGTAGAAACACCTAGGTATTGGGCTACCTAAGGGGTAGGAACACCTAGGTATTGGGATACCTAAGGGGTAGGAACACTTAGGTATTGGGATACCTAGGGGTTGGAACACCTAGGTATTGGGATACCTAGGGGTTGGAACACCTAGGTATTGGGATATCTAGGGGTTGGAACACCTAGGTATTGGGATACCTAGGGGTTGGAACACCTAGGTATTGGGATACCTAGGGGTTGGAACACCTAGGTATTGGGATATCTAGGGGTTGGAACACCTAGGTATTGGGATACCTAGGGGTTGGAACACCTAGGTATTGGGATACCTAGGGGTTGGAACACCTAGGTATTGGGATACCTAGGGGTTGGAACACCTAGGTATTGGGATACCTAGGGGTTGGAACACCTAGGTATTGGGATACCTAGTGGTTCGAACACGTAGGTATTGGGATACCTAGGGGTTGGAACACGTAGGTATTGGGATACCTAGGGGTTGGAACACGTAGGTATTGGGATACCTAGGGGTTGGAACACCTAGGTATTGGGATACCTAGGGGTTGGAACACGTACGTATTGGGATACCTAGGGGTTGGAACACGTAGGTATTGGGATACCTAGGGGTTGGAACACCTAGGTATTGGGATACCTAGGGGTTGGAACACCTAGGTATTGGGATACCTAGGGGTTGGAACACCTAGGTATTGGGATACCTAGGGGTTGGAACACGTAGGTATTGGGATACCTAGGGGTTGGAACACGTAGGTATTGGGATACCTAGGGGTTGGAACACCTAGGTATTGGGATACCTAGGGGTTGGAACACGTAGGTATTGGGATACCTAGGGGTTGGAACACGTAGGTATTGGGATACCTAGGGGTTGGAACACCTAGGTATTGGTATACCTAGGGGTTGGAACACGTAGGTATTGGGATACCTAGGGGTTGGAACACGTAGGTATTGGGATACCTAGGGGTTGGAACACGTAGGTATTGGGATACCTAGGGGTTGGAACACGTAGGTATTGGGATACCTAGGGGTTGGAACACCTAGGTATTGGGATACCTAGGGGTTGGAACACGTAGGTATTGGGATACCTAGGGGTTGGAACACCTAGGTATTGGGATACCTAGGGGTTGGAACACTTAGGTATTGGGATACCTAGGGGTTGGAACACTTAGGTGTTGCGATACCTAGGGGTTGGAACACCTAGGTGTTGGGATACCTAGGGGTTGGAACACCTAGGTATTGGGTTGCCTAGGTGTTGGGATACATAGGTGTTCGGAAACGTAAAAGATTTGTCCTCGTGCGTGCGTGCTCACCAGTATGTGCTTGCAAGGGTCAGTACGTAGCTCCTGGCCCTGCCTCAACTTGCCATGTGTGTGTGTGTGTGTGTGTGTGTGTAATATTAAAACCAGCATATTTCTCCTCTTCTCATTTAAAGCATGAAGAGGAAGAGAAAAAGTGAGAAAGGCGGCGGGAGGAGACAGGTGGGGTGAGGTAGGAGCATGTTAGTCAACACAAGACACACAGGTAAGACAGGTGTTAATCTCGAGCTCCCGGCCACAACACATGATAATGGTGACAAAAGGAAGTTTCATAGTCTTGATAACATTGATGCATCACACTTGTGAGAGAAGAAATTATTTACGACACAGCTTTTACAATTTTTCGTTCACTGTAAATAATGTAAAAGCTATTTACACTTTGTTATTTTATTAATAGGTTTAAGATGTGAATATAAACACACATGCAGTATAACGTGATCCTTTATTGACAACGTTTCGCCCACACAGTGGGCTTTATCAAGTCACAAACAAATCTACCTGGGTGGAAGGTACGTGAGTAATAATAGGATGAATTCAGATTGAGAATGCTGGGTCAGATGGAGAATGTTGCATGTGATAATCTACCGAGGAGGGTCATAGTGTAATACCTTGGGTAGCTTTGTAGAGAGATTGAATAAGTATATGAGTAGACCTTCTGCAGTGTTCCTCCATTTTTATGTTGTGTGGGATAGCGCTAAAGAAGTTTCTTGGCAAGTGGTTCAGCTATGTTATAGAAGCCGTTGTTCTTGTTGAAGTTATTGGATGTACAGATAAGTGATGATTCCAGGATTTCTCGGTATTGAGTGTTGTCTTCTCTGGCGATAAGTCTTGAGTTTTTGTAGTTGATTAAATGGTTGTGTGAATTTCGGTGTTGAACACAGGCATTCCTTGAATCGTCAGATCTGCCTGCATACTGGTGTTCTGAAATACGTGTTTGGAGGTCTCTTGATGTTTCGCCCACGTATAATTTGCTGCAGTCATTGCAAGGGATTATGGATACCCCTGCAGAGGATTGAAGCTTGTCCTGTCTATTACTGGTAATGTCCTTGATAGTCGTGGTTGTGGCGGTAGATACTTGTAATGAGGTATTGGAAAAGATGTTGGAAACGTGTTTGGCAATGGAGTTGCTGGGGAGGACTATGCATCTCTTCTCGGCAGTGTTTTCTCTTTTCTGGGTGTGTTGAAGATGTTTAATGTCCGCCGTCTGCAGTCTCTAATGAATTGACGAGGATAGTGAAGTTTGGAAAATACTTGTTCAATTATAGTGCATTCTTCCTCAAGGAACTGATTGCTTCAGATTCTGAGTGCACGCAGGAAAAAAACTATGATTACACGTTTAGTTTTGGTGTCGTGGTGAGAGTAAAAGTGGAGAAGATCGTGTTGGTTGGTAGGTTTTCGATAGACTTTAAAACGAAGTTCATGGTCAGCTTCGCAGAGAAGAACATCAAGGAAAGGAAGAGCATTGTCGACTTCTTCTAGTGTGAATTGGATTGAGGGCTCGACCTGGTTGAGCTTGTGTTGGAAAGCTTGAACGTTGAAGCGTCTGGGAGTTATGAAAATGTCAACATAATGGAGCCAGGTGACAGAAGAGGGAATAATAGTGGAAAAACGCTCGGCTTCCAGATGTTCCATGTATAGGTTCGCCAGGATGGCACTGAGTGGCGAACCCATGGGTAGTCCAAAAGTCTGCTGCAAGAGGTGATTTTCGAGAGAGAAACACGTAAAGCCAACACATAGTTCAACAAGGTCGATGAAATCGCTGGCTGGAATAGGAAGATCAAGTGAATCATCAATTTTCCTGCGTCAGAGATCGATGGCTTGTGTAGTAGGTACTTTGGTGAATAGGGAAGTTACGTCAAGGCTGGAGAGTTTCTTGTTCCTGATGTTGATGTTGCGAATGTGATTGAGAAGATCACCCGAGTGTTTGAGATGTGCTGGACTGATAGTGCCCAAGAGTTTAGAGAGGTGTTTAGCGAGAAACCCTGAGAGTTGGTGGGGAGCACTGCCTGTTCCCGAGGATATGGGCCTCAATCGCATTCGCAACATCAACATCAGGAACAAGAAACTCTCCAGCCTTGACGTAACTTCCCTATTCACCAAAGTACCTACTACACAAGCCATCGATCTCTTGCGCAGGAAAATTGACGATTTACACACACACATGCCTAGGAGAACCTGGAACCACATTGCGGCCCAGAAACATGGAAGGCTAAGATGATGGAGGTGGTACTGGAAAACCTCGTGTACCAACACCTAAGGGACACTGCCAGAGAGAGGAGAGAATAAGCCAGCAAGACTGGACTTGGTATTCACCTTTAGTGCAGATATTGAGGACATCACATATGAAAGACTCCTCGGGGCCAGTGATCACGTGCTTCTGAGCTTTGAATACATAGTTACAAGTGGAGAGGGAAGCAGGAATGACAGGGACTACACAGGCATGAAGAATTTCCTGCACATGGTTCAGTGGGATAGAGAACTGGCAGGGAAGTCAGTAAACGAGATGATGGAATATGTGACAGTAATATGCAAGGAAGCTGAGGAGAGGTTTGTACCCAAGGGTAACAGAAATAACGAGAAAGCCAGGATGAGCCCATGGTTCACCCAAAGGTGTAGAGAGGCCAAAACTAAGTGTGCTAGAGAATGGAAGAAGTATAGAAGGCAAAGGACCCCAGGAAAATAAGGAGAGCAGTCGTCGAGTCAGAAATGAATATGCATGGGTAAGAAGGGAGGCCCAACGAAAATACGAAAATGACATTGCAGCGAAGGCCAAATCTGACCCGATGCTGTTGTACAGCCACAGCAGGAGGAAAACAACGGTCAAGGACCAGGTAATCAGGCTGAGGAAGGAAGGAGGGGAGATCATAAGAAACGACCGTGAAATATGTGAGGAGCTCAACATGAGATTCAAAGAAGTGTTCACGGAAGAGACAGAACGAACTTCAGAAAGACGGAGAGGTGGGATACAACATCAAGTGTTGCACACAACACACAACCGAGGAAGAACTGAAAAAGCTGCTAAGCGAGCTAGATACCTCAAAGGCGATGGGGCCGGATAACATCTCTTCATGAGTCCTGAGAGAGGGAGCAGAGGCCTTGTATGTACCGCTAACAACAATCTTCAACACATCTATTGAAACAGTGCGGCTACCTGAGGTATGGAAGACAGCAAATGTAGTCCCATTTTTTAAAAAAGGAGACAGACACGAAGCATTAAACTACAGACCAATGTCACTGACATGTATGCAAAGTCATGGAGAAGATTATCAGGAGAAGAGTGGTGGAGCAACTAGAAAGGAATGAGCTTAACGACCGACAGCACGTTTTGAGGGACGGGAAATCCTGCGTCACAAACCTATTGGAGTTCTGTGACAGGGTGACAGCAGTAAGACAAGAGAGTGGTGCGAAGATTGCATTTTCGTGGACTGTAAGAAGGCGTTTAACACAGTTCCACACAAGAAATTAGTGCAAAAGCTGGAGGACCAAGCAGGGATAACAGGGAAGGTACTGCAGTGGATCAGGGAATACATCTCAAGAAAACAGCAGCGAGTCATGGTACGTGGCGTGGCGAAGTGTCAGAGTGGGAGCCTGTGACCAGCGGGATTCCACAGGGGTTCCTAGGACCAGTGCTGTTTCTGGTGTTTGTGAACAAAATGACGGAAGGAATAGACTCAAAAGTGTCCCTGTTTGCAGATGTGAAGTTGATATGAATTCAGTCGGACGAGGACCAGGAAGAACTACAACGGGATCTGGACAGGCTGCAGGCCTGGTCAAGCAACTGGCTCCTGGAGTTCAACCCCACCAAGTGCAAAGCCATGAAGATTGGGGAAGGACAAAGAGGACCGCAGACGCAGTACAGTCTAGGGGGCCAGCGACTATGAACCTCACTCAAGGAAAACGATCTTGGGGTGAAAACACCTGGCACATCTGAGGCGCACATCAACCAAATAACTGCTGCAGCATATGTGCGCCTAGCAAACCTAAGAACAGCATTCCGACATCTTAATAAGGAATCGTTCAGGACTCTGTACACTGTACGTTAGGCCTGTGTTGGAGTATGCAGCACCAGTTTGGAACCCACACCTAGCCAAGCACGTAAGGAAACTAGAGAAAGTGCTTAGGTTTGCAACAAGACTTAGTCTCGGAGCTAAGGGGTATGTCCTACGAGAAGTTAAGGGAAATCGACCTGACGCCACTGGAAGATAGGAGAGTTAGGGGGAATATGATAACGACATATAAAATACTGAGAGGAATCGACAAGGTGGACAGAGACAGGATGTCCCAGAGATGGGACACAGCAACAAGGGGTCACAGTTGGAAGCTGAAAACTCAGATGAATTACAGGGATGTTAAGAAGTATTTCTTCAGTCGCATAGTTGTCAGGAAGTGGAATAGTCTGGGAAGTGATGTAGTGGAGGCAGGATCATGGAGCAGGAAGAGTGACCTAGTAGTGACCAGTGAAGAGGCGGGTCCAGGAGCTGTGAATCGACCCCTGTATCCACAGCTAGGTGAGTACACACACACACACACACACACACACACAGGAGTAGCGCGATAGGATGATAAATATCCTCTCTGCTACGTACGAGAAAATACTGCTTGTGATCAAATTCATCAGACCACCAATAATGCTTTTACTGTGACACAATGGAACCTCGTTTGTACCACACAGAGGACAGCTGAGTTCACAGAGAGAGAGAGAGAGAGAGAGACAGAGACGTGAGTGCGTGAGTGCGTGCATCTGCCAAAACGTTCTGGACACCAGTGCAGAGTGCATCACTTACGGATGTGACCTAGTTACACTTTGTTGCTGTGCCTCTCACTGTTTTCCTTATTGATGCTTCTGTTACCGTTTGTTACTGTTGGTACTGTTTTCCAATCTGTTGGCTGCTGCATTTCTGTTGTGAGACCTGTTGCTATTGTGTGTGAGCTTGTGTTCACAGCGTGACGATTATGTACTGTTGTTACTGTTGATGTTCCTTTCTCATCTGTTGGTGTTTTTATCCTGTTTTATTCAGACGTTGTTCATGAGGTTGTGGCTCATCACTGTTAGTATAATGTACCGTTGTTACTGTTCATATTGCTGTTTTTGCTCATCCGTTCCCTGTTTTTATTCTGTTACTTGAGACTTGTTACTGCAGTCCATCTATCATGCTAACAACAGCTGCACAATTGGAGTATCGATCTTAGCACCTGTGTGGCAATCACAAACAACAGCTGCACAATCAGAGTATCACTCAGCTCCTGTATGGTAATCGATAGTCCGTATGTCCATCATTGATGTGATTGGCTCCTCACGGTTGACACCTGGCATCTGCGGGTAGGGAGAAGGGGAATAGATTGATGTGGGTGAGGAGTGAATGGTGGTGGGTTACAGGATAGTGATGGGAAAGGGAGTGGTAGTGAGGTAAGGGGTGATGGGTTGATAGTGGCAGAGAAGAGGAAGAGGGGGAGGAGAGGAGGACGAGAAGGAAGGGAGGCTATATGACACAAAGCTTTTTCACTGGAAGTCTGAGGGACTGAAGGGGGGGAGAGAGAAATTTAACACTTAGCTTCGTATTGAATATCGAGAGAGAGAGAGAGAGAGAGAGAGAGAGAGAGAGAGAGAGAGAGAGAGAGAAACAGAACGTAAGGAAGAGAGGGTCTCTTGATCTATAATATTGAACCTGTCCTTCAATAGCAACCATTCCCCAAGTCTCTGTATGACCCCCAACGGGTTTAGCCCTCCCACAATCTCATTGTTTGCTACTAGTGAGGAAAAGGCACAAACGTTTCGGCGTAAGCTTTCATTGTAACGGCGTTTCGCTCTGAAGAGCTTCAGGACTATTAAAGCTCTACACAGAGCGAACCATGACTTGATAAAGCTCTACACAGACCTAAACATAATAAAGCTCTACACAGAGCGAAATGTTGCTTCAGGCTTGTTCTGCATCATTTCCTTCTTGCTGTCGACAGTCTACTTGTAATATCAACGATACGCAAAACAACCACAGGGGGAGTTGGAAGATAGCTCTAGGCCTTTCATGTTGCAATCAAGACATCAGGAGCTTGAAGTGTTGCAGAAATAAGTAGCAAATCTACGACTTCCTACTTATTTCTGCAACACTGCAAGCTCCTGATGTCTTGAGTGCAACACGAAAGGCCTACGTTACCTTTCAGCTCCCCCGTGTGTTTTGCTTCTTGTGTTGCTTGTTCGCAACACAAGAAGATGTAACAAAGTTGGTAGAATTACCGACAATATGTAAAGTAAAAGGACACAAGTGCAACTAATGTGACATTTTATTGTGGCAACGTTTCGCTCTCCAGGAGCTTTGTCAAGCCTGGAGAGCGAAACGTTGCCACTATAAAATGTCACATTAGTTGCAATTGTGTCCTTTTACCATGACAAGTTGAAGTATTAGCCACAAGTGCAATAATTGGGTATCTTTATTACGAAGACCTTTGCTCAACCAGTGACTTTATTGATGAAGCCATTGGTTGGCGAAACGTGTAATATATACCTGCCTGGAGTCTGCCTGTGGTAGATCACGGCCTTCACGACCCAGTCCCAGTACTCAGTTTAGAACCCACAGTACACCTGGTCTGGGATCAGGCCACGGGGAGGGGGGCGTTGACCACCCGAAAAGGGTACAAAGTAAACAACTCTGATCTCAGTAGACATTCCAAGTGGCAGGAAAGTCAGTGTCTCTCTCAGTACCCCAAAGTAGGGAGAAAATACCTCACCCAAACAGTTTATGTTCTGGCCTCCTTCAGACGTACACACAAGACTGACACTATAACATTTTTAGACCTCCACAGATTGAGCAAATGTATTTTAAAGTCATTAAATTACATATGTCGTGTCGAATAGGTAAAACTTGCAATTTTGGCTCTTCTTGCCGAATAAGGCAAGCGAAAATTTGTGTATGCAGTAATTTCGTAAAATCATTCTGAATTTAACTAAAAAAAATATTTCATTGTTTATTATTGAATTATCGTAAACTTATCTAAAATATATTTAGTTGGATTAGGCTAAATTAAATTGCGCTTGTTATGATAAGGTTAGGTAAGATTTATATGGTTCTTTTGATACAAAATTATTAATTTTTACATTAACATATATGAAAAATATAACTACTGATACCAATAACAAAATCCCCCCAACAAACACAGAATACAACCTCGTTCATATTTGCTAATATACAGGGCCTTAAGCCATCCACCAACAACAAAATACCTTTTATCAGTGGACTTCTCGAGGAGTCTAATGCAATGTTTGCAGCCTTCACAGAGACTCGCACAAAAGATCACTTTGACAGTGAAATATGGATAAGTGGTTACAACCTTTTTAGATGCGACAGAAAAAACAGGCAACAAGGGGGGGTTGGCCTGTATGTCAAAGAGTCCCTTATCTGCACGGAGTTGCTGAACACCACAAATGAGGTAGTTGAAGTTCTATCAATAAAGATCGAGAACCAAAACCTAGTCATTGTGGTTGTATACAAGCCACCAGATGCAACCTCACAACAGTTCAAGGAACAGCTACTGAAAATTGATTACTGTTTGGAAAACCTTCCAGCTCCATCCCCAAACATCTTACTGCTTGGTGATTTCAACCTAAGGCATACAAAATGGAAGAATGTAGCAAATAATGTTATAGCTGAAACAATCCCCGGAGGTAGCGCAGATGAAAGGTCACACACACATGAGCTACTAAGTCTCTGCGAAAAACACACCTTAAGCCAGCAGATAGTGGAGCCAACAAGACTAGAAAACACACTTGACCTTATCTTCACAAATAATGAGGACCTGATAAGAGACATAAGAATATCAAAAACAACTAATTCTGATCACAATCTAATCGAAGTCCAGACGTACATGCATAGGGGTCCTGAACAGCAGAATGCATGTACCTGTGAAGGTGTCTTCACAAAATACAATTTCAACAACAAGAACATCAACTGGGACCAGGTAAACCATGTCCTAAACGAAACATGTTGGGAAGATGTCTTAAATGACATGGATCCAAACCAGTGCCTTGAAAGGATCAACTTCCTGGCAGCCAAAGCATGTTCTAGGCATATTCCCCTAAGAAAGAAGAAGAGCAGGAGTAAACTGGAGAGAGAAAGACACTCCCTCTACAGAAGACGACGAAGAGTCACTGAGCTCCTCAGGAGTGCTAGAATATCTGATACACGAAAGGAGGTGCTGACCAGGGAAGTGGAAACTATCGAACTTAAGTTAAATGACACTTACAGGAACTAGGAGAGGCAGGAGGAACTTAAAGCTATTAGTGAAATTGAAAGAAATTCAAAATATTTCTTTTCATATGCCAAAAACAAGGCAAATACCTCATCTAGTATCAGGCCCTTACTCAGACGGGATGGGACTTACACAGATGACAACAAGGAAATGAGTGAAATATTGAAATCCCAGTACAACTCTGTGTTTAGTGAACCACTAATCGGTCTGAGGATCGACCACCCAAACGATTTCTTCATGAATGAGCCTCAAAACTCCATAAATGTATGCGAGATTTCCGACATTACCCTAACTCCGATAGATTTCGAAAAAGCCATTGACAACATGCCTATGCACTCAGCCCCGGGCCCAGACTCGTGGAACTCTGTTTTCATTAAGAACTGCAAGAAACCCCTCTCACGTGCCCTAAATACACTGTGGAGGAGGAGCTTGGACATGGGTGAAATTCCACAGTCACTTAAAACAACGGATATAGCCCCACTCCATAAAGGTGGTAACAAAGCATTAGCTAAGAACTATAGACCAATAGCTCTGACGTCCCACATCATAAAAATCTTTTGAAAGAGTGCTAAGAAGCAGGATTGCAAATCACCTGGATTCCCAAAATCTGCACAATCCAGGGCAACATGGGTTCAGGGCAGGTCACTCCTGCCTCTCACAACTACTGGATCACTATGACATGGCCTTGGATGCACTGGAAGAAAATCAGAATGCAGATGTAATATACACAGACTTTGCAAAAGCATTTAACAAATGCGATCATGGCGTAATAGCCCATAAAATACGTGCTAAAGGAATAACTGGGAAAGTGGGGAGATGGATCTTCAACTTCCTAACAGATCGAACACAGAGTAGTGGTCAACAGAGTTAAATCGGAGGCTGCCATAGTGAAGAGCTCTCTTCCACAAGGCACAGTACTCGCCCCCATCTTATTCCTTATCCTCATATCAGACATAGACAGAGATATACACCACAGCACCCTATCATCCTTTGCGGATGATACTAGCATCTTCATGAGGCTGTCATCTGCTGAGGATGCGGTTAACCTCCAAGAAGATATAAACAAAGTTTTCCAGTGGGCAACGGTAAACAATATGATGTTCAATGAGGACAAATTCCAACTACTCCGTTACGGAAAACTGGAGGAGATAATAACTAGAACAGAGTATACTACTGACTCCAGCCATACAATAGAGCGGAAAAATAATGTAAGGGACCTGGGAGTAGTAATGTCTGAGGATCTCACTTTCATGGATCACAATAGTGCCACGATCGCACGTGCAAAGAAAATGATAGGATGGATAATGAGAACTTTCAAAACGAGAGATGCCAAGCCAATGATGATCCTTTTCAAATCACTTGTTCTCTCTAGGCTGGAATACTGCTGTACATTAACATCTCCATTCAAAGCAGGTGAAATCGCAGATCTAGAGAGTGTACAGAGATCCTTTACTGCACGTATAGGTTCTGTCAAGCACCTTAACTACTGGGAACGCTTGGAAGCACTTGACTTGTACTCATTGGAATGCAGGAGGGAGAGAGATATCATAATCTACATTTGGAAAATCTTGGAAGGAATGGTCCCAAATCTGCACACAGAAATCACTCCCTACTAAAGTAAAAGACTGGGCAGTCGATGCAAAATGCCCCCAATAAGAAGTAGGGGCGCCATTGGTACACTAAGGGAAAACACCATAAGTGTCCGGGGCCCAAGACTGTTCAACAGCCTCCCATCAAGCATTAGGGGAATTGCCAATAAGCCCATGGCTGCCTTCAAGAGAAAGCTGGACAGATACCTAAAGTCAGTGCCGGATCAGCTGGGCTGTGGCTCGTACGTTGGACTGTGTGCGGCCAGCAGTAACAGCCTAGTTGATCAGGCCCTGATCCATCGGGAGGCCTGGTCATGGACCGGGCCGCGGGGGCGTTGATCCCCGGAATAACCTCCAGGTATAAGAGAAAATTTTAGAAAGGACTTAATTTTGAACGAGTTCTTGCTAATTGACCAATTGTACCTATATATATGTTTGTTCCCATAGGTTCAGAGACCCTTGGCTCACGGGGAAAGAGTGCATCTAAGTTCCTTAAGGAGCTAGGGAAAAGAATCGTCAGGGTAACTAGGGATCCCAGAGCAGCTAGTTTTCTGTGCGGCTTTTCAGAAGGGTAATGCCTGCTGCATTTTGGGCACACACCCCAGCTCTGAGGAGCTGGATGAGATTTTCTCATTATAATCAGTGACAAACACTTAACAATATGTACTAGACATGTATCTCTCACACCTCATGTACTGTATATGCCATCTTTATATTAACAATGTATCTCTTAAATCATTTGTACCATATTATGTAATAAAATATACCTATTGGTAAAAAAGAATGAAAAGATGGGGTGGTAGGGGAAGTGGAATATTCCAGCGGCTTCAGGAAGAAACCCAAATATTCTTCCCTGAAGCCGTTTTATCCACTTCAACGAGGCTGTGGGTCCCACAATTTACACCAGAGGTGGACCCCATATATATATATATATATATATATATATATATATATATATATATATATATATATATATAGGTAGTAGGTTGGTAGACAGCAACCATCCAGGGAAGTACTACCGTCCTGCCAGATGACTGTGAAACAGAAACCTGCAACTGTTTTGCATGATGGTAAGATTGCTGGTTTCTTTTTCTGTCTCATAAACACGCTAGATAACAGGGATATCTTGCTACTCCTACTTACACTTTGGTCACACTTCACAGACACGCACATGCATAAATATATACATACATCTAGGTTTTTCTCCTTTTTCTAAATAGCTCTTGTTCCTCTTTATTTCTTCTATTGTCCATGGGGAAGTGGAAAAGAATCTTTCCTCCGTAAGCCATGCGTGTTGTATGAGGCGACTAAAATGCCGGGAGCAATGGGCTAGTAACCCCTTCTCCTGTAGACATTTACTAAAAAAGAAAAGAAGAAAAACTTTATAAAACTGGGGTGCTTAAATGTGCGTGGATGTAGTGCGGATGACAAGAAACAGATGATTGCTGATGTTATGAATGAAAAGAAGTTGGATGTCCTGGCCCTAAGCGAAACAAAGCTGAAGGGGGTAGGGGAGTTTCGGTGGGGGGAAATAAATGGGATTAAATCTGGAGTATCTGAGAGAGTTAGAGCAAAGGAAGGGGTAGCAGTTAGTTTAGTTTAATATGTTTATTATGCACCCCATACCCATCCTGTGGGCGGTAGTCAAAAGATTACAGAGGTACATAATTGGTCCAGGGACTGGACTCCAAAGTTTTGATAGCTGAGCAAGTTACAGAGGTAATGAACTCACAATTTACAAAGGTAATGAACTCCAGGTAAGTCTGGTCACAATCATGACAAGTTACAAAGGTATTTACAGATTACAGAGGTACGTAATGGGTCCAGGGACTGGGCCCCCAAAGTTTTGATAGCTGAACTAGGTACAAAGGTAATGAGCTCACAAGTTACAAAGGTAATGAATTCTGTAGAATGGTTACTTACGTTTATACTTTGGCTACAATCATGAACAAATTATAGAGTAATGAGCAATTCACACTTCCACACCCGGTCACAACTGTAATGAGTTATTGGTGCAAATATTGATTGTTGAGTCACACACACCACACACACACACACACACACACACACACACACACACACACACACACACACACACACACACACACACACACACACACACATGTGGATTAAAGTAAAGGTTGGATGCGAGAAGTGGGTCATAATAAGCGTGTATGCAGCTGGAGAAGAGAGGAATGCAGAGGAGAGAGAGAGGTTTTGGGAGATGTTAAGTGAATGTATAGGAGCCTTTGAACCAAGTGAGAGAGTAATTGTGGTAGGGGACCTGAATGCTAAAGTAGGAGAAACTTTTAGAGAGGGTGTGGTAGGTAAGTTTGGGGTGCCAGGTGTAAATGATAATGGGAGCCCTTTGATTGAACTTTGTATAGAAAGGGGTTTGGTTATAGGTATTACATATTTTAAGAAAGAGGATAAATAAGTATACAAGATATGATGTAGGGCGAAATGACAGTTTGTTGGATTATGTATTGGTAGATAAAAGACTGTTGAGTAGACTTCAGGATGTACACGTTTATAGAGGGGCCACAGATATATCAGATCACTTTCTAGTTGTAGCTACACTGAGAGTAAAAGGTAGATGGGATACAAGGAGAATAGAAGCATCAGGGAAGAGAGAGGTGAAGGTTTATAAACTAAAAGAGGAGGCAGTTAGGGTAAGATATAAACAGCTATTAGAGGATAGATGGGCTAATGAGAGCATAGGCAATGGGGTCGAAGAGGTATGGGGTAGGTTTAAAAATGTAGTGTTAGAGTGTTCAGCAGAAGTTTGTGGTTACAGGAAAGTGGGTGCGGGAGGGAAGAGGAGCGATTGGTGGAATGATGTGAAGAGAGTAGTAAGGGAGAAAAAGTTAGCATATGAGAAGTTTTTACAAAGTAGAGGTGATGCAAGGAGGGAAGAGTATATGGAGAAAAAGAGAGAGGTTAAGAGAGTGGTGATGCAGTGTAAAAAGAGAGCAAATGAGAGAGTGGGTGAGATGTTATCAACAAATTTTGTTGAAAATAAGAAAAAGTTTTGGAGTGAGATTAACAAGTTAAGAAAGCCTAGAGAACAAATGGATTTGTCAGTTAAAAATAGGAGAGGAGAGTTATTAAATGGAGAGTTAGAGGTATTGGGAAGATGGAGGGAATATTTTGAGGAATTGTTAAATGCTGATGAAGATAGGGAAGCTGTGATTTCGTGTATAGGGCAAGGAGGAACAACATCTTGTAGGAGTGAGGAAGAGCCAGTTGTGAGTGTGGGGGAAGTTCGTGAGGCAGTAGGTAAAATGAAAGGGGGTAAGGCAGCCGGGATTGATGGGATAAAGATAGAAATGTTAAAAGCAGGTGGGGATATAGTTTTGGAGTGGTTGGTGCAATTATTTAATAAATGTATGGAAGAGGGTAAGGTACCTAGGGATTGGCAGAGAGCATGCATAGTTCCTTTGTATAAAGGCAAAGAGGATAAAAGAGAGTGCAAAAATTATAGGGGGATAAGTCTGTTGAGTATACCTGGCAAAGTGTATGGTAGAGTTATCATTGAAAGAATTAAGAGTAAGACGGAGAATAGGATAGCAGATGAACAAGGAGGCTTTAGGAAAGGTAGGGGGTGTGTGGACCAGGTGTTTACAGTGAAACATATAAGTGAACAGTATTTAGATAAGGCTAAGGAGGTCTTTGTGGCATTTATGGATTTGGAAAAGGCGTATGACAGGGTGGATAGGGGGGCAATGTGGCAGATGTTGCAGGTGTATGGTGTAGGAGGTAGGTTACTGAAAGCAGTGAAGAGTTTTTACGAGGATAGTGAGGCTCAAGTTAGAGTATGTAGGAAAGAGGGAAATTATTTCCCAGTAAAAGTAGGCCTTAGACAAGGATGTGTGATGTCACCGTGGTTAATATATTTATAGATGGGGTTTTAAGAGAAGTAAATGCGAGGGTCTTGGCAAGAGGCGTGGAGTTAATAGATAAAGAATCACACATAAAGTGGGAGTTGTCACAGTTGCTCTTTGCTGATGACACTGTGCTCTTGGGAGATTCTGAAGAGAAGTTGCAGAGATTGGTGGATGAATTTGGTAGGGTGTGCAAAAGAAGAAAATTGAAAGTGAATACAGGAAAGAGTGAGGTTATGAGGATAACAAAAAGATTAGGTGATGAAAGATTGGATATCAGATTGGAGGGAGAGAGTATGGAGGAGGTGAATGTATTCAGATATTTGGGAGTGGATGCGTCAGCGGATGGGTCTATGAAAGATGAGGTGAATCATAGAATTGACGAGGGGAAAAGGGTGAGTGGTGCACTTAGGAGTCTGTGGAGACAAAGAACTTTGTCCTTGGAGGCAAAGAGGGGAATGTATGAGAGTATAGTTTTACCAACGCTCTTATATGGGTGTGAAGCATGGGTGATGAATGTTGCAGCGAGAAGAAGGCTGGAGGCAGTGGAGATGTCATGTCTGAGAGCAATGTGTGGTGTGAATATAATGCAGAGAATTCGTAGTTTGGAAGTTAGGAGGAGGTGCGGGATTACCAAAACTGTTGTCCAGAGGGCTGAGGAAGGGTTGTTGAGGTGGTTCGGACATGTGGAGAGAATGGAGCGAAACAGAATAACTTCAAGAGTGTATCAGTCTGTAGTGGAAGGAAGGCGGGGTAGGGGTCGGCCTAAGAAAGGTTGGAGGGAGGGGGTAAAGGAGGTTTTGTGTGCGAGGGGCTTGGACTTCCAGCAGGTATGCGTGAGCGTGTTTGATAGGAGTGAATGGAGACAAATGGTTTTTAATACTTGACGTGCTGTTGGAGTGTGAGCAAAGTAACATTTATGAAGGGGTTCAGGGAAACCGGCAGGCCGGACTTTAGTCCTGGAGATGGGAAGTACAGTGCCTGCACTCTGAAGGAGGGGTGTTAATGTTGCAGTTTAAAAACTGTAGTGTAAAGCACCCTTCTGGCAAGACAGTGATGGAGTGAATGATGGTGAAAGTTTTTCTTTTTCGGGCCACCCTGCCTTGGTGGGAATCGGCCAGTGTGATAATATATATATATATATATGCATATACATATACATACATATACATACATATACGTACATACATACATATACATACATACATACATACATACATATACATACATACATACATACATATACATACATACATATACATACATATACATACACTTGAAGGTGAATATCTTTTATCGTCTGTTCAGTATTTCGGTCCTAGGACCTTGGCCACTCACAGGTTCTAGGAGGGAAACGTGTATGCAAATGTATTCACAGGAGACGTTTCGTCCATAATCTTAGTATCAGTGCACCTTCTACCATCTACTTTCTACCATGTATTAATGATTGATGTTTTGCATGTGTTAGTAACTTGTTAAGGTCTGTTGTAAACCTGGGAACGTAATTTATTTTTCAGTGATCAGATTGTGAAGTGCGAGGCTGGGAATTTTGACCTCTCTTCTCCGAGAGGTTAAAAGGCTTTAGTTTCAAAGGGCAAGAAGCAACGCAACTTATCCTCCACCCACCCAGCAGCAGCAGCAGAATAATAATATAACAATAATAATAATAATAATAATAGCTTCAGCAACCAGTACTAGCAGCAACGACAGCGGGTAGTAGTAGTAGTCATCGTTCCACTACCCACCACCACTACCACTCACCACTACAACCACTACCACTCACCACAACCACTACCACTCACCACTACAACCACTACCACTCACCACTACAACCACTACCACTCACCACTACAACCACTACCACTCACCACTACAACCACTACCACTCATCACTACAACCACTACCACTCACCACAGCCACTACCACTCACCACTACAACCACTACCACTCATCACTACAACCACTACCACTCATCACTACAACCACTACCACTCATCACTACAACCACTACCCACCACAGCCCACCACTAAAACCACTACCCACCACAGCCCACCACTAAAACCACTACCCACCACCACCCACCACCACAACCCACCACCATAACCACTACCACCCATTCGCAGCACACCACACGTGTAACCGTATATCCTAGGCGCGCTGGTAACCCCCGTATCCGGCCTTTCAGAGTCTGTAAGAAACACTTCAGACGCCATCTCTATCACCTTATGCAACGTGGAAAACTCTGGTGTATTAGGTATCCCCTAAGGGATACCTCTAAGTGGTTGCCTGACTTTTTCTCTCCAAAATTTTCGTTTATATGTTGAGAACGCCTCATCCGATCGGTTTCAAATCTTCATTGATGGTTTACTGTAAGGGGGGATTATGGTACCTATAACCTTTGGTGTATGTGGGTTCCCGCTGCTCAGTGTTACATAGCTCGTTCCTGAAATTATATTTCCATACGATACCTTAGGAAAACCTCTTCTGATTTATTTTAGATTTTGCAAAAGAAAAAAAAAAACTTTTCTGATGGCTTCAAAATTTACACACACACATACACCAAAAAAATCTAATCGGCTTCAGAGTTCCAAAAAAAATGCTTTATCATTTTGTCGATGTGTGTAAAATATTGTGAAATATTTTTCACGTTAAATATATTTATATATCTTTTGAATGGCTTCAGTATTTAATAGCTGCTTCCACGATGCTGTGTCAACATGCGTGGCCCAAGACTCTTCAACCTGCTACCAACAGATATCGGAAATATTGCCGCAACAAATGTTCAAGAAGACTCTGGAACACTACCTTCACCCGATGAAAGATCAGTCAGGCTATGATCGCCGTGTGGACCAGCGGGATGCCTGCAGCAGCAGCAACCTGCTTGAGCAGGTGGTCACCGGATAAGTCTATCCAGGCCGAACTGCAAGAGAACACTTGAAACTAGTCACTGGTAAATAGTACGTAATGGTCATCAGTTGAGACCAAAGGAGCTTGAAGACTGCCATTTGGGACCAAAGGAGCTTGAAGACTGCCATTTGGGACCAAAGGAGCTTGAAGACCACCATTTGGGACCAAAGGAGCTTGAAGACCACCATTTGGGACCAAAGGAGCTTGAAGACCACCATTTGGGACCAAAGGAGCTTGAAGACCACCATTTGGGACCAAAGGAGCTTGAAGACCACCATTTGGGACCAAAGGAGCTTGAAGACCACCATTTGGGACCAAAGGAGCTTGAAGACCACCATTTGGGACCAAAGGAGCTTGAAGACCACCATTTGGGACCAAAGGAGCTTGAAGACCACCATTTGGGACCAAAGGAGCTTGAAGACCACCATTTGGGACCAAAGGAGCTTGAAGACCACCATTTGGGACCAAAGGAGCTTGAAGACCACCATTTGGGACCAAAGGAGCTTGAAGACCACCATTTGGGACCAAAGGAGCTTGAAGACCACCATTTGGGACCAAAGGAGCTTGAAGACCACCATTTGGGACCAAAGGAGCTTGAAGACCACCATTTGGGACCAAAGGAGCTTGAAGACCACCATTTGGGACCAAAGGAGCTTGAAGACCACCATTTGGGACCAAAGGAGCTTGAAGACCACCATTTGGGACCAAAGGAGCTTGAAGACCACCATTTGGGACCAAAGGAGCTTGAAGACCACCATTTGGGACCAAAGGAGCTTGAAGACCACCATTTGGGACCAAAGGAGCTTGCAGACCACCATTTGGGACCAAAGGAGCTTGCAGACCACCATTTGGGACCAAAGGAGCTTGCGGACCACCATTTGGGACCAAAGGAGCTTGCAGACCACCATTTGGGACCAAAGGAGCTTGCAGACCACCATTTGGGACCAAAGGAGCTTGCAGACCACCATTTGGGACCAAAGGAGCTTGCAGACCATTTGGGACCAAAGGAGCTTGCAGACCACCATTTGGGACCAAAGGAGCTTGCAGACCACCATTTGGGACCAAAGGAGCTTGCAGACCACCATTTGGGACCAAAGGAGCTTGCAGACCACCATTTGGGACCAAAGGAGCTTGCAGACCACCATTTGGGACCAAAGGAGCTTGAAGACCACCATTTGGGACCAAAGGAGCTTGAAGACCACCATTTGGGACCAAAGGAGCTTGAAGACCACCATTTGGGACCAAAGGAGCTTGAAGACCACCATTTGGGACCAAAGGAGCTTGAAGACCACCAGTTGGGACCAAAGGAGCTTGAAGACCACCAGTTGGGACCAAAGGAGCTGGAAGTCCACCAGTTGGGACCAAAGGAGCTGGAAGTCCACCAGTTGGGACCAAAGGAGCTGGAAGTCCACCAGTTGAGACCAAAGGAGCTGGAAGACCACCAGTTGAGACCAAAGGAGCTGGAAGACCACCAGTTGAGACCAAAGGAGCTGGAAGACCACCAGTTGAGACCAAAGGAGCTGGAAGACCACCAGTTGAGACCAAAGGAGCTGGAAGACCACCAGTTGAGACCAAAGCTTGAAGACCACCAGTTGAGACCAAAGGAGCTTGAAGACCTCCAGTTGAGACCAAAGAGAAGCGACAACTGTTGAAGCTGAAGGGGATTTAAAAACACTCGGTAGAATCAAAGGGTTAAACTATGAAAGGGTCGCCCTCTCTACCCCTCAAGGGGGCAGTGTAAAGAGTCATAGTACTGTCAGACCAAAGTAGTTGTGTGTGTGTGTGTCTATACCCACTGTGGGTGGTAGTCACTCCATACCCCCGGTGTGGGTGGTAGTCACTCCATACCCCCGGTGTGGGTGGTAGTCACTCCATACCCCCGGTGTGGGTGGTAGTCACTCCATACCCCCGGTGTGGGTGGTAGTCACTCCATACCCACGGTGTGGGTGGTAGTCACTCCATACCCACGGTGTGGGTGGTAGTCACTCCACACCCACGGTGTGGGTGGTAGTCACTCCATACCCATGGTGTGGGTGGTAGTCACTCCATACCCATGGTGTGGGTGGTAGTCACTCCATACCCATGGTGTGGGTGGTAGTTACTTCATACCCATGGTGTGGGTGGTAGTCACTCCATACGCATGGTGTGGATGGTAGTCACTTCATACCCATGGTGTGGGTGGTGGTCAAGGTTACGTAGGCACTAGCTGTTGATTTTCATGTACCTACGTACTTGTGTATCTATGTACCTATCGTTGTACTCCCAGGCACATCCTTTTTCCGTCACTACTTGCCTTCCTCACCTCCTCCCCTCCGATCTCCCTCTTCATTCTTCCCTCCTCTCACCCCCACCTCCCCACACAGTAGTTTACAGACAGGTGTCTGCTGGTAGTTCCGGTCTCCACCTTCAAGAACCGGACCTTGCATGAGCATTGGGGAGGTACAGGTGAAAATAAACTCACTCCCTCTCTATATCCACTCCATTACCCTCCCCAACTCATCATTTGCCCACCCCTATCACACAGACGGCTGACTTGTTGAAAAAAAAATATGTATATATATATATATATATATATATATATATCTGGTCTTTTACACTAACTTTTTCATACAGGATTCAAAATGTCTCTCTCTCTCTCTCTCTCTCTCTCTCTTTGTTTAAGAAATTCAAGTGTAAACAAAGATGGTATCCTTTTAACCCTGTGAAGCAGATCTGTGCACTGGCATGCGAGTTGTGGATATACCCCACCACTCCTGCCTGCATTCCTCGCATTCCCAGGCTTGCAGCATGCCTCTGGGCATCGTCTTGGGAATGCCCACCCTAACAGAGGGGCGCTTCACACTACTACTAGTCTTGGGGGAAGGTGTTCCTCTAGGATTTCTCTTTCTTTCTCTCCCTCTCTATATCCCCCTCTCTCCTGTTGCTAAGATGAAATTATTGCCACCGAAGTGGCTAGTTTATTGTGCACCATATATCCATCTTGTGGATGGTAGTGCAAGAGCATGTGGATGCACAAAAGGCCCAGGAACTAGGCCTCTAGATTTATATCAACAGTTGACTTATCTGTTGCAAGTAAATTTAGGAAATTTGCTTAATATGTCTGTTATCTTATGTTCACTAATGAGATATTTTGACATATTACATAGATTATTATACTGTCTATCTCTATAATCTTCAGTAAGTGGACAATTAAGCACATAGTGTTGAAGATAGTAACCATAAGACTGACCACATACTTTGCATTTAGTTTTTGATCATTATCTGTCTGCTAACCGAGCCTAAGCCTGGCTACTACATCATCATTGCAAGTTGCTCCATAAATGTACTTATCTACGATCATTTTATCGTAGTGAGTTATAGATCTACTCAGGCTTCTAATTGCATTCCTATAACATTGTTTCAGTATTAATTTATCTCCTAATATTATTCCCAATGTTAGACACAGTCACACCAGTTACACTACATTTTCCTTCTGGGTACTTTTTTTTTTTTTTTTTTTTTTTGGCAAACGTATCAACTTTTCCATTGAGAAATCTAGTGTAGGATGGAATCCATAACATTTGTACATTAATTCATTTTTCTTGGATTGTTAATATCTTTATCTAGCTTTCCCAATGGACATGCTGTTAGCTGTGTTTTTTTTTTCTCTCTCCTTAATTCTCCTTAATTCCTTGTGCGAAATGAATATGGACATACAGCAACACTACAATATTTCTACTGGTCGATTTTGACTCTAATCTGAGACTTTGAAATAAGAGCTAGAGAGAGAGAGAGAGAGAGTGAATTTAGGCCAGGAGAAAAACTTTGGAGTGGTTCGTGGTGGAGTAAAAATTGTGCTTTGACTCAAGGGTTTGAGGAGGAAGTTTCAAGGAGGTGTTGAACTTGCAAGATGTTAATATGAAGCTGACCTCATTCACCTCAAGAGTGGGAGAGATCTCTTCCATCACCCCAGGAGTGGGAGAGATCTCTTCCATCACCCCAGGAGTGGGAGAGATCTCTTCCCTCACCCCAGGAGTGGGAGAGATCTCTTCCATCACCCCAGGAGTGGGAGAGATCTCTTCCATCACCCCAGGAGTGGGAGAGATCTCTTCCATCACCCCAGGAGTGGGAGAGATCTCTTCCATCACCCCAGGAGTGGGAGAGATCTCTTCCATCTCCCCAGGAGTGGGAGAGATCTCTTCCATCGCCCCAGGAGTGGGAGAGATCTCTTCCATCGCCCCAGGAGTGGGAGAGATCTCTTCCATCGCCCCAGGAGTGGGAGAGATCTCTTCCATCGCCCCAGGAGTGGGAGAGATCTCTTCCATCACCCCAGGAGTGGGAGAGATCTCTTCCATCACCCCAGGAGTGGGAGAGATCTCTTCCATCACCCCAGGAGTGGGAGAGATCTCTTCCCTCACCCCAGGAGTGGGAGAGATCTCTTCCATCACCCCAGGAGTGGGAGAGATCTCTTCCATCACCCCAGGAGTGGGAGAGATCTCTTCCATCACCCCAGGAGTGGGAGAGATCTCTTCCATCACCCCAGGAGTGGGAGAGATCTCTTCCATCACCCCAGGAGTGGGAGAGATCTCTTCCATCTCCCCAGGAGTGGGAGAGATCTCTTCCATCGCCCCAGGAGTGGGAGAGATCTCTTCCATCGCCCCAGGAGTGGGAGAGATCTCTTCCATCGCCCCAGGAGTGGGAGAGATCTCTTCCATCGCCCCAGGAGTGGGAGAGATCTCTTCCATCGCCCCAGGAGTGGGAGAGATCTCTTCCATCGCCCCAGGAGTGGGAGAGATCTCTTCCATCACCCCAGGAGTGGGAGAGATCTCTTCCATCACCCCAGGAGTGGGAGAGATCTCTTCCCTCACCCCAGGAGTGGGAGAGATCTCTTCCATCACCCCAGGAGTGGAAGAGATCTCTTCCATCACCCCAGGAGTGGAAGAGATCTCTTCCATCGCCCCAGGAGTGGGAGAGATCTCTTCCCTCACCCCAGGAGTGGGAGAGATCTCTTCCCTCACCCCAGGAGTGGGAGAGATCTCTTCCCTCACCCCAGGAGTGGGAGAGATCTCTTCCCTCACCCCAGGAGTGGGAGAGATCTCTTCCCTCACCCCAGGAGTGGGAGAGATCTCTTCCATCGCCCCAGGAGTGGGAGAGATCTCTTCCATCGCCCCAGGAGTGGGAGAGATCTCTTCCATCGCCCCAGGAGTGGGAGAGATCTCTTCCATCGCCCCAGGAGTGGGAGAGATCTCTTCCATCGCCCCAGGAGTGGGAGAGATCTCTTCCATCGCCCCAGGAGTGGGAGAGATCTCTTCCATCGCCCCAGGAGTGGGAGAGATCTCTTCCATCGCCCCAGGAGTGGGAGAGATCTCTTCCATCGCCCCAGGAGTGGGAGAGATCTCTTCCATCGCCCCAGGAGTGGGAGAGATCTCTTCCATCGCCCCAGGAGTGGGAGAGATCTCTTCCATCGCCCCAGGAGTGGGAGAGATCTCTTCCATCGCCCCAGGAGTGGGAGAGATCTCTTCCATCGCCCCAGGAGTGGGAGAGATCTCTTCCATCGCCCCAGGAGTGGGAGAGATCTCTTCCATCGCCCCAGGAGTGGGAGAGATCTCTTCCGTCGCCCCAGGAGTGGGAGAGATCTCTTCCATCGCCCCAGGAGTGGGAGAGATCTCTTCCATCGCCCCAGGAATGGGAGAGATTTCTTCCATCGCCCCAGGAGTGGGAGAGAGCTCTTCCATCGCCCCAGGAGTGGGAGAGAGCTCCTCCATCGCCCCAGGAGTGGGAGAGAGCTCCTCCATCGCCCCAGGAGCGGGAGAGATCTCCTCCATCACCCCAGGAGTGGGAGAGATCTCCTCCATCATCCCAGGAGTGGGAGAGATCTCCTCCATCACCCCAGGAGTGGGAGAGATCTCCATCACCCCAGGAGTGGGAGAGATCTCCTCCATCACCCCAGGAGTGGGAGAGATCTCCTCCATCACCCCAGGAGTGGGAGAGATCTCCTCCATCACCCCAGGAGCGGGAGAGATCTCCTCCATCATCCCAGGAGTGGGAGAGATCTCCTCCATCATCCCAGGAGTGGGAGAGATCTCCTCCATCACCCCAGGAGCGGGAGAGATCTCCTCCATCATCCCAGGAGTGGGAGAGATCTCCTCCATCATCCCAGGAGTGGGAGAGATCTCCTCCATCATCCCAGGAGTGGGAGAGATCTCCTCCATCACCCCAGGAGTGGGAGAGATCTCCATCACCCCAGGAGTGGGAGAGATCTCCTCCATCATCCCAGGAGTGGGAGAGATCTCCTCCATCATCCCAGGAGTGGGAGAGATCTCCTCCATCATCCCAGGAGTGGGAGAGATCTCCTCCATCACCCCAGGAGCGGGAGAGATCTCCTCCATCACCCCAGGAGTGGGAGAGATCTCTTCCATCACCCCAGGAGTGGGAGAGATCTCCTCCATCACCCCAGGAGTGGGAGAGATCTCCTCCATCATCCCAGGAGTGGGAGAGATCTCCTCCATCACCCCAGGAGTGGGAGAGATCTCCTCCATCACCCCAGGAGTGGGAGAGATCTCCTCCATCATCCCAGGAGTGGGAGAGATCTCCTCCATCATCCCAGGAGTGGGAGAGATCTCCTCCATCATCCCAGGAGTGGGAGAGATCTCCTCCATCACCCCAGGAGTGGGAGAGATCTCCTCCATCACCCCAGGAGTGGGAGAGATCTCCTCCATCACCCCAGGAGTGGGAGAGATCTCCTCCATCACCCCAGGAGTGGGAGAGATCTCCTCCATCATCCCAGGAGTGGGAGAGATCTCCTCCATCACCCCAGGAGTGGGAGAGATCTCCTCCATCACCCCAGGAGTGGGAGAGATCTCCTCCATCACCCCAGGAGTGGGAGAGGTCTCCTCCATCACCCCAGGAGCGGGAGAGATCTCCTCCATCATCCCAGGAGTGGGAGAGATCTCCTCCATCATCCCAGGAGTGGGAGAGATCTCCTCCATCATCCCAGGAGTGGGAGAGATCTCCTCCATCATCCCAGGAGTGGGAGAGATCTCCTCCATCACCCCAGGAGTGGGAGAGATCTCCTCCATCACCCCAGGAGTGGGAGAGATCTCCTCCATCACCCCAGGAGTGGGAGAGATCTCCTCCATCACCCCAGGAGTGGGAGAGATCTCCTCCATCACCCCAGGAGTGGGAGAGATCTCCTCCATCACCCCAGGAGTGGGAGAGATCTCCTCCATCATCCCAGGAGTGGGAGAGATCTCCATCATCCCAGGAGTGGGAGAGATCTCCTCCATCACCCCAGGAGCGGGAGAGATCTCCTCCATCATCCCAGGAGTGGGAGAGATCTCCTCCATCACCCCAGGAGTGGGAGAGATCTCCTCCATCACCCCAGGAGCGGGAGAGATCTCCTCCATCATCCCAGGAGTGGGAGAGATCTCCTCCATCACCCCAGGAGTGGGAGAGATCTCCTCCATCATCCCAGGAGTGGGAGAGATCTCCATCATCCCAGGAGTGGGAGAGATCTCCTCCATCACCCCAGGAGCGGGAGAGATCTCCTCCATCATCCCAGGAGTGGGAGAGATCTCCTCCATCACCCCAGGAGTGGGAGAGATCTCCTCCATCACCCCAGGAGTGGGAGAGATCTCCTCCATCACCCCAGGAGTGGGAGAGATCTCCTCCATCACCCCAGGAGTGGGAGAGATCTCCTCCATCATCCCAGGAGTGGGAGAGGTCTCCTCCATCACCCCAGGAGCGGGAGAGATCTCCTCCATCATCCCAGGAGTGGGAGAGATCTCCTCCATCATCCCAGGAGTGGGAGAGATCTCCTCCATCATCCCAGGAGTGGGAGAGATCTCCTCCATCACCCCAGGAGTGGGAGAGATCTCCTCCATCACCCCAGGAGTGGGAGAGATCTCCTCCATCACCCCAGGAGTGGGAGAGATCTCCTCCATCACCCCAGGAGTGGGAGAGATCTCCTCCATCATCCCAGGAGTGGGAGAGATCTCCATCATCCCAGGAGTGGGAGAGATCTCCTCCATCACCCCAGGAGCGGGAGAGATCTCCTCCATCACCCCAGGAGTGGGAGAGATCTCCTCCATCACCCCAGGAGTGGGAGAGATCTCCTCCATCACCCCAGGAGTGGGAGAGATCTCCTCCATCACCCCAGGAGTGGGAGAGATCTCCTCCATCACCCCAGGAGTGGGAGAGATCTCCTCCATCACCCCAGGAGTGGGAGAGATCTCCATCACCCCAGGAGTGGGATGGACCTCTTCCTTAACCCATATCCTTTATTTCTATTCCATTTTTGGGGGGGGGCCTTTTCACATCTAACCTTCCTTGTCTTTTTTTTTTTCCTACCTGTCCTTCCTCTTCTGTTTTCTTCCCATCGTCGGTTCCTCAGTGTGCATCATACGTCTTGTCTGTCATGTAAACGCTTGACCTTGCTGGTAGTAATTTGTGGACGCTCATTTTCCTGATCACACTGACTTGCTAAACACCTCATGAATAAAAAGCCTCAGTCACATAACACCACGTGATACGTGACTAGATAGTGAACCATGTTTTACCACTATGATGAACCATGTTCATCATGTTGAAAATACCGACAAGTTGATGATGAAGACACATGTACAGCAGTTAGGTCTTTATTGTTGAAACGTTTTGCCTACACATAGGCTTCTTCAGTCAAATATACATCGAAGTGAAGATGACGTAATCAGCCCATCAACTTGGAGAAAAAGTATTTGAGGTGGTGAGTCCCTCAGCCTTGAAAAGAGTTTAGCTCCACAGAGCTGAACTCTCTGCTTATGGGCCTAGTTTCTAGGTCTTTTTTGTAGCTGTATGCTGTTGCGCTACCGTCCACTGGATGGATATATGGTGAAAAATAAACTAGCCACTTCGGCGCTGTGCTTCCCACCTCCAGGACTGTAACATCCTCACCCTCCTTCAGGATACAGGCACTGTAGTTCACATCTCCAGGACTGCAACATCTTCACCCTTCCTACAGGGTACAGGTACTGTGCATACCACCCTCAGGGCTTAAGTCCAGCTAACCTGTTTCCCTGAATCCCTTCATAACTGTTACCTTGTTCATACTCCAACAGCAAGTCAAATCGTAACAAACCATTGCGTCCACTCACTCCTAACACACATACAAGTCCTCTGCATACCGAAACCTCTCTTCCCTCCTTCCTAGGACAACCTCTTCTCCTCCCCTCCACCCCTGATACCCTCCAAGTCATTTTTTTTCCATCCTCTGTGTCCAAAGCACCTCAACAACCCCTCGTCAGCCCTCTTGGATAACACCTTTGGTAACCCCACACCTAGTCTACAAGCTCTAATTTCTCTTCATAATATTCACATTACATATGGCCCTCAAACGTAACATCTTCACTACCAACAACCTCGCTGTAACATTTAACTCATACTCCACACCCATGCCACTATACTCTGGTACGTTCCCATTTTTTGCCCCCATAGATATGCTTCATTGTCAGTATAGCTACTGAATTCCCTTATACGTATCATCCATATATATATATATATATATATATATATATATATATATATATATATATATATATATATATATATATATATATATATGCGCAAAACAACCACTCTGAAAGAATAGAGAAATTCCAAGCGTGAGGAGTCACGAAAGCGCTTGGAATTTCTCTATTCTTTCAGAGTGGTTGTTTTGCATATTTTGAAATCACCTGTTTACTGTGATCTTATTGCAGATATATATATATATATATATATATATATATATATATATATATATATATATATATATATATATATATATATATATATATATATATATATATATATATATATATATATATATATAGGCTCCCTGGTCAGTAGGCTCAGCGGCTAGCATGTGTGACGTCACGTGATGCGCATGTCTACGTGAGAATCGCTGTAACCTCCTCAGTTCTTCACGCACAGGCCTACAGGCAATACACGGCAGGTTGGGATCCCTCTTCCACACACTGCTAATATATGTGATACCATCCAACAAGTGTGTTTAATTCCAACCATCACATCTCCTACGAACCCCCACGACATCATTGTCTCCACAGATGCCTCAATACGTATCGGAAGCGCATCTGTCTGGTGTTCAGCAGACGGAGGCTCAAGCCTCCATAACTTCTTGTGCTGAATGGCGCGCAAGAATTTGAATTATTTATTGTATTGTATAGTTCACCTCATCTCTTTTAAAACTGTCTGGAGACAAGCTTACTCCCAAATATCTGAACACATTTGCATCCTCCATGCACCCTCCAGTCTGCACGTATGTGTAGTTCATCTGCTTGCCCATGTTAGGCAGGTCCAACTTACACCCACCCACACCCACTCATGTAGCTGACCAACCTATTTTTAAAGCTACACAAAAGTAATTGTTTCAGTGGCGCTACTTACAAGCACATTAAAAATTGGTTCCGCAGGTACTTGAGAGTGGGTGTAGGCGGGTGTGATTTAGACCTGCCTGGTATGGGCCAGTAGACGAATTAGACACGTGTATTGATGAGATACTCAGGTGTTGCACATGTCTAACACTGAGGTAGACCAGTAGACCTACGGCAGTGCTTCGTTATTCTTAATTTTTTATATTGTTGTTAATCCCTGTTCTCAGTTAACGTGGTGATTCTTATCTGTAGGTTATCCAGTGTATTTCTGTCCTCTGTAATATGGATCAGTGGGGAGAGTCACGTAATCTATACGAGGCCATACCCACCGTTGATAAGAAGTGTACTCTCCTCTTGACACTTATGTGACACTTCTTGATAAGCCAAGCACTTTCTTAACTATTTGGTAAGAAGCCAAGTAGTCTGTTACTTCTTGTCAGGACGGCAAATATTGTTACACTTCTTGTGAAGTGGACAATGTTACTTCACTTCTTATGAAGAGGACAGGAGCTGGAGTTTCTTATACACTGGATATAGCATTCCAGTAAGTACTGGAGTTTCTTACACATTCTTCCCAGGATGCGACCCACAACAGCTGACTAACACGTTTTCCTATTTTCATTCCTAGGTGGGCAGGGTGAAGGCAGCGGGGAGCAGTGAGGGTATATTGTAGACACCGGGGAGGGGAGAGGGACGGCAGGAGGGGAGAGGGACGGCAAGAAGAGCATAAGAAGCGGGTGATAGATTTGTCACTTAAGGAGACGTGCAGAGTTAGGCAGCAGGAAAATCTTTCTTTAATCCTTGTGCCCTTATCCCTTCTCTGATTCCCTTCCCACTCCCCCCCCCTCCCCTCCCCATTCCCATCCTCCGCCTCCCTCTCCCCATTCCCCCCCCTTCACATTGTTCCTTTTCTTCGTGATCCCTTTTTTTGCTTCGTTGTTCCCTCTGTTTAGTCTTCTTGTTCCCTCTCTTCCTCCTTGTTCTCTCTCTTCCTCCTTGTTCCCTCTCTTCTTCCTTGTTCCCTCTCTTCTTCCTTGTTCCCTCTCTTCCTTCGCTTTGTCCCTTCTCTTCCTTCTTGTTCAATCTTTTCACGTCTCGTTGTTCTCCCCCCCTTTTTGTCCCTTGTTCAGTTTTGTTCTCTCGTTATCTCCCCTTGTCCTTTCGTTATCTCCCCTTGTCCTTTCGTTATCTCCCCTTGTTCTCTTGTTATCTCCCCTTGTTCTCTCATTATCTCCCCTTCTCTCGTTATTTCCCCTTGTTCTCTCGTTATCTCCCCTAGTTCTGTCGTTCTCGTTATCTCCCCCTCTCCTTTTCTGGTTCTTGAAGTCTTCCTTGGCTCAGACTTGCGACGTTCTTCTCATCTTTTTAAAGAGGAATGAGACAGGTTTAAGACAAGGACAAGTTCCTTGAAGATGTCTGGATCAGCCAGGCTGTGATGGCTCCCGTTGTAGATATGTTGACTACATCACCCTATTATTTGTATTTTTGTTCGTTATTGTTATTACGAATATTATTATTATTATTATTATTATTATTATTATTATTATTATTATTATTATTATTTCGGTGTTATGGTCACGTACTTCACACAAATACATAGGTTTTTGAGGAGTTAAAAATAAGGATGAGTATATTAGAGGGGTGGAATTTTTAATTAATGCTAAAATATACTTGGGTATGTCCTGGAATAATCATAAGAGTTGTTATACACTGTATAAATTATACGGTTATACACGACTCCTTCCTTCCCTCCCTGACTATATTCCTTCCCTCCCTGACTATATTCCTTCCCTCACTGACTATATTCCTTCCCTTCCTTCCCTCACTGACTATATTCCTTCCCTTCCTTCCTTCCCTGACTATATTCCTTCCCTTCCTTCCCTCCCTGACTATATTCTCTCCCTCCCTGACTTCTTCCCCTTCATAATTCCCTCCTTCCCCTCACTGACTCCTCTCTTTCCTCGCTAACTCCTACAAGACTACTTCATTCATTCCTGTCTACCTCACTACCTTCCTGACTGTCTACCTCACTACCTTCCTGACTGTCTACCTCACTACCTTCCTGACTGTCTACCTCACTACCTTCCTGACTGTCTACCTCACTACCTTCCTGACTGTCTACCTCACTACCTTCCTGTCTACCTCACTACCTTCCTCACTGTCTACCTCATTACCTTCCTCACTGTCTACCTCACTACCTTCCTCACTGTCTACCTCACTACCTTCCTGACTGTCTACCTCATTACCTTCCTGTCTACCTCATTACCTTCCTGTCTACCTCACTACCTTCCTGTCTACCTCACTACCTTCTTGACTGTCTACCTCACTACCTTCTTGACTGTCTACCTCACTACCTTCTTGACTGTCTACCTCACTACCTTCTTGACTGTCTACCTCACTACCTTCTTGACTGTCTACCTCACTACCTTCTTGACTGTCTACCTCACTACCTTCTTGACTGTCTACCTCACTGCCTTCCTGACTGTCTACCTCACTACCTTCCTGACTGTCTACCTCACTACGTTCCTGACTGTCTACCTCACTACCTTCCTGACTGTCTACCTCACTACCTTCCTGACTGTCTACCTCACTACCTTCCTGACTGTCTACCTCACTACCTTCCTGACTGTCTACCTCACTACCTTCCTGTCTACCTCACTACCTTCCTGTCTACCTCACTACCTTCCTCACTGTACCTCACTACCTTCCTCACTGTCTACCTCACTACCTTCCTCACTGTCTACCTCATTACCTTCCTGTCTACCTCACTACCTTCCTGACTGTCTACCTCATTACCTTCCTGTCTACCTCACTACCTTCCTGTCTACCTCACTACCTTCCTGACTGTCTACCTCACTACCTTCTTGACTGTCTACCTCACTACCTTCTTGACTGTCTACCTCACTGCCTTCTTGACTGTCTACCTCACTGCCTTCCTGACTGTCTACCTCACTGCCTTCCTGACTGTCTACCTCACTACGTTCCTGACTGTCTACCTTACTACGTTCCTGACTGTCTACCTTACTACGTTCCTGTCTGTCTACCTCACTACCTTCCTCACTGTCTACCTTACTACCTTCCTGTCTACCTCATTACCTTCCTGACTGTCTACCTCACTACCTTCCTGTCTACCTTACTACCTTCCTGACTGTTTACTACCTTCCTGACTGTCTACCTCAATACCTTCCTGACTGTCTACCTCACTACCTTCCTGACTGTCTCCTTTCCCCTCTCCTCTCCACTCTTCTCTATTCCCTCTCCTCACCTCTTCCCTCACTCCTCACATCTTCCCCCCTCTCTCTCCTCACATCTTCCCCCCTCTCTCTCCTCACATCTTCCCCCTCCCCCTCTCTCTCTCTCTCTCCTCACATCTTCCCCCTCCCCCTCTCTCTCTCTCTCTCCTCACATCTTCCCCCCCCCTCTCTCTCTCTCTCTCTCCTCACATCTTCCCCCCCCTCTCTCTCTCTCTCCTCACATCTTACCCCCCCCTCTCTCTCTCTCTCTCTCTCTTCACTTCTTCCCCCCTCTCTCTCCTCACATCTTCCCCCCTCTCTCTCCTCACATCTTCCCCCCTCTCTCTCCTCACATCTTCCCCCCTCTCTCTCCTCGCCTCTTCCCTCACTCCTCACATCTTTCCCCCCTCCCTTCCCCCACCTCTTCCTTAGTAATAGTTTAAAGTGGTATTTCTTGGTTTAGCGGAGTCCAGCTCTTAGGATGAGTCTCGTCAACAAGAGAGAAGAATCACCATAAAATCTACACCAGAGAGAGTAGAAAGTAGGTTCCTGACACGCGTGTACTCTCACGGCGTCCGTCCGTGTACGTGCGTGTCAAATATGTACGCACTTCTAGAGGAGGTATTACCCTCATGAGTTTAGGAAGCGCTTGCACTCTCTCCCTCTCTCTCTCTCTCTCTCACCACACACACACACACACACACCACACACACACACACTACACACACACACACACACACACACACACACAACAAACACACACACACACACACACACACACACACACACACACACACACTACACACACTACACACACACACACTACACACACACACACACACACTACACACACACACACACACACACACACACACACACACTACACACACACACACTACACACACACACACACACTACACACACACACACACACTACACACACACTACACACACACACACACACACACACTACACACACACACACACACACACACACACACACACACACACTACACACACACACTACACACACACACTACACACACACACTACACACACAAACTACACACACACACTACACACACACACACACACTACACACACACACACTACTCACACACACACACACACACTACACACACACACACACACACACACACACACACACACACACACACTACACACACTACACACACACATACACTACACACACACAACACACACATAACACACACACTACACACACACACACACACACACACACACACACACACACACTACACACACACACTACACACACACACTACACACACACACACACTACACACACACACACACTACACACACACACACACACACACTACACACACACACACACACACTACACACACACACACACACTACACACACACACACACTACACACACACACACACACACACACACACACACACACACACACACACACACACACACACACACACACACACACACACACACACACACACACACACACACACACACACACACACTACACACACACACTACACACACACTACACACACACACACACACACACACACACACTACACACACACTACACACACACACACACTACACTACACACACACTACACACACACACACTACACACACACACACACACACACTACACACACACACACACACACACACACTACACACACACTACACACACACTACACACACACACTACACACACACACTACACACACACACTACACACACACACTACACACACACACTACACACACACACTACACACACACACACACACACACACACACACACACACACACACACACACACACACACACACACACACACACACACAACACACACACAACACACACACACAACATACACACACACAACACGCACACACACACACACATACACACACAATTTTTCCCTCATCTCTCAGACTTCTAGATTAATTCTACGGCATACATCTCCCTGATTGGATTCCTTTCATTACCTTGATTGCAATCCCACGTCCAGGATGTTCCAGCTTCCCTCCAAACTTGCTCTCCATCTACCTTTCAACAATTTTCACTGTTTTCCTGTGTCTTTTAGCATGTTTCACAGTGTCCGTGTACGTTTCAGCACGTTCATGTACGTTATAACACGTTTCAATATACCCATGTACGTTTCACTGGTTCGTGTACGTTTCAGAATTGTTCACCTGGGTTCGTGTGCGTTTCATCATGGTTCACCTGGGTTCGTGTACGTTTCAGAATGGTTCACTTGGGTTCGTGTACGTTTCAGCACCTTCCGGTTTATCCATGTACGTTTCCGTATTTTCACGAACGATTACTTGGTAATTATCTTATTATATTGCCTCGCAGATTATCAAGATTACGAAAAATATCCCGAATTCTACTTTCACCCGCAAATTATCCGATGATGGGAGTCATTTGAGGGTAATTTGTGTAAAGGAAAGTTGGGTCGATCATTTAAGTGTCATTCTTGAATTAATGGGGGAGGGGGGAGGCAGAAAATTGTGTGTGTGTGTATAATAGTTACTAGTTGTCAGAGGCACTTACCGATAAACACTTGACTGTTTCGTGTGTGTATGTGTGTGTGTGTGTGTGTGTGTGTGTACTCACCTATTTGTGGTTGCAGGGATCTGTTCACAGCTCCTGGCTCATGTGTAGTGTATGTTTGTTACACAGAAAGATCGCAGTCAGCAGGATTCGAACCTACGTCAGTGAAGGCTTACAAGGTTCCCAAGTGACGCTCTAGACCACTCGGCCACATATTCCTCAAATGCTGGGCAGCCTTATTTACAAGCCATGTTTCTCCCAGCTCGGGCACACCAGTGGGTCTTAAGCAAGGTTTCAAGCTATTCCATTCCCCTCCTGTATGTTCTGACCTTACAAGCGATTTTTATATCAATGCACCACGCAGAAACAAACGGGTAAATACAGAGAAAGATCGCAGTCAGCAGGATTCGAAGCCACGTAAGAGAAGACGAGAAAGGCTAGTGTAAACCTTTGGGACGTTTTGGAACAGATTCACAGCATGAATGTGCAGCCGACAAATCTGCAGCAACTGCGTCATGCTATCATGTCAACATGGACCAGGATCTCTAAGGAATGTTTCCAGCACATTGTTGAATCCATGCCACCAAGAATTTACGTTGTTCTGAGAGCAAAGGCCAGTGAAAGAGTTGGCACTTTTTATTTTTGTCACTGAAAAGTGTTGGCACTGAAGACTTCTACATGGCACTGAGACCTACATGTTACTGTGTGGGACTGGCACTCATAGGCGGAGAATTGAGCCTTCACTCCTCTTAGCTGAATGACCCACTGTTCTGTGTGCAGCGTTGACATTCACACGAACTCTCTTCAGGAATGCATACCTCGGCGGCATTCATCCATTGAATGATACAGATTATATCTATCAGAGTGAAAAAATTACCTTTCATACTTAAGGTTTTTCAGCGGCCGAGTAGGTCATAGTTGAAGGTAATTGATTAAGGTAATTTAGAGGTGATTGAAGGTAAGTGATTGTTAGTGGGAAGGCTATTGTGTGTGACAGAATAGCCTTCACCTGATTTTGGGTTGATGCAGTAGTTCCCAGTCCTTCTTGTTGATTGATTGTTCAACCAGGTTGTTGCTGGTGGCTCACTGGTCGACAGGGCCATCACAGCCTGGTTGATCTGGCACTCGCTGGAGGCAGTGATTTAAGTTTTCTTTTAAAAAGTTCAACATTTGCTGCGGTAATATTTTTGATATCTGCTGGTAGCAGGTTCAAGAATCTTGAACCACGCATGTTGACAGTGTTCTCTTATTGTGCCCCCTGCTTTTATCTGGGATTATGTTACACTTCCTCCCATATCTCTCACTCTAATAAGTTGTTATTGTTCCCAGCATTACCAATAGACCCCTGTCTGTCTTCAAGAGGGAGCTGGACAGGTACCTAAACTCAATTCCTGACCAGCCGGGCTGTGGTTCGTATGTCGGTTTGCGTGCGGCCAACGGTAGCATCCTGGTTGATCAGGCCCTGATCCATCGCGAGGCCTGGCAATGAACCGGGCCGCGGGGGCGTTGACCCCCGAAACACCCTCCAGGTGTACTCCAGGTATGGTGCCCTTGCTTTTATTTGGGTTTTCTCTCATTCCAGTAAGTTGTGGTAGTGTGTAGTGTTGGAAGATAGCCCTCCAGTATCTTCCATGTATAATTGCGTATAATACAGCGAGTACATGAAGCATTCCTATTAGCTTAAAGATTAATCGGTTCTATGTGGGCAGTAAACACTATTTTTCCCAGTTCTGCTATCTTGCCCACACTGAACAAATTCGTCAACACTGAACACTACTCCAAGCGAAGGAGCACAAGTGACTCCTTTGGCACTGTATCCCATGTTTTGAATGTTCTCATTTTCCACTGTCTTTTTCCTGACTGTTGCTGATCCTTGGGATGTTGCATGGTGTTGTTGGCGTTGTATGTTCATTGTTACATTGCTGTTCTCGTGATTAATGGAGGGAGGATCGAGCCTCCACTCGTCCTTGCACTGAATGACCCACACGGGTTTAGCTCCTCACGTATATATGTTAATGGGGCTGTCACATGTTGAAAAGCCTCGTCCACGCTGTTATGTCTCTGAAATTGTTGTTCTATTGTTACAGTAGTTGTTGTTCCATTGAATTACTTTCTCCCCCCTCCCTCCCTCCCTCCCCTTCTCCCTGTTTCCCACTCTCCCACCCCTCCCTCTCTCCTCCATTCTTCCTGTCTGTCTGTCTGTCTCTCTCTCTCTCTCTCTCTCTCTCTCTCTCTCTCTCTCTCTCTCTCTCTCTCTCAACTTTATTGACAATCTATTTACAGGTTAAGGATTCCTAACTTTATTGACAAGCTAAGAGCTGTTCCCTACATCAGCTCATTTGAAAGCATTTTTATTGTTATGAAACATACAAGTAGGAAACAGGATGAAGTTGGAGCCATCTGTGGGCCAGCATTTTCATCTGATCAACTGTCTTTATCTCGTTGACATCATAATGGTGTACGAATGTGTTCCATACTCGAGTCATCCTGAGAACAAATGATCTTAGATGAAGAGATGTTCTGGAGAAGGTTACAGCCAGAGTGAAGTTGCTGCTTTCTGCCCGTCTTGTGGTATAGAAACTTGCATCACGCTGTCCTCGAAGTGGATCCAAGTGTGGTACTTTTACAATATTGGCCTTGTACATAACAGTAAGGCCACCCACATCCCTCCTGTGTTTAAAGCTCTGCTGAAATGACAGATCTATCCAGGATTGGTCCAGGCGAGAGATGAGACCTCTTGCACTGTTCTCTACTCTGTCAAGCAGTCGCAGATGAGAAGGGAGGCAGGCGAACCAAGAAAGTGGAGCATACTCAAGGTGTGAGCGTACTTGTGCCTCATACAAAATCTTGCAACCCCTGCTGTCAAGCAGATGCAAGATACGGCGAAGTGCTGTAAGCTTCCTGGCTGCCTTGTTTGCAAGATTTACAACGTGGTTTTTCATGGTCAGTTTGGAGTCAAATTTCACCCCAAGGATATCAACTTCTTCCCCAGGTGCCAACACCCTCTCAGTCATCCCTACTACTGCACCGGCATTACCATCTTGGTGCCTGGAGATCATCATTTGTGATTCTCTCTCTCTCTCTCTCTCTCTCTCTCTCTCTCTCTCTCTCTCTCTCTCTCTCTCTCTCTCTCTCTCTCTCTCTCTCTCCTTTTTTACACAGGGTTTGACAAGGTTAAGGATCCCTAGCTTTATTGACAAGCTATTTACAGGTTAAGGATTCCTAATTTTATTGGCAAGCTAAGAGCTGTTACCTACATCAGCTCATTTGAAAGCATTTTTATTGTTATGAGACATACAAGTAGGGAACATGATGAAGTTGGAGCCATCTGTGGGCCAGCATTTTCATTTGATCAACTGACTTTATCTCGTTGACATCATTATGCTGTACGAATGTGTTCCATACTCGAGTCATCCTGGGTATATAGGATCTCAGATGGAGTGAAGTTCTGGAGAAGGGTACAGCCAGAGTGAAGTTGCTGCTTTCTGCCCGTCTTGTGGCATAAAAGCTTGTTTCACGCTGTCCTCGAAGTGGATCCAAGTGTGGTACTTTGACAATATTGGCCTTGTACATAACAGTAAGGCCACCCACATCCCTCCTGTGTTGAAGGCTCTGCTGAAATGACAGATCTATCCAGGATGGGTCCAGGCGAGAGATGAGACGTCTTGCTCTGTTCTCTACTCTACTCTACTCTCTCTCTCTCTCTCTCTCTCTCTCTCTCTCTCTCTCTCTCTCTCTCTCTCTCTCTCCCCCTCTCCCTCCTGATACAGAAGCCTGTTTCCTATCTGCCATTATTACTTGTACCTTGTATTACTTCCTCCATTCTCTCCCTAATTAATCTTGTGTTTGTTTTCAGCTTTTTTACCTTGTTCGCTCGTGTATTTGATCTTCTCTCCCCTTCAACGAGGGTGCCTCCTTGCCTGCGAAGGGCTCTTGAGTTGAAGAATTGGAGCTGCCTTCTTGGAATGTATGTGATCCCCCCCCCCAACACCACCATTAAGAAAGATCCTATATCCGGACTGTTTTAGCGCTTCACCATGAATAGTAAAATTATCAGGAAGACCTGGAAGCAGTGGGCCCACTGAAAGACTAATAATCTAGGAAGACCTGGAAATAATGGGACCACTGAAAGACTAATAATCTAGGAAGACCTGGAAATAATGGGACCACTGAAAGACTAATAATCCAGGAAGACCTGGAAATAATGGGACCACTGAAAGACTAATAATCTAGGAAGACCTGGAAATAATGGGACCACTGAAAGACTAATAATCTAGGAAGACTTGGAAGCAGTGGGCCCACTGAAAGACTAATAATCCAGGAAGACCTGGAAATAATGGGACCACTGAAAGACTAATAATCTAGGAAGACTTGGAAGCAGTGGGCCCACTGAAAGACTAATAATCCAGGAAGACCTGGAAATAATGGGACCACTGAAAGACTAATAATCTAGGAAGACCTGGAAATAATGGGACCACTGAAAGACTAATAATCTAGGAAGACCTGGAAATAATGGGACCACTGAAAGACTAATAATCCAGGAAGACCTGGAAATAATGGGACCACTGAAAGACTAATAATCTAGGAAGACCTGGAAATAATGGGACCACTGAAAGACTAATAATCTAGGAAGACTTGGAAGCAGTGGGCCCACTGAAAGACTAATAATCCAGGAAGACCTGGAAATAATGGGACCACTGAAAGACTAATAATCTAGGAAGACCTGGAAATAATGGGACAACTGAAAGACTAATAATCTAGGAAGACCTGGAAATAATGGGACCACTGAAAGACTAATAATCTAGGAAGACCTGGAAATAATGGGACCACTGAAAGACTAATAATCCAGGAAGACCTGGAAATAATGGGACCACTGAAAGACTAATAATCTAGGAAGACCTGGAAATAATGGGACCACTGAAAGACTAATAATCTAGGAAGACTTGGAAGCAGTGGGCCCACTGAAAGACTAATAATCCAGGAAGACCTGGAAATAATGGGACCACTGAAAGACTAATAATCTAGGAAGACTTGGAAGCAGTGGGCCCACTGAAAGACTAATAATCCAGGAAGACCTGGAAATAATGGGACCACTGAAAGACTAATAATCTAGGAAGACCTGGAAATAATGGGACCACTGAAAGACTAATAATCTAGGAAGACCTGGAAATAATGGGACCACTGAAAGACTAATAATCCAGGAAGACCTGGAAATAATGGGACCACTGAAAGACTAATAATCTAGGAAGACCTGGAAATAATGGGACCACTGAAAGACTAATAATCTAGGAAGACTTGGAAGCAGTGGGCCCACTGAAAGACTAATAATCCAGGAAGACCTGGAAATAATGGGACCACTGAAAGACTAATAATCTAGGAAGACCTGGAAATAATGGGACCACTGAAAGACTAATAATCTAGGAAGACCTGGAAATAATGGGACCACTGAAAGACTAATAATCTAGGAAGACCTGGAAATAATGGGACCACTGAAAGACTAATAATCCAGGAAGACCTGGAAATAATGGGACCACTGAAAGACTAATAATCTAGGAAGACCTGGAAATAATGGGACCACTGAAAGACTAATAATCTAGGAAGACTTGGAAGCAGTGGGCCCACTGAAAGACTAATAATCCAGGAAGACCTGGAAATATTGGGACCACTGAAAGACTAATAATCTAGGAAGACTTGGAAGCAGTGGGCCCACTGAAAGACTAATAATCCAGGAAGACCTGGAAATAATGTGACCACTGAAAGACTAATAATCTAGGAAGGCCTGGAAATAATGGAACCACTGAAACACTAATAATCTAGGAAGACCTGGAAATAATGGGACCACTGAAAGACTAATAATCTAGGAAGACTTGGAAGCAGTGGGCCCACTGAAAGACTAATAATCCAGGAAGACCTGGAAATAATGGGACCACTGAAAGACTAATAATCTAGGAAGACCTGGAAATAATGGGACCACTGAAAGACTAATAATCTAGGAAGACCTGGAAATAATGGGACCACTGAAAGACTAATAATCTAGGAAGACCTGGAAATAATGGGACCACTGAAAGACTAATAATCCAGGAAGACCTGGAAATAATGGGACCACTGAAAGACTAATAATCCAGGAAGACCTGGAAATAATGGGACCACTGAAAGACTAATAATCCAGGAAGACCTGGAAATAATGGGACCACTGAAAGACTAATAATCTAGGAAGACCTGGAAATAATGGGACCACTGAAAGACTAATAATCTAGGAAGACCTGGAAATAATGGGACCACTGAAAGACTAATAATCTAGGAAGACCTGGAAATAATGGGACCACTGAAAGACTAATAATCTAGGAAGACCTGGAAATAATGGGACCACTGAAAGACTAATAATCCAGGAAGACCTGGAAATAATGGGACCACTGAAAGACTAATAATCCAGGAAGACCTGGAAATAATGGGACCACTGAAAGACTAATAATCCAGATAGTAGAACTAGTCGTACAAGCAACTAACAGATGTGGAAGTCTTGAAGCGGAAACTGGATCACAGCTTGCTGCTGGTGCTGCTTCTCTCTCTCTCTCACCCATTCACTCTTACCAGACCAGAATTTATACTGTCATGTAGATCTGTGATGTTATGGTCAAAGTATACCTTATTTTTGATTGTTTCTGATTAGTTCCTCGTTGCTCGTGAAGATAAGATCCATCGTATTCATTCCTAGTGCATTCTGCGATCTGTTTGTGAAAAGTTGGCTCTGAGCCAAGATTCCATTAATACCCTGGTATGTACCTGTTGAGCTAGCTTGCTTCCAGGAACAGTTACTAGGATCTCAATAGAAATAAATCACTTTGTCTGACTGTTTCTTTTTGGGGTTATCCTAGGTAATTTACACATTTTACTATGTATCATAATTTGTGTAACTATTTATCTGTACCTGCCTGGAGTCTACTTGGAGGGTATTCCGGGGATTTTCGCTCCCGCGGCCCGGTCTACGACCAGGCCTCGATGTGGATCAGGACCTGATCAGCCAGGCTGTTATTGCAGGCCGCACGTAGTCCACCGTACGAACCACAGCCCGGCTGATCCGGCACCGACTTTAAGTATCTGCCCAGCTCCCTCTTGAAGGCAGCCAGGGGCCTATTGGTAATTCCCCTTATGCATGGTGGGAGGCTGTTGAACAGTCTTGGGCCGCGGACACTTATGATGTTTTCTCTTAGTGTACCAATGGCGACCCTACTTTTCACTGGGGGTATTTTGCACCACCTCCCCAGTCTTTTACTTTCGTAGGGAGTGATTTCCGTGTGCAGATTCAGGACCATTCCTTGTAGGATTTTCTAAGTGTAGATTATGATACATCTCTCTCGCCTGCGTTCCAGTGAGCACAAGTCAAGTGCTTCCAAACGTTCCCAGTAGTTGAGGTGCTTGATGGAACTTATTTGTGCAGTAAAGGTTCTCTGTAAACTCTTTAATACCCAGAATTTCTACTGTATCATTTATGGATTTTAACAGTTTTGTGCAACAAACTGTCTCTCTCACAGCTATAAACATTGTAGTCTTCACTCATATCTCATCGAGCAAAACATCCCTTGTGTATGTTTGTGTAAATACTCCATTGTCCTTGGCTTCTGTGATGGGTCCCCACTACTGTGATCAATTCCTCTCTGAACAATGACCTCATCCACCCCTCGCTCACCTTTTGACCTCACGCTAATAACTCCATCTCTCCTGACCTGACCCACGTGCCACGCTTCGTGGAGAGTGAGTGAGCGAGTGAGTTGAGAAAGGGTAAATCGTGCCCACGTGCCTGTACCACGTGTCATAATACGGAAAACCGGAAGTGGTGATGTTCCGGTATATGGGCATTCCTCTCTTCCACGCCCACCCTTACCCGCGCACCCCCTCCTCCTCCACCCTCCTGCACCTCCACCATCCTCCATCAACCCTCTCCTCTTCCACCCGTCCTCATTCCATTTCACTCCAGGGCGGACCGAAATGGAATATTTTCTGGTAGTTTTCAATATTATTCAAACTGCTCCTCACCCAAGTGGAAATGTGTGTTATCAGTAAATGTGTTTTGCTACCTTTTGTTGCCGAATCGGCTAGTTTATTGTGCACCACTTATCCATCCTGTGGATGATAGTGGCTAGTTTATTGTGCACCACTTATCCATCCTGTGGATGATAGTGGCTAGTTTATTGTGCACCACTTATCCATCCTGTGGATGATAGTGGCTAGTTTATTGTGCACCACTTATCCATCCTGTGGATGGTAGTGGCTAGTTTATTGTGCACAACATATTCATCCTGTGGATGGCAGTGGCTAGTTTATTGTGCACAACATATTCATCCTGTGGATGGCAGTGGCTAGTTTATTGTGCACCACTTATCCATCCTGTGGATGATAGTGGCTAGTTTATTGTGCACCACTTATCCATCCTGTGGATGATAGTGGCTAGTTTATTGTGCACCACTTATCCATCCTGTGGATGATAGTGGCTAGTTTATTGTGCACCACTTATCCATCCTGTGGATGATAGTGGCTAGTTTATTGTGCACCACTTATCCATCCTGTGGATGATAGTGGCTAGTTTATTGTGCACCACTTATCCATCCTGTGGATGATAGTGGCTAGTTTATTGTGCACCACTTATCCATCCTGTGGATGATAGTGGCTAGTTTATTGTGCACCACTTATCCATCCTGTGGATGGTAGTGGCTAGTTTATTGTGCACAACATATTCATCCTGTGGATGATAGTGGCTAGTTTATTGTGCACCACTTATCCATCCTGTGGATGATAGTGGCTAGTTTATTGTGCACCACTTATCCATCCTGTGGATGATAGTGGCTAGTTTATTGTGCACCACTTATCCATCCTGTGGATGATAGTGGCTAGTTTATTGTGCACCACTTATCCATCCTGTGGATGATAGTGGCTAGTTTATTGTGCACCACTTATCCATCCTGTGGATGGTAGTGGCTAGTTTATTGTGCACAACATATTCATCCTGTGGATGGCAGTGGCTAGTTTATTGTGCACCACTTATCCATCCTGTGGATGATAGTGGCTAGTTTATTGTGCACCACTTATCCATCCTGTGGATGGTAGTGGCTAGTTTATTGTGCACAACATATTCATCCTGTGGATGATAGTGGCTAGTTTATTGTGCACCACTTATCCATCCTGTGGATGATAGTGGCTAGTTTATTGTGCACCACTTATCCATCCTGTGGATGATAGTGGCTAGTTTATTGTGCACCACTTATCCATCCTGTGGATGATAGTGGCTAGTTTATTGTGCACCACTTATCCATCCTGTGGATGATAGTGGCTAGTTTATTGTGCACCACTTATCCATCCTGTGGATGGTAGTGGCTAGTTTATTGTGCACCACTTATCCATCCTGTGGATGGTAGTGGCTAGTTTATTGTGCACAACATATTCATCCTGTGGATGGCAGTGGCTAGTTTATTGTGCACCATATATCCATCTTGTGGATGGTAGTGCAAGAGCATGTGGATGCACAAAAGGCCCAGGAACTAGGCCTCTAGATTTATATCAACAGTTGACTTATCTGTTGCAAGTAAATTTAGGAAATTTGCTTAATATGTCTGTTATCTTATGTTCACTAATGAGATATTTTGACATATTACATAGATTATTATACTGTCTATCTCTATAATCTTCAGTAAGTGGACAATTAAGCACATAGTGTTGAAGATAGTAACCATAAGACTGACCACATACTTTGCATTTAGTTTGATTATTATCTGTGTCTGCTAACCGAGCCTAAGCCTGGCTACTGCATCATCAGTGTTCACAATGCAAGTTGCTTCATAAATGTACTTATCTACGTTCATTTTATCGTAGTTATAGATCTGCTCAGGCTTCTAACTGCATTCCTATAACATTCATATTAATTATTTACTTCTCTCAAACCAGTGCCTTCCCATATCCTTTAACACAATATACAGTCCTGGCAAGAGAGAGATTGAACGAGTGATGGTAAATGTGTTTCCTCTTAATTGGTCCATTCTACCTCTGTTGGAGATGGCAGTGTTAAAAATAGTTTCTAGCACCACCCAGGACCATAATCCTAGCACCACCCAGGGCCATGATCCTAGCACCATCCACGACCATGAACCTAGCACCACCCAGAACCATAAACCTAGCACCACCCAGAACCATAAACCTAGCACCACCCAGGACCATGATCCTAGCACCACCCAGGACCATGAACCTAGCACCACCCAGGACCATGAACCTAGCACCACCCAGGACCATGATCCTAGCACCACCCAGGACCATGAACCTAGCACCACCCAGGACCATGATCCTAGCACCACCCAGGACCATGAACCTAGCACCACCCAGGACCATGATCCTAGCACCACCCAGGACCATGATCCTAGCACCACCCAGGACCATGAACCTAGCACCACCCAGGACCATGAACCTAGCACCACACAGGACCATGAACCTAGCACCACCCAGGACCATGATCCTAGCACCTCCCAGGACCATGATCCTAGCACCACCCAGGACCATGATCCTAGCACCACCCAGGACCATGATCCTAGCACCACCCAGGACCATGATCCTAGCACCACCCAGGACCATGAACCTAGCACCACCCAGGACCATGATCCTAGCACCACCCAGGACCATGATCCTAGCACCACCCAGGACCATGAACCTAGCACCACCCAGGACCATGAACCTAGCACCACCCAGGACCATGATCCTAGCACCACCCAGGACCATGAACCTAGCACCACCCAGGACCATGAACCTAGCACCACCCAGGACCATGATCCTAGCACCACCCAGGACCATGATCCTAGCACCACCCAGGACCATGATCCTAGCACCACCCAGGACCATGAACCTAGCACCACCCAGGACCATGAACCTAGCACCACCCAGGACCATGAACCTAGCACCACCCAGGACCATGAACCTAGCACCACCCAGGACCATGAACCTAGCACCACCCAGGACCATGATCCTAGCACCACCCAGGATCATGATCCTAGCACCACCCAGGACCATGAACCTAGCACCACCCAGGACCATGAACCTAGCACCACCCAGGACCATGATCCTAGCACCACCCAGGACCATGAACCTAGCACCACCCAGGACCATGATCCTAGCACCACCCAGGACCATGAACCTAGCACCACCCAGGACCATGAACCTAGCACCACCCATGACCATGAACCTAGCACCACCCAGGACCATGAACCTAGCACCACCCAGGACCATGATCCTAGCACCACCCAGGACCATGAACCTAGCACCACCCAGGACCATGATCCTAGCACCACCCAGGACCATGAACCTAGCACCACCCAGGACCATGATCCTAGCACCACCCAGGACCATGATCCTAGCACCACCCAGGACCATGAACCTAGCACCACCCAGGACCATGAACCTAGCACCACCCAGGACCTCGGAGTAACATCATCATAGCAACTGAGACTAAGTCGAGCACATCCGGGTCAGCAGTAATCATCGTGTGTGTTAGTGCGTGTGTGTGTGTGTGTGTGTATGCTCGTTTGCATGCGTGCATGTGTGTACGTGCTTAAACATTGAAGTCCGTGGTTCGATCCCCGGTGCGGATGGAAACATTTGGGCGTGTTACCTTAAAGACACCTGCTGTCACTGTTCACCTATCAATAAGTAGGTACCTGGGTGTTAGTCGACTGGTGTGGGTCGCATCCTGGAGACAAAATTAACCTAAGTTGCGAGAAATGCTCTGCATAACCATGGGCTTTCTATATGGTATGTCAGCTATGGTCTGTATAAGTTTTATCATGTGCTTGAAGAAATACAGATTATTATTATTATTATTATTATTACATGCGTTCGTGCGTGAGCTCTGGATTATTTGCTACTACTGGGGTGTCGAATCCGGGCTTTTTGCTACTACTGGGGTGTCGAATCCGGGCTTTTTGCTACTACTGGGGTGTCGAATCCGGGCTTTTTGCTACTACTGGGGTGTCGAATCCGGGCTTTTTGCTACTACTGGGGTGTCGAATCCGGGCTTTTTGCTACTACTGGGGTGTCGAATCCGGGCTTTTTGCTACTACTGGGGTGTCGAATCCGGGCTTTTTGCTACTACTGGGGTGTCGAATCCGGGCTTTTTGCTACTACTGGGGTGTCGAATCCGGGCTTTTTGCTACTTCTGGGGTGTCGAATCCGGGCTTTTTGCTACTTCTGGGGTGTCGAATCCGAGCTTTTTGCTACTTCTGGGGTGTCGAATCCGAGCTTTTTGCTACTACTGATGTGTCGAATCCGGGCTTTTTGCTACTGGGGTGTCGAATCCGGACATTTTGCTACTACTGATGTGTCGAATCCGGGCTTTTTGCTACTGGGGTGTCGAATCCGCGCTTTTTGCTACTACTGGGGTGTCGAATCCGGGCTTTTTGCTACTTCTGGGGTGTCGAATCCGGGCTTTTTGCTACTTCTGGGGTGTCGAATCCGAGCTTTTTGCTACTTCTGGGGTGTCGAATCCGAGCTTTTTGCTACTTCTGGGGTGTCGAATCCGGGCTTTTTGCTACTTCTGGGGTGTCGAATCCGGGCTTTTTGCTACTTCTGGGGTGTCGAATCTGAGCTTTTTGCTACTTCTGAGGTGTCGAATCCGGGCTTTTTGCTACTTCTGGGGTGTCGAATCCGGGCTTTTTGCTACTTCTGGGGTGTCGAATCCGAGCTTTTTGCTACTTCTGAGGTGTCGAATCCGGGCTTTTTGCTACTTCTGGGGTGTCGAATCCGGGCTTTTTGCTACTTCTGGGGTGTTGAATCCGGGCTTTTTGCTACTTCTGGGGTGTCGAATCCGGATATTTTGGTACTAGGGTGTCGATTCCGGGCTTTTTGCTACTACTGGGGTGTCGAATCCGGGCTTTTTGCTACTACTGAGGTGTCGAATCCGGGCTTTTTGCTACTACTGGGGTGTCGAATCCGGACGTTTTGCTACTCCTGGGGTGTCGAATCCAGGCTTTTTGCTCAGCCTGTCGACTACTCACGAACAGCCATTGTATTTGTGGCTTCATGGGCCTTATCATACCCACTCTTACAACTGCGTATGACGTCTTCTGGACACTGTATGACGTGTTCAGTTTTGGCTCAATGTTCTTCTGTTCTCTACCCAGTGTTTTCTTCACTTTCTCCTGACTTTCTCGAGAATGTGAGAACATTCAGTGTACACTAAATATTTGTGTAGATTATGGGAAGTGAGCATGTGTAGGTGTATGTGTACGTGGGAGCGTGTGCAGGTGTGAGCATGTGTACGTGGGAGCGTGTGCAGGTGTGAGCATGTGTACGTGGGAGCGTGTGCAGGTGTGAGCATGTGTACGTGGGAGCGTGTGCAGGTGTGAGCATGTGTACGTGGGAGCGTGTGCAGGTGTGAGCATGTGTACGTGGGAGCGTGTGCAGGTGTGAGCATGTGTACGTGGGAGCGTGTGCAGGTGTGAGCATGTGTACGTGGGAGCGTGTGCAGGTGTGAGCATGTGTACGTGGGAGCGTGTGCAGGTGTGAGCATGTGTACGTGGGAGCGTGTGCAGGTGTGAGCATGTGTACGTGGGAGCGTGTGCAGGTGTGAGCATGTGTACGTGGGAGCGTGTGCAGGTGTGAGCATGTGTACGTGGGAGCGTGTGCAGGTGTGAGCATGTGTATGTGGGAGCGTGTGCAGGTGTGAGCATGTGTACGTGGGAGCGTGTGCAGGTGTGAGCATGTGTACGTGGGAGCGTGTGCAGGTGTGAGCATGTGTACGTGGGAGCGTGTGCAGGTGTGAGCATGTGTACGTGGGAGCGTGTGCAGGTGTGAGCATGTGTACGTGGGAGCGTGTGCATGTGTACGTGGGAGCGTGTGCAGGTGTGAGCATGTGTACGTGGGAGCGTGTGCAGGTGTATGTGTACGTGGGAGCGTGAGCATGTGTTCGTGGGAGCGTGTGCAGGTGTGAGCATGTGTACGTGGGAGCGTGTGCAGGTGTGAGCATGTGTTCGTGAGAGCGTGTGCAGGTGTGAGCATGTGTACGTGGGAGCGTGTGCAGGTGTGAGCATGTGTACGTGGGAGCGTGTGCAGGTGTGAGCATGTGTACGTGGGAGCGTGTGCAGGTGTGAGCATGTGTTCGTGGGAGCGTGTGCAGGTGTGAGCATGTGTATGTGGGAGCGTGTGCAGGTGTGAGCATGTGTACGTGGGAGCGTGTGCAGGTGTGAGCATGTGTTCGTGGGAGCGTGTGCAGGTGTGAGCATGTGTTCGTGGGAGCGTGTGCAGGTGTGAGCATGTGTATGTGGGAGCGAGTACAGGTGTGAGCATGTGTACGTGGGAGCGTGTGCAGGTGTGAGCATGTGTTCGTGGGAGCGTGTGCAGGTGTGAGCATGTGTACGTGGGAGCGTGTGCAGGTGTGAGCATGTGTACGTGGGAGCGTGTGCAGGTGTGAGCATGTGTACGTGGGAGCGTGTGCAGGTGTGAGCATGTGTACGTGGGAGCGTGTGCAGGTGTGAGCATGTGTACGTGGGAGCGTGTGCAGGTGTGAGCATGTGTACGTGGGAGCGTGTGCAGGTGTGAGCATGTGTACGTGGGAGCGTGTGCAGGTGTGAGCATGTGTACGTGTTCTGCTCGCCCATTCATTCTTAACGTTAAATACCACATGTTTTCGTTCGTATTTTCAGATTTTCACCTCAGAAACTAATTTAAGACACTTGCTGAAACACTTGTTTTACAGTATTGGTTAAGTTACCCCCTCCGTCCCTACCCTCCCCCTCCGTCCCTACCCTCCCCCCCTCCCGTCCCTACCCTCCCCCCCTCCCGTCCCTACCCTCCCCCCCTCCCGTCCCTACCCTCCCCCCCTCCCGTCCCTACCCTCCCCCCTCCCGTCCCTACCCTTCCCCCTCCCGTCCCTACCCTCCCCCCCTCCCGTCCCTACCCTCCCCCCTCCCATCCCTACCCTCCCCCCTCCCGTCCCAACTCTCCCCCCGTATCACTATAGCTTCCTCTCCCTCCCTTCCCCATCTCTTCCTCTTCCTCTCTCACACATCTCTCCTTCCTCTCCCCTCTCTCTCCCCTCCCTCTCTCCTCTCTCTCCCCTCCCTCACTCCTCCCTCATTTCTCCTCTCCGGTCCCTCCCCCCTCTTCTCTCCCCACCCCACCATTTACGTCAAGCACCACTTACGCCTGACGTTCCACTCTTGATACAATTGTTAAGACCTCAAACTGCGTTGTTTGCTCCCCCCTTCCCAGTATTACCACTATTACAAAAAAGTAATTTTTAAATGAAGATGGTAAGATTTACTCCTTTTGTAATAAAGAGTTCGGGATACATAAATACACACATTAATATAAATTAATCTTTAATATATAAAAATCAACTATCTTTGGTCTAGAGGTATTTGAACTATGATATTTGTACATGTTACTATAATAAATTATAATTAGCATCTAACTAAAATAATTAATAACCCTACACAGGGTACAACTCTTGACACTACTGTCACTATATATATATATATCTCTATGCTAAAACAATAAATTATAAATAACATTTTTATAATAATAAATTACAATCAACTGCCTCTCACGACACGAAGTCAGTCACACGACACTGTTCAGTGTACACTACAACCAGGCCATCTTCAGTGTCCCACGACACCCTTTTCATCTCAGTGTTCCACTACGGTCCTGTGCATATCTCAGTGTTCCACTCCATCGTACGTCCCTCAGTGTCACACTACGGTCCTGGCCCAGTTCAGTGTAACACTCCAACCTTTTCTTCATGTAATGTCCCACTAAACAGCATCTGACGACTCCGGCCCACAGTTGATCAACGTAGACGGTGAGTCCACAGACATCACCGGTAGTCCAGTAAATCCTCTCCAAAGGCGGTTGACACACCGCTAGCCGAACACCATGCTGCAAGCTCACTGAATGCGGCCGTCAAGTAACTGAGGCCAACAGACTCAGTGAGCTGCGGTGAGCGGTTCTTCTAACGCCAGTAGATAGGTACGATTCGGTGGTCAGGTACCTACTGCATAGACGTGTACCCTGAGGAGTTCAGGTACTTAATGTTGAAGCCAGTAGACGTGTACCCTTCGGTGGTCAGGTACCTACTGCTTAGGTGTGTACAGCGAGGCGCTCAGGTACATAATATTTCTAAAGCCAGTAGACGTGTACCCTTCGGTGGTCAGGTACCTACTGCTTAGGTGTGTACAGCGAGGCGCTCTGGTACATACTGTTACTAAAGCCAGTAGACGTGTACCCTTCGGTGGTCAGGTACCTACTGCTTAGGTGTGTACAGCGAGGCGCTCTGGTACATACTGTTACTAAAGCCAGTAGACGTGTACCCTTCGGTGGTCAGGTACCTACTGCTTAGGTGTGTACAGCGAGGCGCTCTGGTACATACTGTTACTAAAGCCAGTAGACGTGTACCCTTCGGTGGTCAGGTACCTACTGCTTAGGTGTGTACCGTGAGGCACTCAGGCTCTTACTGCTCTAAGGCCGGCTCAGCAGCCCCCACATTGGGTTTGATGACGCACCCAGTGGTACTGCCGGCCGGCAGGTTAACTATTTAACCGCTGGTTTGGCAGGGGCCGCAACAACCACCCACCTCCACCACCCCAGTATTACCACCCAAATCCCCCTCCCCAGTATTACCACCCACCTCCTCCACCCCAGTATTTCCACCTACCTCCTCCACCCCAGTATTACCACCTACCTCCTCCACCCCAGTATTACCACATACCTCCCCCACCCCCAGTATTACCACCCACCTCCCCCACCCCCAGTATTACCACCCACCTCCCCCACCCCCAGTATTACCACCCACCTCCCCCACCCCCAGTATTACCACCCACCTCCCCCACCCCAGTATTACCACCCACCTTCCCCACCCCAATATTACCAACCACCTCCCCAACCCTAATATTACCACCCACCACCCCCACTCCAGTATTACCACCCACCTCCCCCACCCCAGAATAACCACCCATGTCCCCCACTCCAATATTACCGCACCTCCCCTCACCCTCCATCCCTACACGCCTCCCCTCACCCTCCATCCCTACACACCTCCTCTCACCCTCCATCCCTACACACCACCTCTCACCCAGCATCGCCACACACCTTCCCCACCCACAACACCACCCTCACCATCCTTCACACACCTTTACAGTCTTCTTTCACTCTCCCTTCTCCTGTCGTTCATTATCTTGCCCTCTTTTTCCTTCATTTTCTCTCCTCGTTCGCATCTGCCCTCTTGCCTCATTCTTCATCACCAGATTATTTTCCTATTTTCCTATCCCTCTCTTCCTCTCTCATCCTCCTGGCACTGTTGCATCACTGGGGCACTATTGCATAATAAGCTTATGACGGAGCATGGCACTCTGGGAGAACCTAGTGCGGGTGCCCTGCTTGTGAGGTGCCGTTGTTGTTGCTGCTGCTGCTGTTGTTGTTGTTGCTGTTGTTCCTGCTGTTGCTACTGCTGTTGCTGCTGCTGCTGTCGCTGCTGTTCCTGCTGTTGCTACTGCTGCTGCTTCCTTGTTTAGTAGCGATTAGGCACTATTTTTGGGCGAGTAATTGGGCTTCTTACTATTATTCTCCTCCTACTATTACTACTACCATCTGCGTCTGTCAACGTGCGTGTCTACACACAAGACTACCCATGTGCGTGTCTACACACAAGACTACCCATGTGCGTGTCTACACACAAGACTACCCATGTGCGTGTCTACACACAAGACTACCCATGTGCGTGTCTACACACAAGACTACCCATGTGCGTGTCTACACACAAGACTACCCATGTGCGTGTCTACACACAAGACTACCCATGTGCGTGTCTACACACAAGACTACCCATGTGCGTGTCTACACACAAGACTACCCATGTGCGTGTCTACACACAAGACTACCCATGTGCGTGTCTACATACAAGACTACCCATGTGCGTGTCTGCGCAGAAGACTACCCATGTGCGTGTCTGCGCAGAAGACTACCCATGTGCGTGTCTGCGCAGAAGACTACCCATGTGCGTGTCTGCGCAGAAGACTACCCATGTGCGTGTCTGCGCAGAAGACTACCCATGTGCGTGTCTGCGCAGAAGACTACCCATGTGCGTGTCTGCGCAGAAGACTACCCATGTGCGTGTCTGCGCAGAAGACTACCCATGTGCGTGTCTGCGCAGAAGACTACCCATGTGCGTGTCTGCGCAGAAGACTACCCATGTGCGTGTCTGCGCAGAAGACTACCCATGTGCGTGTCTGCGCAGAAGACTACCCATGTGCGTGTCTGCGCAGAAGACTACCCATGTGCGTGTCTGCGCAGAAGACTACCCATGTGCGTGTCTGCGCAGAAGACTACCCATGTGCGTGTCTGCGCAGAAGACTACCCATGTGCGTGTCTGCGCAGAAGACTACCCATGTGCGTGTCTGCGCAGAAGACTACCCATGTGCGTGTCTGCGCAGAAGACTACCCATGTGCGTGTCTGCGCAGAAGACTACCCATGTGCGTGTCTGCGCAGAAGACTACCCATGTGCGCGTCTGCACAGAAGACTACCCATGTGCGCGTCTGCACAGAAGACTACCCATGTGCGCGTCTGCACAGGATACACAGGTGCGCGTTTACATAGACGCATACACATGTGCGTCTTTGCATAGTCGCCTACACATGTGCGCGTTTGCATAGACGCCTACACATTTGGGAGTGTGCATCGACATGGTGTACACACAAAGTTACACATGAGCGTGCGTGTGTAACATCATATGAATGATCTCTGGGAGCCATGATGACTCAGCACGTTGTATATCACCCATCCCAGATGGGGGAGAAGTGAGAGGTGACGAGAGGGGGAGGGAGAAAAGGGGATGAGGTTGTTAAAATGAGTACATGGGAAAGACAGCAGAGAAAGATGAGAAAGATAGCTGAGGAATTGAGAATCCATACGAGGCTATCTGCCGAGTCTACCTGGAGAGTATTATCTACTTCTGTCTAGATTAACGACTAATCTGAGAAGTACCTACTTCTATCATCAGTATACAGCAGTATTCCAGCCTGGAGATCGTCAGTATACAGTATTCCAGCCTGGAGATCGTCAGTATACAGCAGTATTCCAATCTGGAGATCGTCAGTATACAGTATTCCAGCCTGGAAATCGTCAGTATACAGCAGTATTCCAGCCTGGAGATCGTCAGTATACAGCAGTATTCCAGCCTGGAGATCGTTAGTATACAGCAGTATTCCAGCCTGGAGATCGTCAGTATACAGCAGTATTCCAGCCTGGAGACCGTCAGTATACAGCAGTATTCCAGCCTGGAGACCGTCAGTATACAGCAGTATTCCAGCCTGGAGATCGTCAGTATACAGCAGTATTCCAGCCTGGAGACCGTCAGTATACAGCAGTATTCCAGCCTGGAGACCGTCAGTATACAGCAGTATTCCAGCCTGGAGATCGTCAGTATACAGCAGTATTCCAGCCTGGAGATCGTCCGTATACAGCAGTATTCCAGCCTGGAGATCGTCAGTATACAGCAGTATTCCAGCCTGGAGATCGTCCGTATACAGCAGTATTCCAGCCTGGAGATCGTCCGTATACAGCAGTATTCCAGCCTGGAGATCGTCAGTATACAGCAGTATTCCAGCCTGGAGATCGTCCGTATACAGCAGTATTCCAGCCTGGAGATCGTCAGTATACAGCAGTATTCCAGCCTGGAGATCGTCCGTATACAGCAGTATTCCAGCCTGGAGATCGTCAGTATACAGCAGTATTCCAATCTAGAGACCGTCAGTATACATCAGTATTCCAGCCTGGAGACCAGTATACATGTCGTGGGGGTTCGGTAGGAGATACGATGGTTGAAGGTAAACACACTGGATGGTAACGATATACATTGTCAGACTGTGGTAAGGAAGGGATGGGCCCAGCCTGCCGTGTTACTGCCTGGATGTCTAAGTGCGGAGTGAGGACGAGGCAGCGCCTCTCACTCACTCATGCTGTATCCCGTGACGTCATACAGTCACAGGCCTAGGGATCTTCTATATAAACACTTGGATGGTACTATGGTACAGCTAAGCTATACAACACATGTAAAGGAGGATCAGCAACTATGCTGACATAGTATTCCAGCCTGGAGTATTCCAGTAGTATTCCAGCAGTATTCCAGCCTGGAGACCGTCAGTACACAGCAGTATTCCAGCCTGGAGACCGTCAGTATACAGTATTCCAGCCTGGTGATCGTCAGTATACAGCAGTATTCCAGCCTGGAGACCATCAGTATACAGCAGTATTCCAGCCTGGAGACCAGTATACAGCAGTATTCCAGCCTGGAGACCATTATACAGCAGTATTCCAGCCTGGAGACCATCAGTATACAGCAGTATTCCAGCCTGGAGACCATCAGTATACAGCAGTATTCCAGCCTGGAGACCATCAGTATACAGCAGTATCCCAGCCTGGAGACCGTCAGTATACAGCAGTATTCCAGCCTGGAGACCGTCAGTATACAGCAGTATTCCAGCCTGGAGACCGTCAGTATACAGCAGTATTCCAGCCTGGAGACCGTCAGTATACACAAGTATTCCAGCCTGGAGACCATCAGTATACAGCAGTATTCCAGCCTGGAGACCGTCAGTATACAGCAGTATACCAGCCTGGATACCGTCAGTATACAGCAGTATTCCAGCCTGGAGACCGTCAGTATACAGCAGTATTCCAGCCTGGAGACCGTCAGTATACAGCAGTATTCCAGCCTGGAGACCGTCAGTATACAGCAGTATTCCAGCCTGGAGACCGTCAGTATACAGCAGTATTCCAGCCTGGAGACCATCAGTATATAGCAGTATTCCAGCCTGGTGACCGTCAGTATACAGCAGTATTCCAGCCTGGAGACCGTCAGTATACAGCAGTATTCCAGCCTGGAGACCGTCAGTATACAGCAGTATTCCAGCCTGGAGACCGTCAGTATACAGTAGTATTCTAGCCTGGAGACCGTCAGTATACAGTAGTATTCTAGCCTGGAGACCGTCAGTATACAGCAGTATTCCAGCCTGGAGACCGTCAGTATACAGCAGTATTCCAGCCTGGAGACCATCAGTATACAGCAGTATTCCAGCCTGGAGACCGTCAGTATACAGCAGTATTCCAGCCTGGAGACCATCAGTATATAGCAGTATTCCAGCCTGGAGACCGTCAGTATATAGCAGTATTCCAGCCTGGAGACCGTCAGTATATAGTATTCCAGCCTGGAGACCGTCAGTATATAATAGTATTCCAGCCTGGAGACCGTCAGTATATAACAGTATTCCAGCCTGGAGACCGTCAGTATACAGCAGTATTCCAGCCTGGAGACCGTCAGTATACAGCAGTATTCCAGCCTGGAGACCGTCAGTATACAGCAGTATTCCAGCCTGGAGACAAGTGACAAAGTTGAAAGTTATAGTTATCCAGATTATTATTTTCCTTGTGGTGGCAATAACAACGTTGTGATCCTTGAATGTGAGATCAACATCTGTGGCTCCAGACTGTTCAACACCTTACCAAAAGATATCAGAAACACTACTGGGTCAGGTGTAGAAGTCTTCAAGAGGAACTTAGTCAAGTGTCTTCACCAGGTACCAGATTAACCAGGCTGCGATGGATATATAAGTCATCGGACCATCAGCAGCAACAGCCTGGTTCACCAGGCTAGCACCAGACGAGCCTGACCCATGGCCGGGCTCCGGGAGTAGTAAAACCTCACGAAATTCATTAAAAGTATATCATTACTTTTTTTCTGTTGAATGATTGGAGTTTGAGCTACACTTCATTTGTCATTATTTCTTCCATTCTTTCATAGGGAACAACTGACATATGCCTTCATTAGATATATTATTGTATGAGGCCTGTATAGTCCTTGTGGCTTAGCGCTTCTTTTTGATTATAATAATAATAATAATTGTATGAGGCACACTGGAGGAAGACTTGATTTATATCTGCTTGAAAGTTTGTGGTGTTTCCCATGAACTCCCCTCTCACGGAGATTCTGATGTGATCAACAAAGGAGGTTACAGTGTTGTGGTTTATGTCCTTGTCAATGTTGGATACAAAAATGAGAAAAAAGTGGGACGAGTATTGTGCCTTGAGGAACAGAGCTTTTCACTGTGGCGCCTCTGACTTTACTGTTTACTACCACTCTCTGGGTTCTGTTTCCTAAGTTAAATATCCATCTGCCGTCTTTACCACTTTTTACTTTTACACTCTATGGTCTCACTTGTTGAAAGTTTTGTGCAAGATCAGTGAACACTACATCAACATTTAGGTTGTCTTCTATAGATCATCCAGGACCACATCGCAGTCATCTAAAACCCATGCTGCCCTGGATTTTTGCAATTGTGATTCCATGTATTTGACTATTTTGAGTGGCTCTTAATTACATTGGGATGACATCTGTGTCCAGGATTCTTCTCCACAGAATACCTGAGGCCCAAGATAGTTGTCTCTTAAAATTTTTGATTAACATGGAGTTCCAGGAATCTGGTCCTGGAGCAGAGTGCATCTTCATGCTGTTGATGGCTTCTTCAGAGCCAATTGGGCAGAGAACTACATCAATAATTGTGATGTTATCAATGTTTTGAGTCTTATGAAAAATGGGTTAGTGTCTTCACTTACATTTTTTTTCTTGGGTTTTGTATGAAAAGTTTTTCGAATTTTTTATTTCGTTTATGGTTCTTTGTTTCCTCTGTCTCTCTTGGACTCTAAATGATGGTCAGTTTGTGCTCGTTATTCCCTAATTTTCTAACCCAAGTTTCCTTTCGTGCTTCACAGAGTTACCTTTGAGGGGATCTGTTATTTATTTGTCGTCTTCGCCTATAGAGGGAGTCTTAGTCTCTCTCTCTCTCTCTCTCTCTCTCTCTCTCTCTCTCTCTCACTAGTATGCATCTTTGTCGTAGACGTCTGTCTGGAACATACTTGGAGCACCAAGAGCTCATTCTCCTGAAGAACTGGTGTAGATCTGCGGTGATCATATCGTCATCACAGCGCATCTTGTTAAGTTCACGTTTTACATGATCCCAGTTGATGTTTTTGATGAAATTGGATTTCTTGAATTCCCTCGATATACCTTTACCTTTGATATACTTTTGGTGAGTTTCGAGTTTCTCGGAGCTCTGCCTTTGGCGAGGCTTGTATGGTGCTTGCCTGGTCAACCAGGCTGTTGTTGGTGGCAGCTCGCTGACCCACATATCCATCGCATCCTCTTGATTTTGTCAGTGAGATTGCAGTCTTCGACACTGCTTTATCCTGGATTAGGTCTTTATTGTTTGTAAACATAAGGTCTAGAGTGCTTCTTAGTCTGGTTGTTTCAACAGTCTGCTGACTTAAGGTGAATGTATTGCAGAGGTTTAATAATTGTGTTGTGTGGGACTGTTCCTCCAAGCTAAGCTCCAGCTCCAGGAACTCTACCATTACAGTCCTTGCCACAGTCTTCCATTAAAGGTGTATCAAACTGACGTCTCCAAGCAGCAGGATATTTTGGAAGGGGTTTCACAGGTTATGAAGACAATGTATGATCTCCAGTAACTGTTGCTGGAAGGTTGTGTCTGGTGGTTTGTAAACAAAAACAATAACTGGTGCTGGAACTACTGGAAGGTTGTATCTGGTGGTTTATAACAAGAACAATAACTGGTGCTGGAAGGTTGTATCTGGTGGTTTATAACAAGAACAATAACTGGTTCTGGCACTCCTGGAAGGTTGTGTCTGGTGGTTTGTACACAGGAACAATAACTACGTACGTGTTTTCGATTTTAAGTGCCAGAACTTGAACCACAGGTAGTTGCCAAGTAGCCCAGGTTGTCCCCAAGTAGTTGCCAGGTAGCCCAAGTTATACCCCAAGTAGTTGCCAGGTAGCCCAAGTTATACCCCAAGTAGTTGCCAGGTAGCCCAAGTTATACCCCAAGTAGTTGCCAGGTAGCCCAGGAGGCACCCCAAGTAGTTGCCAGGTAGCCCAGGAGATACCCACGTAGTTGCCAGGTAGCTCAGGAGGCACCCCACGTAATTGCCAGGTAGCCCAGGAGATA
>NC_091366.1:10786581-10809081 GCF_038502225.1 Cherax quadricarinatus
GTGTAAATTACCTGGAGGTCAATGAAATTTGTGTAAATTCCCTGGAAGTCAATGAAATTGTGCAAATTACCTGGGAGTCAATGAAATCTGTGTAAATTACCTGGAAGTCAATGGAATCTATGTAAATTACGTGGGAGTCAGTGAAATCTTTGTAAATTACCTGGAAGTCAATGAAATTTATGTAAATTACCTGGAAGCCAGTGATATGTGTAAATTCCCTGGAAGTCAATGAAATCTGTGTAAATTACCTGAGAATTAATGAAATCTGTGTAAATTACCTGGGCGTCAATGAAGTCTGTGTAACTTACCTGGGAGTCAATGAAATCTGTAAATTACCTGGGAGTCAATGAAATCTGTGTAAATTACCTGGGCGTCAATGAAATCTGTGTAAATTACCTGGAAGTCAATGAAATGTGTAAATTACCTGAAAGTCGGTGAAGTCAAAGTGACTTAGTTGCATTGCGGTGCTTGGACTAGTGACTGGATGGAGTTTAGACCATCCAGTGGTCTTCGAAGTCGCTCCTGAGATGCACTGCTTGAGGGAGATGGGATTACTATGGTACCTTTGAAAGGGTAGAAGTAATGGATGACAGGAGAAGAAATAGAGGGAGAAAGGTCGTAGACAGGTGCAGGACGTGGCTGACAAAAGACAGAGGAAGAGGAAGGAGAGGAAAAGGAGGGGGTAATGGAGGCATTCTGGGGGAAAGGCAGGGGACCTTAAGGAGGTCAGGTAGCTTTCTCCAGTCCAGGTTCTTAGACGCCGCCCCCTCCACTACAATAGTTGGTTACCACTACCTCCCGTCCCCCTCAATAGCACAACCCCACCCCACAACACACTTCCTCACCACCACCGACACCCCTACCCCTACTACCACCTTCAGGGGTGTCGCTTAGCTCAATGGTGAGAACATTCATTTCATCGCAAAGTACTAAGTTCAATTCCCTTTGATGAATTTCGAGTTTTTCTACTCCCGCAGCCCGACCCTGGGCCAGGCTGTCTGTGTTCGTGTAATTTGACTGATAAGAGTCCTCCGCTCACACACGAGGATCCGTGGATTGATCCCGGCAAGGGTAAAACGTTGGGCATGGTTTCCTTACACTTGCTGCCTCTGTTCACCTAGCAGTAAGTAGGTACCTGGGTGTTAGACGACTGTTGTGGGTCGTATCCTGGGGACAGAATTAACCTTAGTTGCCCGAAATGGCGATTAACGTCTGGATAAATTCAGTGTTTCTGATACCTTCTGGTAACATGCTGAATAGTCTGGGACCGCGAATGTTGATACTATGATACAATTGTGCCCAATTATGCCCAAAACAAGGCAAATACCACATCTAGTATCGGGCCCTTACTCAGACAGGATGGGACTTACACAGATGACAACAAGGAAATGAGTGAAATATTGAAATCCCAGTACGACTCTGTGTTTAGTGAACCGCTAATCGGTCTGAGGATCGACGACCCAAATGATTTCTTCATGAATGAGCCTCAAACCTCCATAAATGTATGCCAGATTTCCGACATTACCTAAACTCCGATAGATTTCGAAAAAGCCATTGACAACATGCCCATGCACTCAGCCCCGGGCCCAGACTCGTGGAACTCTGTTTTCATTAAGAACTGCAAGAAACCCCTCTCGCGTGCCCTATGTACACTATGGAGGAGGAGCTTGGACATGGGTGAAATTCCAGAGTCACTTAAACGACGGATATAGCCCCACTCCATAAAGGTGGCAGCAAAACATTAGCTAAGAACTATAGACCAATAGCTCAAACGTCCCACATCATAAAAATCTTTGAAAGAGCAAATCACCTGGATTCCCAAAATCTGCACAATCCAGGGCAACATGGGTTCAGGGCAGGTCGCTCCTGCCTCTCACAACTACTGGATCACTATGACATGGCCTTGGATGCACTGGAAGAAAATCAGAATGCAGATGTAATATACACAGACTTTGCAAAAGCATTTGACAAATGCGATCATGGCGTAATAGCCCATAAAATACGTGCTAAAGGAATAACTGGGAAAGTGGGGAGATGGATCTTCAACTTCCTAACAAATCGAACACAAAGAGTAGTTGTCAACAGAGTTAAATCGGAGGCTGCCATAGTGAAGAGCTCTGTTCCACAAGGCACAGTACTCGCCCCCAACTTATTCCTTATCCTCATATCAGACATAGACAGAGATATACATCACAGCACCGTATCATCCTTTGCGGATGATACTAGGATCTGCATGAGGCTGTCATCTGCTGAGGACGCGGTTAACCTCCAAGAAGATATAAAGAAAGTTTTCCAGTGGGCAACGGTAAACAATATGATGTTCAATGAGGACAAATTCCAACTACTCCATTATGGAAAACTGAAGGAGATAATAACTAGAACAGAGTATACTACAGACTCTGGCCATACAATAGAGCGGAAAAATAATGTAAGGGACCTGGGAGTAGTAATGTCTGAGGATCTCACGTTCAAGGATCACAACAGTGCCACGATCGCACGTGCAAAGAAAATGATAGGATGGATAATGAGAACGTTCAAAACGAGAGATGCCAAGCCCATGATGATCCTTTTCAAATCACTTGTTCTCTCTAGGCTGGAATACTGCTGTACATTAACATCTCCATTCAAAGCAGGTGAAATCGCAGATCTAGAGAGTGTACAGAGATCCTTTACTGCACGTATAAGTTCTGTCAAGCACCTTAACTACTGGGAACGCTTGGAAGCACTTGACTTGTACTCTTTGGAACGCAGGAGGGAGAGATATATCATAATCTACGCTTGGAAAATCCTGGAAGGAATGGTCCCAAATCTGCACACAGAAATCACTCCCTACGAAAGTAAAAGACTGGGCAGGCGATGCAAAATGCCCCCAATAAAAAGTAGGGGTGCCATTGGTACACTAAGGGAAAACACCATAAGTGTCCGTGGCCCAAGATTGTTCAACCGCCTCCCATCTAGCATTATGGGAATTGCCAATAAATCCCTGGCTGCCTTCAAGAGAGAGCTGGACAGATACCTAAAGTCAGTGCCGGATCAGCCGGGCTGTGGCTCGTACGTTGGACTGCGTGCAGCCAGCAGTAACAGCCTGCTTGATCAGGCCCTGATCCATCGGGAGGCCTGGTCATGGACCGGGCCGCGGGGGAGTTGATCCCCGGAATAACCTCCAGGTAACAGCTACTCTGCTCTTCGGTGGGTTTATTTCAAACTTCCTCCCATATCTCTCATGCCAGTGTGTTATGAAAGTGTGGAGGTTTGGTACCAGTCCCTCAAGTACTTTCCACGTATATATTATGTTTTTTTTCTTTCCTCCGCTCCAGTAAGTACATATTTAGGACCTTGAGACGTTCCCAGTAATTAAAATTCGTTTTTAGTTCTGTACAGGCCGTCAATGATCTCTAACTGTTCTAGCTATAATATTTCTCTTATCTTGAACGGGGCCGTCAATACTGAATAATACATAAGCAATTTGAATACTTCATCACTGGCACTATTTTCCTTGTTTTGTAAGCTCTCATTATCCACCTTGTCATTTTCCGGACTGTTGTGACATTTGTTTCTTGTGCTTCAGGTGGTCAGCCGATATAACTTCTCCCATTTCTTTCACGTATTTCTTTCTTCCTTTAGTTCTATTTGATGGTTCTCTTGAGTTTTATATAGTGTCCTTTGGGAGTTCTTCACCAGTGAATGTCGTGTTGTTCTCCACTGCCTACTGGAAAGCCTTGTTTATATCTTCGTGTATTCTTTCAGTGTCTTCTACTGGGGTGACTTTCGTCCTTATTATGGTTTCCTCAGATAACACAAAACTGTAGTGAATATTTTTATCTATTTCTGGTATGAGAGTAAGAAACAGTGGGAGTGGTGCCAGCATAGTGCCTTGGGGTACTGAGCTTTTTACCTCGCGAATGCTGTATTTTGCTCTATTGCTACTATTTAGCGTATCTGTCAGAAAGTTCTACGTCTAGTCCTGTTTATGACATATTCCCGTACTTGTTGAAAGTAATAAAGTTATGGGTAATAAGTAATTGTTTATTTAGGTATGTTAATTAAAATAACACCACCACTACTACCATCACCACTGCTTCTACTACTACCATCACCACTGCTTCTACTACCACCATCACCACTGCTTCTACTACCACCATCACCACTGCTTCTACCACCATCACCACTGCTTCTACTACCACTACTACCATCGCACGTCAGTATCTCAGGGCAGTGCGCTCATTGGCACTTAAAGCATATTCCAGGCACCCACCTTTTCGAAAGATACAAGTTAGAAAGCTAGAGATGCTCCCTCAACAGGCGATGGCAAAGAATCACAGAACCTCTCAAAGATTCCAAATTATCCGAAGAACGAAAAGAAATACTGGCAAGAGAACTGAAAAAAATTGAACTCAAAACGAATGAATCAATCTTGGAGAGATGGAGGGAGGAGAAAGTAGTTAAGGAACTTCAAATAAATCTGAGATCCAACTTCTCATGCGCAAAATCCAGGAGGAAAAAAAAAGGAAATTGAATTCACGCTGAAGATAAAGAAATGAGTGAAATACTGAAGCCACAATGGGACTAATTGATCATTAACCAGACTAAAGATCAATGCAAATGAATTGTCCATGAAAGAGTTTCGAAATCTTGCCAACTGTATAAAAAATATAACATTAACCTCCATTCAGCTTCGAAAAGCCAGTTACAGCATGCCCATGCACTCTGCGCTGTGCCTAGACTCGCCAAACCCCAGTTATCAAGAGCTTCAAGAAACCACTATCGCCTGCCTCAAATATTCTATGGAAATAGTCTGGACAGAGTCAGCCTGGTCATTAAAACCAACAGACATTTGCTCCACTAAACAAGGTGGCGGTAGTCACAGAGAAGTGTAGAAAGATATGGAACTGACGTTACTTATTATTAAGTCTTGGAGTTTTGAAGTTAACAACATAACTTGTCTAACAACTATAACTTGTCCAACACCACCCCCTATAACTAGTTCAACACCACCACCTATAACTAGTTCAACACCACCACCTATAACTAGTTCAACACCACCTATAACTAGTTCAACACCACCTATAACTAGTTCAACACCACCACCTATAACTAGTTCAACACCACCACCTATAACTAGTTCAACACCACCACCTATAACTAGTTCAACACCACCCCCTATAACTAGTTCAACACCACCCCCTATAACTAGTTCAACACCACCTATAACTAGTTCAACACCACCTATAACTAGTTCAACGCCACTACCTATAACTAGTTCAACACCACCACCTATAACTAGTTCAACACCACCACCTATAACTAGTTCAACACCACCTATAACTAGTTCAACACCACCTATAACTAGTTCAACACCACCACCTATAATTAGTTCAACACCACCACCTATAACTAGTTCAACACCACCACCTATAACTAGTTCAACACCACCACCTATAACTAGTTCAACACCACCACCTATAACTAGTTCAACACCACCACCTATAACTAGTTCAACACCACCACCTATAACTAGTTCAACACCACCACCTATAACTAGTTCAACACCACCACCTATAACTAGTTCAACACCACCACCTATAACTAGTTCAACACCACCACCTATAACTAGTTCAACACCACCACCTATAACTAGTTCAACACCACCACCTATAACTAGTTCATCACCACCACCTATAACTAGTTCAACACCACCTATAACTAGTTCAACACCACCACCTATAACTAGTTCAACACCACCACCTATAACTAGTTCAACACCACCACCTATAACTAGTTCAACACCACCACCTATAACTAGTTCAACACCACCACCTATAACTAGTTCAACACCACCACCTATAACTAGTTCAACACCACCACCTATAACTAGTTCAACACCACCACCTATAACTAGTTCAACACCACCACCTATAACTAGTTCAACACCACCACCTATAACTAGTTCAACACCACTACCTATAACTAGTCCAACACCACCCCCTATAACTAGTCCAACACCACCCCTATAACTAGTCCAACACCACCACCGCTCACTGTCACCATCCAATAATCATCACCACCACCCACCATCATGCAGCATAATCACCACCAACTATCACCTACCATGAACACCACCACCTACCATAATCACCACCACCCACCATCACCACCACCTACAGCCTGCCAACACCTCCTACCACCACTATTACCACCCACCACCACCTCCCACCATCTCCCACTACCACCTCCCATCATTACCACTACCTACCAAGAACACCTCCCATCATCACCGCTACTACCACCCACCACAACCGCCCATCACAACCCACCACAATTACCATCACCTACCATCACCGCTACCACCATCACCTACCATCACCGCTACCACCATCACCTACCACCACCTACCATCACCGCTACCACCACCACCTACCATCACCTACCATCACCGCTACCACCATCACCTACCATCACCGCTACCACCACCACCCACTATCACCATCATAATCACCCACTATTAACACTTAAGAACAAGGTAATTATAGTAAAATTTAAGGCTGGGAAAAGAAGCTATATCCTCACCCATAACATAAATCACCTAAAATATAATTAATTATCCCCACACCAACAGGTAAATTTACGATACCTGTAAATAATTATCCTAGAAATAGGTAATATATTAGCCGCCTGGGTAACAGAGAGGATGGGGAAGGAGGGTGTTTGGGAGGAAGAAATGGTGAGAGAATAGAGAAGGTAGATGAAAAGGAAGACAATAGGAAAGAGAGAAGTAGGGAGGATAGAATGGGGAAGAGGGTTACCTGGAGGTTACCTGGAGGTTATTCCGGGGATCAACGCCCCCGCGGCCCGGTCCACGACCAGGCCTCCCGATGGATCAGGGCCTGATCAACTAGGCTGTTACTGCTGACCGCACGCAGTCCGACGTACGAGCCACAGCCCGGCTGATCCGGCACTGACTTTAGGTATCTGTCCAGCTCTCTCTTGAAGGCAGCCAGGGGTTTATTGGCAATTCCCCTAATGCTTGATGGGAGGCTGTTGAACAGTTTTGGGCCCCGGACACTTATGGTGTTTTCTCTTAGTGTACCAATGGCGCCCCTACTTTTTATTGGCGGCATTTTGCATCGCCTGCCCAGTCTTTTACTTTCGTAGGGAGTGATTTCTGTGTGCAGATTTGGGACCATTCCTTCCAAGATTTTCCAAGTGTAGATTATGATATATCTCTCCCTCCTGCGTTCCAACGAGTACAAGTCAAGTGCTTTCAAGCGTTCCCAGTAGTTAAGGTGCTTGACAGAACTTATACGTGCAGTAAAGGATCTCTGTACACTCTCTAGATCTGCGATTTCACCTGCTTTGTATGGAGATGTTAATGTACAGCAGTATTCCAGCCTAGAGAGAACAAGTGATTTGAAAAGGATCATCATGGGCTTGGCATCTCTCGTTTTGAAAGTTCTCATTATCCATCCTATCATTTTCTTTGCACGTGCGATCGTGGCACTGTTGTGATCCTTGAAAGTGAGATCCTCAGACATTACTACTCCCAGGTCCCTTACATTATTTTTCCGCTCTATTGTATGGCCGGAGTCAGTAGTATACTCTGTTCTAGTTATTATCTCCTCCAGTTTTCCATAACGGAGTAGTTGGAATTTGTCCTCATTGAACATCATATTGTTTACCGTCGCCCACTGGAAAACTTTGTTTATATCTTCTTGGAGGTTAACCGCGTCCTCAGCAGATGACAGCCTCATGCAGATCCTAGTATCATCCGCAAAGGATGATACGGTGCTGTGGTGTATATCTCTGTTTATGTCTGATATGAGGATAAGGAATAAGATGGGGGCGAGTACTGTGCCTTGTGGAACAGAGCTCTTCACTATGGCAGCCTCCGATTTAACTCTGTTGACCACTACTCTTTGTGTTCGATTTGTTAGGAAGTTGAAGATCCATCTCCCCACTTTCCCAGTTATTCCTTTAGCACGTATTTTATGGGCTATTACACCATGATCCCATTTGTCAAATGCTTTTGCAAAGTCTGTGTATATTACATCTGCATTCTGATTTTCTTCCAGTGCATCCAAGGCCATGTCATAGTGATCCAGTAGTTGTGAGAGGCAGGAGCGACCTGCCCTGAACCCATGTTGCCCTGGATTGTGCAGATTTTGGGAATCCAGGTGATTTGCAATCCTGCTTCTTAGCACTCTTTCAAAGATTTTTATGATGTGGGACGTCAGAGCTATTGGTCTATAGTTCTTAGCTAATGCTTTGCTGCCACCTTTATGGAGCGGGGCTATATCCGTTGTTTTAAGTGACTGTGGAATCTCACCCATGTCCAAGCTCCTCCTCCATAGTGTACTTAGGGCACGCGAGAGGGGTTTCTTGCAGTTCTTAATGAAAACAGAGTTCCACGAGTCTGGGCCCGGGGCTGAGTGCATAGGCATGTTGTCAATGGCTTTTTCGAAATCTATCGGAGTTAGGGTAATGTCGGAAATCTGGCATACATTTATGGAGTTTTGAGGCTCATTCATGAAGAAATCATTTGGGTCGTCGATCCTCAGACCGATTAGTGGTTCACTAAACACAGAGTCGTACTGGGATTTCAATATTTCACTCATTTCCTTGTTGTCATCTGTGTAAGTCCCATCCTGTCTGAGTAAGGGCCCGATACTAGATGTGGTATTTGCCTTGTTTTTGGCATATGAAAAGAAATATTTTGAATTTCTTTCAATTTCACTAATAGCTTTAAGCTCCTCCTGCCTCTCCTGGTTCCTGTAAGAGTCATTTAGCTTAAGTTCGATAGTTTCCACTTCCCTGGTCAGCGCCTCCTTTCGTGTATCAGATATTCTAGCACTCCTGAGGAGCTCAGTGACTCTTCGTCGTCTTCTGTAGAGGGAGCGTCTTTTTCTCTCCAGTTTACTCCTGCTCTTCTTCTTTCTTAGGGGAATATGCCTAGAACATGCTTCGGCTACCAGGAAGTTGATCCTTTCAAGGCACTGGTTTGGGTCCATGTCATTTAAGACATCTTCCCAACATGTTTCGTTTAGGACCTGGTTTACCTGGTCCCAGTTGATGTTCTTGTTGTTGAAATTGTATTTTGTGAAGACACCTTCACCGGTACATGCATTCTGCTGTTCAGGACCCCTATGCATGTACGTCTGAACTTCGATTAGATTGTGATCGGAATTAGTTGTTTTTGATATTCTTATGTCTCTTATCAGGTCCTCATTATTTGTGAAGATAAGGTCAAGTGTGTTTTATAGTCTTGTTGGCTCCACTATCTGCTGGCTTAAGGAGTGTTTTTCGCAGAGACTTAGTAGCTCATGTGTGTGAGACCTTTCATCTGCGCTACCTCCGGGGATTGTTTCAGCTATAACATTATTTGCTACATTTTTCCATTTTGTATGCCTTAGGTTGAAATCACCAAGCAGTAAGATGTTTGGGGATGGAGCTGGAAGGTTTTCCAAACAGTAATCGATTTTCAGTAGCTGTTCCTTGAACTGTTGGGAGGTTGTATCTGGTGGCTTGTATACAACCACAATGACTAGGTTTTGGTTCTCGATCTTTATTGATAGAACTTCAACTACCTCATTTGTGGTGTTCAGCAACTCCGTGCAGATAAGGGACTCTTTGACATACAGGCCAACCCCCCCTTGTTGCCTGTTTTTTCTGTCGCATCTAAAAAGGTTGTAACCACTTATCCATATTTCACTGTCAAAGTGATCTTTTGTGTGAGTCTCTGTGAAGGAGAGGAAGAATAGTATAATTGGGAAGGGTAATAATTGGAATGGTGTAATTGAGAATGGTAATAATTGGGAAGAAAATGTCCTTAAGTTTTGAGAGAGATTATACCTGGTTTTTATTTTTTTTTTTAATTTCTGAGTGTTCCTCTTCCTGTCAGTCCTCTGCTTCATGGTGTTTTCCTCCTCCTCGCTTTCTCTTATTCTTCCTGTCTCATGATTCTCCTCTTATTCTGTCTCATTTCATCCTCCTCTGCCTCATCTCTCCTCCGTCCTCATGCCTCCTCTTTCTCCTTCCTCCATTTTCTGCATCTTTTTTTTTTTTTCATGCTCCACCTACTCCTGGCGTCGGACTAGGTGACCTGGCCACCTCATTCCACTTTCTGAGTGGTGGAGGGTCAGGTCCAGACTTGGTCTAGCTAGGATCTTAAGCGACCACCACACCCACACTACACAACCACGCACCACACCCACACTGCACAACCATGCACCACACCACACCCACACTGCACAACCACGCACCACACCCACACTGCACAACCATGCACCACACCCACACTGCACAACCACGCACCACACCCACACTGCACAACCACGCACCACACCCACACTGCACAACCACGCACCACACCACACCCACACTGCACAACCACGCACCACACCACACCCACACTACACAACCACGCACCACACCACACCCACACTGCACAACCACGCACCACACCACACCCACACTGCACAACCACGCACCACACCCACACTGCACAACCACGCACCACACCCACACTGCACAACTACGCACCACACCACACCCACACTACACAACCACGCACCACACCCACACTGCACAACCACGCACCACACCCACACTGCACAACCACGCACCACACCACACCCACACTGCACAACCACGCACCACACCACACCCACACTGCACAACCATGCACCACACCCACACTGCACAACCACGCACCACACCCACACTGCACAACCACGCAGCACCACACCAGCACTACACAACCACTCAACACACCAACACACCACACCCACACTACACAACCACGCACCACACCCACGCTACACAACCACGCACCACACCAACACTGCACAACCACGTACCACAGTACACAGCCACGCACCACACCCACACTACACAACCACGAACCACACCCACACTACACAACTACGCACCACACCCACACTATACAACCACGCACCACACACCCATACACACCACACCCACACTATACAACCACGCACCACACCCATACCACACCCACACTACACAACCACACCCACACTACACAACCACACACCACACCCACACTACACAACCACACCCACACTACACAACCACGCACCACACCCACACTACACAACCACGCACCACACCCACACTACACCCACCCTACACAACCACGCACCACACAACTACACTACACAACCACGCACCACACCTCACCCACACTACACAACCACACCCACACTACATAACCACGCACCACACCACAGCCAAACTATATAATCACGCACCACACCCACACTACACAACCACGCACACCACACCCCCACTACACAACCACGCACACCACACCCACACTACACAACCACGCACCACAACCAAGCACCACACCACACCCCCACTATATAACCACGCACCACACCACACCACTATTTAACCACGCACCACACCACACTCACACTACCACGCACCAGACACCCACACTACACAACCACGCACCACACCACACCCACCCTGCACAACCACGCACCACACCACACCCATACACCACACACACTACACAACCACGCACCACACCACACCCATGCGCCACACCACACCCACACTACACACCCACACTACACAACCACACACCACACCCACACTACACAACCACGCACCACACCCACACTACACAGCCACGCACCACACCCACACACCACACCACACACTACACAACCACGCACCACACTACACCCATTCGCCGCACCACACTACACCCATTCGCCACACCACACCCACGTACCACACCACACCCACGCTACACTACCACGCACCACACCACACCCATACACCACACCCACACTACACACCCGTGCACCACACCCACACTACACAACCACACACCACACCACTAATTCACCACACCCACACTACACAACCACGCAACACACCACACCCACACTGCACAACCACGCACCACACCCACACTGCACAACCACGCACCACACCCACACTGCACAACTACGCACCACACCACACCCACACTACACAACCACGCACCACACCCACACTGCACAACCACGCACCACACCAACACTGCACAACCACGCACCACACCACACCCACACTGCACAACCACGCACCACACCCACACTGCACAACCACGCACCACACCCACACTGCACAACCACGCAGCACCACACCAGCACTACACAACCACGCACCACACCCACACTACACAACCACGCACCACACCCACGCTACACAACCACGCACCACACCAACACTGCACAACCACGTACCACAGTACACAGCCACGCACCACACCCACACTACACAACCACGAACCACACCCACACTACACAACTACGCACCACACCCACACTATACAACCATGCACCACACACCCATACACACCACACCCACACTATACAACCACGCACCACACCCATACCACACCCACACTACACAACCACACCCACACTACACAACACTACACACCACACCACCCACACTACACAACCACACCCACACTACACAACCACACCCACACTACACAACCACGCACCACACCCACACTACACCCACCCTACACAACCACGCACCACACAACTACACTACACAACCACGCACCACACCTCACCCACACTACACAACCACACCCACACTACATAACCACGCACCACACCACAGCCAAACTATATAATCACGCACCACACCCACACTACACAACCACGCACACCACACCCCCACTACACAACCACGCACACCACACCCACACTACACAACCACGCACCACAACCAAGCACCACACCACACCCCCACTATATAACCACGCACCACACCACACCACTATTTAACCACGCACCACACCACACTCACACTACCACGCACCAGACACCCACACTACACAACCACGCACCACACCACACCCACCCTGCACAACCACGCACCACACCACACCCATACACCACACACACTACACAACCACGCACCACACCACACCCATGCGCCACACCACACCCACACTACACACCCACACTACACAACCACACACCACACCCACACTACACAACCACGCACCACACCCACACTACACAGCCACGCACCACACCCACACACCACACCACACACTACACAACCACGCACCACACTACACCCATTCGCCGCACCACACTACACCCATTCGCCACACCACACCCACGTACCACACCACACCCACGCTACACTACCACGCACCACACCACACCCATACACCACACCCACACTACACACCCGTGCACCACACCCACACTACACAACCACACACCACACCACTAATTCACCACACCCACACTACACAACCACGCAACACACCACACCCATACACCACATTGCACACCACACCCACACTACACACCCACACGCCACGCCACACCACACCCCCACACCACGCCGCACTACACACCCACACCACGCCGCACTACACACCCACACGCCACGCCACACCACACTCACATACCACGCCACACTACACACCCACACCACACGCCATGCTGCACCACACACACCACACGCCATGCTGCACCACACACACCACACGCCATGCTGCACCACACACTACACGCCACACTACACCACACCCACCCTACACGCCACACTTCCCTACACACCACGCCACACTATACCACACACCACGCCACATTACACCACACCCACACTACACTACACCCACACTACACCCCACACTACACCACACTCACACTACACGCCACTACACTACACACCACGCCAAACTACACCACACGCCACACTACACCACAACTACACTACACGCCACACTACGCCACAGCCACTCTACACTACACCACATCCACACTACACGCCACACTACGCCACATCCACACTACACGCCACACTACGCCACAGCCACTCTACACTACACGCCACACTACACCACATCCACACTACACGCCACACTACGCCACATCCACACTACACGCCACACTACACATCCACACTACACGCCACACTACACCACATCCACACTACACGCCACACTACACCACATCCACACTACACGCCACACTACACCACATCCACACTACACACGCCACACTACACCACACCCACACTACACCACACCCACACTACACACCCACGCTACACTACACCCACACTACAGCACGCCCACACACCACGCCACACTGCACCACACCCACACTGCATCACACCCACACTACACCACACCCACACTACACCACACCCACACTACACCACACCCACACTACACGCCACTACACCACACCCACACTACACAGCTCTACTCTTCACCACACTAAACCACTGCACCACTACACCACACTTCACACGACACTACACTGCACCACACACTACGCCACACACCACGCCACACCACACACCACACCACGCCACACACCACGCCACACACCACGCCACACACCACGCCACACACCACGCCACACACCACGCCACGTAACACACCACACGACGCCACTCACAACGCCACACCACACACACCAAGCCACGCCACACACCACACGACACACACCACACGACACACACCACACACGACACACACCACACACGACACACACCACACACGACACACACCACACACGACACACACCACACACGACACACACCACACACGACACACACCACACACGACACACACCACACACGACACACACCACACACGACACACACCACACACGACACACACCACACACGACACACACCACACACGACACACACCACACACGACACACACCACACACGACACACACCACACACGACACACACCACACACGACACACACCACACACGACACACACCACACACGACACACACCACACACGACACACGACACACACGACACACGACACACACCACACACGACACACACCACACACGACACACACCACACACGACACACACCACACACGACACACACCACACACGACACACACCACACACGACACACACCACACACGACACACACCACACACGACACACGACACACACGACACACGACACACACGACACACACCACACACGACACCACACACGACACACGACACCACACACGACACACACACCACACACGACACACACACCACACACGACACACACACCACACACGACACACACACCACACACGACACACACCACACACGACACACACACCACACACCACACACACACCACACACGACACACACACCACACACGACACACCACACACGACACACACACCACACACACCACACACACCACATGCTACACACACCACACCCCCACATCCTGAGAAATCGCACCCTCTTAGGCTCCCACACGTAGGCCGCCCCAGATCAAATTTCAGTTTTATCTGTCGTTCAAAAGACCTATTATCCCCTGGCCTCAGGCTTATGGAAAGAAAATATATGTTTAGAAAACGTTACTGAATTAATGCCATGAAAATTGTTTTGATCATTCGAAAGCATATATTTTATTTCTGACAGAAGGTTCACAGTAAATTTTTTGGTAGATGAGTAAGTGTATTTAGGCACAGGTACACATAAGTACACTTATCATATATAGTGTAAATTACGTAGGATAACCCAGGAAAATCAGTGACTATATGGATCCTTGACCGAGTAGGTAGAGAATACCATCATGTGTTATGTTTGCACATGAATAGTACACAGTTTCGACAAGATGAAGAATTAGACACATGTGCAACATCTGGGTATCTTTATTTGTAGACGTTTCCCCATCCAATTGGTTTATCAATACAAATTGAAGGATGTAATGAGAAGACTGTAGAACTATATATAAAGGACGAGGTAATCAGTCCCTCAGTCTTGGAGTTGTTGAAGATCACCGTAGACTTGAAGACTCTCCCACCTTTTCCTTTTCTATCTCCTATTTTTCCATTCTCCTCCCCTCCCTCCTTTCCTCTTGCCTTCCCCGTCCCTTCATCCCTTCAGCTGGAGAACTTCCTGTTGCCCTGCTGAGGGGTAATATTTACAAAGTGAGTTTGTAGATTATAAACAGTGGTGTGACTGTTGGGAAACGGGTGGGTGGCGGAATAACAGGAGTGAAGGGAGCTGGGCATTGTAGGAGGGACGGGCAGGAAAAACATGGAAATTAGAGTAGGGAGAAATGGAAATTAATAATACAGTAGAAGGTACTGTGTTCCCGGTAGTTCAGATGCTGGACTGAATTCATACTGGCAGTGAAGGTTCGTTACGTTTTCCAGCTCAGCAATCACGCCTGCCTTACCTGGAGTCGCTTCCAGAGGTCACCTCCCCCGCGGCCTGGTCCCAGACCAGGCCCCCTGGTTGCTGGCCTGATCAATCAGGCTGTTAGTACCCGCCGCCTGCAGTCCAACGTATACACCACAACCCGGTTGATCAGGAACTGTTTTGAGGAATCTGTGGCGTTTCCTCTTGAAAACAGCTAGTGGGTTGTTGATCACCCGTTTTGCATGAAGGAAGGGCGTTGAAGATTCGTGGTCCCTTAACACTTATTGAGTGCTCTGTGTACTTCAAGGTGACCATCAATACAGCAGTATTCCAGCCTGGAGAGAACAAAGTTCTAGTTATTCAGACTGTCATTTTCCACGTGGTAACAATGGCAACACTGTTATGATCTTTGAATGTGGTAATATGTACTGGAGGACCTCATATGAAACCCACTTACTGGAGTAAGAGATATGGGAGGAAGTGTAAAATAAACGCAGATAAAAACAGAGGCACAATAAGAGTGTATGTCAACATGAGTGGTCCAAGACTCAACCTGGTAGGATAAAAAAAAAGGTCCTCGAAAAATCTCATGTACCACAGGTAGATACTCAAGTGTATCACAGGTAGATATACAAGTGTATCACAGGTAGATATACAAGTGTATCACAGGTAGATATACAAGTGTATCACAGGTAGATATACAAGTGTATCACAGGTAGATATACACGTGTATCACAGGTAGATATAAATGTGTATCACAGGTAGATATAAATGTGTATCACAGGTAGAAATACACAGGTAGATACACAAGTGTATCACAGGTAGATATACAAGTGTATCACAGGTAGATATACAAGTGTATCACAGGTAGATATACACGTGTATCACAGGTAGATATAAATGTGTATCACAGGTAGATATAAATGTGTATCACAGGTAGAAATACACAGGTAGATACACAAGTGTATCACAGGTAGATATACAAGTGTATCACAGGTAGATATACAAGTGTATCACAGGTAGATATACAAGTGTATTACAGGTAGATATACAAGTGTATCACAGGTAGATATACAAGTGTATCACAGGTAGATATACAAGTGTATCACAGATATACAAGTGTATCACAGGTAGATATACACGTGTATCACAGGTAGATATACACGTGTATCACAGGTAGATATACACGTGTATCACAGGTAGATATACACGTGTATCACAGGTAGATATACACGTGTATCACAGGTAGATATACACGTGTATCACAGGTAGATATACACGTGTATCACAGGTAGATATACACGTGTCACAGATATACACGTGTATCACAGGTAGATATACAAGTGTATCACAGGTAGATATAAAAGTGTATCACAGGTAGATACACAAGTGTATCACAGGTAGATATACAAGTGTATCACAGGTAGATATACAAGTGTATCACAGGTAGATATACAAGTGTATCACAGGTAGATATACAAGTGTATCACAGGTAGATATACAAGTGTATCACAGGTAGATATACACGTGTATCACAGGTAGATATACACGTGTATCACAGGTAGATATACACGTGTATCACAGGTAGATATACACGTGTATCACAGGTAGATATACACGTGTATCACAGGTAGATATACACGTGTGTCACAGATATACACGTGTATCACAGGTAGATATACAAGTGTATCACAGGTAGATATACAAGTGTATCACAGGTAGATATACAAGTGTATCACAGGTAGATATACAAGTGTATCACAGGTAGATATACAAGTGTATCACAGGTAGATATACAAGTATATCACAGGTAGATATACAAGTATATCACAGGTATATATACAAGTATATCACAGGTATATATACAAGTATATCACAGGTATATATACAAGTATATCACAGGTATATATACAAGTATATCACAGGTAGATATACAAGTATATCCAAGCTTCCTGGGTTTTAGCTTCAATATACCTGACGCTTCATTTCGCTACCCTCCAGACTTATTATTTTTGACATAAAATCCACAGTGTGGGCGAAACATCATTAAGTCTCATATTATACCATAAAGAAACATCAGCAACATTAAGGAATGTGAGTGTAGTGCAGTGTTGCACCCCGTTAAAAAAACTATAGTTCTTAACGATGGCGTTATGTATTGCTGGTCATAACATTTGTTGAGTTGGTGAGTGTTTTGCTGACGTCATTGTTAGTACAGCAGTTATTGACGTCATTGTTAGTACAGCAGTTACTGACGTCATTGTTAGTACCGCAGTTACTGACTTCATTGTTAGTACACCAGTTACGTCATTGTTAGTACAGCAGTTACTGACGTAATTGTTATTACAGAAGTTACTGATGTCATTGTTAGTACAGCAGTTACCGACGTCATTGTTAGTACAGCAGTTACTGACGTCATTGGTACAGCTGTTACTGACGTAATTGTGTGTGTGGTTCACCAAAAACCCTCACTTAGGCGAGAAACCCTACGACGACGTTTCGGTTCGTCCTGGAATTCTTCATAGCTGGCCTAACCTATAAGCTTGACTTACTTCCACTAGATTAATCCACAGGTGACTTCGCCTACCACTGCTCCACCTCATCTGTCAACAGTATATATGCTCCATCTCCGCGAATATGCTGCACTTTAATCAAGAGTATACTGAGCACATCGACTCCAGGCTGAGGGACTGATTACCTCAAACTCCTCATCGTCCACCCTTTCTCTGTTTTGGACTGAAGCAGCCATTGGCTGGCGAAACGTTTCCAGAATAAAGATACCCAAGTATTGCACAAGTGTCATATATATCAGGCTGTCAAGACACAACAGTGGTCTAGGGCGGACCGAAACGTTATAGAGTTCCTCTCCCTAAGAGTGGGCGTTTGGTGAATTGTTCTAGCCAGGGTATATATGGAGGGTGTTCGGGAGTCATTGCCCCGTGGCCCAGTCCATGACCAGGCCTCGTAAATATCTATTGTCAGTAGTATTGTGAATCTTTATTTGTCTTTAGTTGTGCCTCCCACATATATTTTCTCACAACCTCCGCATGGTATGACAAACTCGTGGGTTCCTCGCTGAGTAAATGCCTGATGGTCTACCTACCTTTAGTCTGCCTGGAGGGTATTCCGGGGGTCAACACCCCCGCGGCCCGGTCCACAACCAGGCTTCCCGGTGGATCAGGGCCTGATCAACAAGACTGTTATTGCTGGCCGTACGTACTCCAACATACGAACCACAGCCCGGCTGATCCGGCACCGAATTTAAGTATCTGGGCGGTGGTGTTGCCTACTCTTATAACCACACTCAGAGAAGGCACTGATAGTGTTAGGGAGAATGGTTAATCAGTCCCAAGATATCTTACGCTTGAGTGTGTTAAGAATGAGAGAGACGTGCTTCAGTTTATCTATTGACGCGACGTTTTGCCTCTTTAGCAAGTTGCAACTGTTTAATTACAGAAGTGCTTTCAATACTGAAGACAGTCAAAGAAGTGGAGAAGTATTTTTGGCGTGATCATCCTCCCCAGCCTTGATAGAAGGGGATTGGTCTCTTGTAATTAAGTATTTATTTCTGTAAGTACAAAATACAGACCTAGTTGACATCACTGACATCCTACATAAAAAACCCTTGGCTATGCAGAACATCTCGGGCAACTTGGGTTAATCATACTTCCTCGGATGTGACCCACAACAGTCTAGGTGAACAGGGGTAGCAGATGTAGGGAAACATGCCCAACGTTTCACCCGGAATCGATCCCCGTACCCTCAGTGTGTGAGCTGAGGACACTATCAACCAAACCACCAGCAGATGGGTCACGAAATCGTAATAACACGATTGCAAACAAACAAAATGATGATGATAACAATAATAATTTTGTCTTTATTTCTACCAGTACATGTACAAGGTATACAGTCCATAGCTGACATCAATGACACTACTACATAGCTGACATCAATGACACTACTACATAGCTGACATCAATGACACTACTACATAGCTGACATCAATGACATACTACATAGCTGACATCAATGACACTACTACATAGCTGACATCAATGACATACTACATAGCTGACATCAATGACATACTACATAGCTGACATCAATGACACTACTACATAGCTGACATCAATAACACTACTACTATATAGAAAGCCGCGTGTTATGCAGAGTATTTCCCACTAATTAGGTAAATTTTGTCCCAAGATGCGACCCACACCAGTCAATTAACACCCAGGTACCCATTTTACTGATGGGGAAAGAAACACGCCCAATGTTTGTACCCGGGAATCAAACCCGGCCCTCGCCGTGTGAAGCGAGAGCTTTTAGCACCTACGGGTGGGGTTTGAACTGTTCAACAGCCTCCCATCAAGCATTAGGGGAATTGCCAATAAACCCCTGGCTGCCTTCAAGAGAGAGCTCGACAGATACCTAAAGTCAGTGCCGGATCAGCCGGACTGTGGCTCGTACGTTGGACTGCGTGCGGCCAGCAGTAACAGCCTGGTTGATCAGGCCCTGATCCACCTGGAGGCTTGATCATGGACCGGGCCGCGGGGGCGTTGATCCCCGGAATAACCTCCAGGTATGGCAGGCGAGGAGCTTGGAGTTTCACGACTCACTCGCCATGGGTTCAGATCCCATCCGTTCCTTGGTTTGTTTAGAATCTTGGACGAACGCGGCCAGAGGCTTGTGTGCTGGAAGTGAGGTGTAGCAGGTTGATGCACTGCAATGGAGTACATCTAAGAGGCTGGCCTGTACACTCCTCTACAAGAATGAATTTAATGGAGGTCTAAAATGTGTTCTTTCATGGGTGATGCTGAACCTGGAGTTTACCTGGAGAGGGTTTCGGGGGTCAACGCCCCCGCCGCCCGGTCTGAGACCAGGCCTCATGGTGGATCAGGGTCTGATCAGCCAGGCTGTTACTGCTGGCCGCACGCAAGCTGACGTACGAACCACAGCCCGGTTGGTCACGTATTGACTTTAGGTGCCTGTCCGTGTAGGTGTGGGATGCTGAACCTGCTGTAGGTGTGGGATGCTGAACCTGCTGTAGGTGGGGGATGCTGAACCTACTGTAGGTGAGGGATGCTGAACCTGCTGTTGGTGGGGGATGCTGATCCTGCTGTAAATGGGGGATGCTGAACCTACTGTAGGTGGGTGATCTGAACCTTGTGATTGCTATGAGGATACCTGAAGGACGTTTCCAAGGGTGATCGCCCAAATAAAGAGTGTTTATATCTACTTAAAGATTCAGTGTGTCTTCGACGGGTGTCACCCTATTAGGGATTCTAGTGTCATCAACAAAAGTTGTTACGGTGCTATGATCTGTGTCCTTGTTATTGTCAGATATAAGAATGAGAAACACGAGTCGAGTAATTGTTGATACAGTAGTTACTAACGTAATTGTTGATACAGCAGTTACTGGTGTAATTGTTAGTCACGTCGCGTTGTTGGGAATGATAGAGGTGCATTTTTCCGTCTCCAGGTACTCCATGCACAACACTTGATAGGATTCGGTTGCCATGTTGAAGGTACAATGAGAAAAACAAAATTCTCTCAGTTCAGCGACTTCCCTAGCAGGTTTAGGAAGATCGAGTTTGTCATTGATCTTCCTAAGAAGTTCAGTATCCTGGGGTCGTGGTTACGTTAGTGACTACAGAAGTGATTCCAAACTTGCTAGTTTCACATTTCCAACAATGACGTGTTTAACATGACTGAAGTCACTCCAGTTAGCTTTGATAGGTGTTTGACATGACTGAAGTCACTCCAGTTAGTTTTGATAGGTGTTTAACATGACTGAAGTCACCCCAGTTAGCTTTGATAGGTGTTTGACATGACTGAAGTCACTCCAGTTAGCTTTGATAGGTGTTTGACATGACTGAAGTCACTCCAGTTAGCTTTGATAGGTGTTTGACATGACTGAAGTCACTCCAGTTAGCTTTGATAGGTGTTTGACATGACTGAAGTCACTCCAGTTAGTTTTGATAAATGTTTTAGTAGAATTTCTGTTACTCTGTGAGGACTTAGATAAGCTTCGTTAGTAAACGGGACAAATGCCTGTCAGGAGCTCTGTCAGTGTTTGAGGTGACGGACCTAAGTAGGAGGTCAAGTTTTCTGGGTTTTGGAACTATACATACGTTGTGGTCTGGGGCTACCTTTAACTTTGATGAGTTTCGAGAGTTCATCTACTCTCAGAGCCAGGCCTTGGACCAGCTACTGGGAATAAAAACCTTTGATGCTGCCGTAGCTGATGAATGCTGACGATATCTTCATTGCCCTGATCAAAGTCTCCCAGCTCAGGCTGACACATTTCAACT
>NC_091366.1:10814081-10896581 GCF_038502225.1 Cherax quadricarinatus
TGCATTGAGTGGAACGTGACAACACTCCTACGAAATTTTATGGAAAAAGGTTTCCCTTGCCGGAATACTGAACGAAGGGAGTGGGGAGTAACGAGAGAGTAATGCAGACTGAATAACAGGTGCGTAGAAGGAAGGAGAATTGTGTTCGAGGAGATTTAAAGCGAGCGGCAGGCAACAAAAGCCTAATCGATCATGCCAGCAACCAGAAGGCCTGGTCTGGGACCCGGCCGCAAGGGCGGTGACTCCCCCCCCCCTCTCCGGAAGCGAGTACAGGTTCTCTACAGGGTGTGTGAAGGGTTATACCTGCTTCTGTAAGCCTAATTCATATCTGCATAAATAATTCATTACGACTGTAACCAGATATAAATAGTTCATTACCACTGTAACTTGTTTATCTATCAAAACTTTGGGGCCCAGTCCCGGGACCCATTATGTACCTCTAATGTTTTGACTACCACCCACACCATGGGTATGGGGTGACTACCACCCACACCATGGGTATGGGGTGACTACCACCCACACCATGGGTATGGGGTGACTACCACCCACACCATGGGTATGGGGTGACTACCACCCACACCATGGGTATGGGGTGACTACCACCCACACCATGGGTATGGGGTGAGTACCACCCACACCATGGGTATGGGGTGAGTACCACCCACACCATGGGTATGGGGTGACTACCACCCACAGGATGGGTATGGGGTGACTACCACCCACAGGATGGGTATGGGGTGACTACCACCTACACCATGGGTATGGGGTGTATAATAAATAAAACTAACTCTTGTAGGCGCCAGGCAAAAATAGCCTGGTGGAACAGGAGGCCACCAGGAAAGTCTGGTCTCACACCGGACTCTGAAGTCTGTAAACGTAAAAAAAAAATATAAACCAGTAAACCAGTTGTGAGTTAGTTGCAGGTAAGGGTGAGTAGGAAGAAGAGGGTTGAGAAAGAGGTAGTGATTGAGGGAAGGTGGGGGAAAGGGATAATGAGTGAGGGAGGGTGGAATAAATGTAAGGGGCACCTCCTTCCCCTTGAAGGGGGAGGAGTGAGGGGGGAGTGGGTGGTCAGGGAGGCGCCTGCAGGTGATAACAAGGTGAGGGAGATCAAGACTCTAACGGGAAGTGGGTTTTTTTGTTTGCGTTTTTGTAAGTGAAGTGGATTCTGGACGGATTCCGGGCGTCTGTCTGACCGCCTCCAACTAGTCTGCCTTAAACAGCCTCTGCTGTATGATCCTTGTGGGTTTAGAGCTTGCCTTAGTAATAATAGTTAAACAACCTTTAAGGAAATAAGTCACTAACTTTTTGGGTTATCCTAGATAATTTTCACACGTTACGTACTATGATAATTTGTGGAACTGTATTCGTGTACCTGTGCCTACATAAACTTGTAATAATAATAATAGTTTTTGTTGGGAATTTGTGGTGCGCTAAACCCCTGGGGAGTCAGTGCCTGAAGATGTGTAGGCTCATTCCTGCGCTCTGTGATCAGTCAGGCTGTTGGTTAGTGCAGCTGGTAAAGCGTCAAAGTCGATGTTTCAGTTTTAAAGCTGTCTCTCTCTCCTGGCTCTTGTTGATCTCCGACTCGACTTTTTCCAGTCTCCCACTGTCTTTTTTTTTGTCATCTTTCACCTCTTTCCCTGCCTTCCCTCCCTCTTTTTCCTCCATCCCTCCATGTCTCCCAACCTTCTTTCTTCCCTCCCTCTTTTTCCTCCATCCCTCCATGTCTCCCAACCTTCTTTCTTCCCTCCCTCTTTTTCCTCCATCCCTCCATGTCTCCCAATCTTCTTTCTTCCCTACCTCTTTTTCTCCGTCCCTCCCATCCTTCTAACCTGCCTGCCTCTTTCCCTACCATCTTTCCATGTCTCCCACCCTCCCTCCCTCCCACGTGAATCATTTAATAGGCCTAAGAATCTTATACCTTCCCAACCCATTCTGGCGCCGCCAGTGGCACTCGTGCAGATTTCAACGTTCCCGGGTGCTGCCCACCCACAGCATTGCCAGACGTGCCACGGGCATATTTTTCTAAATACTCTTTCACATACGCTTTAAATAATCTAGCTTAAAGAAAACAGTAATCGTAAGTAAACACGGAATGTTCCGAAACTGACGTTGGGAACGTCCGTGCAAAACATCGCGTTGTGAATTGGGAATGTGTTGTAAGTTATCTGTTTTGTTATCAGTAAACAGAACTATTTGTTCTTCCGTACTCTGGGCTCAGGACCGACTGCGAGAGTAGGACCCTGGCAATAGCTCTACATATAGCTAGATATATAACAGGCATATAACAGTATGCCACAGCACACACTAATGAAAGTGTGGCTGGCAGCGCCATCAGCAAGTTTGATCCATTGTTTCTGAATACAACGCTTGTGCAACGTGTACAACACTTGGGTATCATTTAAAGCCCACGTAGAGCCAATAAAGCAGTGGTTCCCAAACTGGGGGTAAATTACCCCCTGGGGGTAATTTAACCATTTTTGGGGGGTAATGGAGGGGTGACAGAAAAAAAGTTATGAATTCTGAAAATCAAGAAAACAATGCGGTACCCGGTATGAGGATTATTGTTAACTTTGTCTTAGTATATAAAGTTGTAAAGTAAACCTATTATAAGTAAGTAATAAAGTTAAACCAAATAACAATAAACATCAAAAACTAATATACAGTATTAGAGAAGAAGAAATATATAGCTAAGTGTGTGGAAACCCAAAAGTATTTTGACAAGTATGCTTCAGGACAAAAGTCACTCAGTAGCCCAGATCGACCTGTCCAGTACGCGTCACTCACTTCCTGAGGCTGCCTCTTATTTCACACTGTCAGTTTATCTGTGAACATCAGCCGAGGTAGACATAAGCTGGTATGTATGTGTACTGCCCTGTGCAGTATATAGTTAGTATTTACCCACTGTTACTGTGAATTTGTAGCTATTATTAATTTTATATATAATGTATGTGTGGTTCTTACGTTTTCAATGGTTTTGCTAGGATTAGCAGAGTATGCGAGGCTGTATACGTTCACGTTTAGCCATATATATCAATAATAACAACATTTTGTGAAAGGGGTAACATGCTTTATATGGCATGTTAAATTGGGTAACAAGCTGAAAAAGTTTGGGAACCACTGCAATAAAGCAATTAAATTAATTGGAACGCCTCAAAGTTCTAAATATGTACTCACTGGAGCGGAGGAGAGAGAGGTACTTGACAATACTTACCTTGAAAGTACTTAAGAGCCTGGTCCCAAATTTGCACACTGCCATAACAATATACTGGAGTGAGAGGTATGGTAGGAAATGTAAAATAAACCCAGATACAAGTAGGGGCACAATGGACACAATAAGTTAACATTGTATCAACATGCGTGGCCACAAACTATTCAGCCTCTTACCAGAAGATATTAAAAACTGCTGGGACAAGTGTAGAAGTTTTCAAGAGGAAACTGGGCATCTTCACCAGGTGTCAGATCAACCAAGCTGTGATGGATATTTGGGCCGCCAGCAGCAACAGCCTGGTTCATCAGGCAAGCACCAGACGAGCCTGGCCCATAGCTGGGCTCTCGGAGTAGGAGAACTACACACACACACACACACACACACACACACACACACACACACACACACACACACACACACACACACACACACACACACACACACACACACACAGAGGGGAGAGAGTAACGCTTCCAAGATGGAAGATCTAATCAAGTCCCCCTCTCTCTCCCCTTGGAGTTCATTTCAATCAGGGTTCATTGGGCGTTCGGAGACGGGGGTGATTAGACGAAGCGGGGCAGCAGTCATCCCAGAGCTGGCGGGGGAGCTGTCACCCCAGGATGTAAGGGAAAGGATCTGAGGGAAATCCTGTGATTGAAAGGAGATACGAGGTCCTCTTAGTGATGCTGCAGGGAAATCAATGGGACTATTAACGGTGTCTGGCGTGTAAAGGGAGTCGGATTCCCTTAGTAGGGTCTTGAGGGACCTAGGAAGGGGGATCTGGAGACCACCTAAAGGGAATTTGCGAAATGGGACCTGTAAGGGGCTTGTGAACCTGTAAAGTGGTTTATGGATCTGTAGGGGGACTTGACCTGTAAGGGGACTCGTGAACAGGGGGACTTGTGGACCTGTAAGGGGACTCGTGAACCTGTGAGGTGACTTGTGGACCTGTAAGGGGACTCGTGAACCTGTGAGGTGACTTGTGGACCTGTAAGGGAACTCTTAAAAGCGAAGAGAAAGGATGAACCATTCAGCCAGCAGCAGCACTTCCACACTGAATCAGTGACAAGATATGACGGATCCAGAGATAGGCATCCCTCTCATTTAGATGACTCGCAGAAGTTCGAGAGGTTACCTACCTGGAGGCTGTTCCGGGGGTCAACGCCCCCTCTGCCCAGTCCTTGATCAGGCCTCCTGGTGGATCAGGGCCTGATGAACCAGACTGTTACTGCTGGCCATACATAGTCCAACGTACGAACCACAGCCCGGCTGGTCGCATACTGACTTTATCTGTCCAGCTCCCTTTTCAAGGCAGCCCGGGGTCTTTTGGTAATTCTTATGCCTGATGGGAGGCTGATGAACAGTCTTGGGCCCCAGGTGGGCAAGCGTGAACGATAATCAGACATGAATTACTCGTATAATTTAGTGATATATGACAGTGAATGGTGCACAGATGCGACACAAGTAAGGAGGCCATGCCCACCTACTGGATGCAACCATTAGCAAAAAGCAAGGGAAGTCTAGAATGCAGATTCCATCTTACAAACCTGGTAAATTGTCATGTATACACCTTTCAACAAAGCAAACTACACAGACCCTACACAACACAGCTCTGCAGAGAATAACGATATAAATTCCATGGCATTAGGTAATATCCTGTGCACATGTTAAACTTTGCAATTACAGTGACACCGATAAAATTCTATAAGTTAGTATTTAGCCTTAATAAATGTCTTGTTTACACTCTACCAATTTTCAACACTGATAAGTCCATTTTAATCAAGAAATTGTCTCAGTGATTGCAGCTTACTCTTTATACATATTAGGTAAGGTAACCTGTAATGAAACCTGTTGACCAGTAAGGTGACCTGTAACGGAGCCTGTTAACCTGTAACGGTACCCGCTAGCCTGAAAGGTAACCTGCAGTGAAGCATGCTGACCAGGAACCTAATTACCTGGCACATAATGAACAATGGCTGCCAGAATGAGCACCTTGTGTTTACAAACAATGGGGCTTTCACGGTGGGCTTTCACACTATGAAAGGGGCGCTTGATTCGAGGAACAGGAGCTGCCTTTTCCCTTGGATTAACCCCCCTCCCCTATTCCCATGCTAACAGTATTGTTTATTACTATGGGAATTATGATGCTAATTGTTGATCTGTTTTCCTTTCACCCTCAGAAAATGTAAAGATGATGAAGGAATAGGGATGAAGGGAAGGAAATAAGGCAAGGGGAATATAAAAAGGCTGGGAAGAAAGGAAGGCGCAATACAAGAGGAATATAAAAGGAAACCAAAACGATGGAATGGAAGAAGACAAAAGGAAAGAAATGGGAAGGAATGCAAGTGAGATACAAAAAAAGGAAAGAAGAAAGGGATGGAAAAGGAATATAAAAGGAAGAGAAGAAAAATGGAAAAAGAAAATAGAGGGAGGAAGGAAGATGAAAGGAAGGGAAAGGGAGAGAGGAAAAGAAGGAAGCTTCTATACCACAAGACGGGCAGAAAGCAGCAACTTCACTCTGGCTGTAGCCTTCTCCAGAACATCACTTCATCTGAGATCATTTATTCCCAGGATTACTCGAGTATGGAACACATTCGTACAGCATTATGATGTCAACGAGATAAAGTTGATAAAATGAAAATGCTGGCCCACAGATGGCTCCAACTTCATCCTGTTCCCTACTTGTATGTTTCATAATAAAAATACTTTCAAATAAGCTGATGTAGGTAACAGCTCTTAGCTTGTCAATAAAGTTAGGAATCCTTAACCTGTAAATAGCTTGTCAGTAAAGCTAGGGATCCTTAACCTAACATTGTCAAACACTGTAAAAAAAAAAGAGAGAGAATTAAGGGAAGAGATATAGGTAGAGAGAGAGAGAGCATCCTCTTACGTCATAAACACTCAGTACATAATCTCTGAGCTGCTGTCTTCTCCCCTCTTGTACAGGGAAGAGGTGGGAGGGGAGATAGAGAAGGGTGAATGGGGAGGGTAGGGGTAAAGGAAGCGAGGAGGAACTTGACGTAGATAGGAGGGGGTAAAAAACAAAAGCCTTGTTCAGTAAGAACATAGCTGTCCACTGCTCTGTTCAACTAAGGAGAGAGACCACAGCTGTGAGAGTGGGAGAGAAAGTTTACTATCCACTGAGAGATGAACACATCTATGGCGCTATGGCTCGACCCCTGCAACCATAATTAGGTGAGTACATCTGAACTACCGGGAATGTCTCAGAATTACCTGGACTGTTCTCTGTTGAAGAGATAACACACACACACTCTCTCTCTCTCTCTCTCTCTCTCTCTCTCTCTCTCTCTCTCTCTCTCTCTCTCTCTCTCACACACACACACACACACACACACACACACACACACACACACACACACACACAGCAGGGAGAGAGAGGACCCAGTAGCAACCAGTGAAGAGGCGGGGCCAGGAGCTAAGACTCGACCCTTGCAACCACAAATAGGTGAGCACAAGCTATGCATCGACCCCTGCAACCGCAGTTAGGTGAGTACATACACGCACAGTAAAATGGGCGTTGAGGTAAGGGTTATATCACTACTTCGTAATGTGTGATCATGGCCCTTAAGTCAGGTGCTGGCAGGTAGCCCAGACTATAGTAGCCCATGCTGTAGCAGACCCAGCTGCATAGGCCTATTATTTGACAGTCATTCATTGCCACTTATCTTGGGTGTATGTAGGTTTAGGTTTGTGTGTGTAAAAGAGGGAATGGGAATAATTGGGTTGTATGTGTGGGTGGGTTAGGATGGGTGAGTGTAGATGAGTTAGGATAGGTGATTGTCGATGGGTTAGGATGAGTGAGTGTAAGGGAATCTGGGTGAGTGGGCGTGTGGATTTTATGACGTGTGGATGGGTGGGTGGGTTTCTGGATGGGTGGGTGGGTGACGGCAGGAGCGGGTGTTGACCGTACTAAGTACAGTTATGTACTCTTGGTTCGTTTGTGATTCCCCCGGGTTACCTTCCTGTGTAGTTCCCCCTACACTACGTACGGTGTAGTCCCTTCTGCACTACGTATGGTGTAGTTCCTTGTATACTATCAGGTATTAATAAAGGGGATATTAACAAGGTCTTGAGGATATCTCTCCAAGAGAGAACCCGCAGTAATGGATTTAAATTAGATAAGTTTAGATTTAGGAAGGACATAGGAGAGTATTGGTTTGGAAATAGGGTAGTTGATGAGTGGAACAGTCTACCTAGTTGGGTTATTGAGGCTAGGACTTTGGGTAGTTTCAAATTTAGGTTGGATAAGTGGGAGGGGTTGGATTTGAGTGGGACTTGCACATCGGAGCTTGTTTCTTGGGTGGCATTGAAAATTGGGTTGGTCAAATGTTTGTTAGTGGGATGAATTGTAAAGGACCTGCCTAGTATGGGCCAACAGGCCTGCTGCAGTGTTCCTCCTTTCTAATGTTCTAGCTTCCCCTACACTGCCCTACCAGCAACCAAACGCTCACTACACACTGCTTACTACCAACACCCTCTCATTGCTTCATCACAATAACCCGCTCCCCTCCTTTACACCTACACGTAAGAACCATCACCCTACACTCACTGCTCAATACACCCTCCACATATACTAGCATCAAATTAAATTTTAGGCTTGCATTTCTGTGTACACATCTCCATATTTTAAGCGATACTTGGTCGTAAACTAGCTTTTTGTGGGATTACCTGTCTATATACCCGGTAAACAAGGTTCTTGGACAGGTATCTGTCAAAACACGGGAATGTGTAGACAGATAACCTGTAACATTGCATATGTACCTTGTTTTTGAGGGAGGTGACAACACCGTATTGAGTGTATTCAACAAAGTCATCAAAAAAGTCAATAATTGGCATCAGACAAATCATGACTTTGATGAATAAGACACATGTGCAACATATAGGTATCTATTTTTAAATGTTTCGCCATGCATTTTCGTTTTCAAATCAGTAATGAGGTAATATATGGAAGACAGCAGGAAATAATCATGACCTTGAACATTAAAATGGTATAAAATACCGACAGGTTGTTAGGTAAGACACATATGCAACAGTTAGGTATCTTTATTATGAAACGTTTCGCCTACACAGTAGGCTTCTTCAGTCAAGTACAGAAAAGTTGATAGAAGCAGAAGATACTTGAAGACGATGTAATCAGTCCATCACCCTTAAAGTTTTGAGGTGGTCAGTCCCTCAGTCTGGAGAAGAGCATTGTTCCATAGTATGAAACAATATGGAGATGAAGTGACAGAATGGAGCTTTTTATAGCGCCAAGAGGTGAGACGTAGGCCACTAGGAGAGGTAAGAACTCAGATGTTGAAAGGTCAGGTCCCTCTCAAATCCAGCCGCTCTCACTAGTGGAAGTTGTCGAAGTTGATTGCAGGTCTGTACCAAGATACCCTTGTGTTGCAGTGTCTGACAGATTGAACATTAAAATGGTATAAAATACCGACAGGTTGTTAGGTAAGACACATATGCAACAGTTAGGTATCTTTATTATGAAACGTTTCGCCTACACAGTAGGCTTCTTCAGTCAAGTATGGAACAATGCTCTTCTCCAGACTGAGGGACTGACCACCTCAAAACTTTAAGGGTGATGGACTGATTACATCGTCTTCAAGTATCTTCTGCTTCTATCAACTTTTCTGTACTTGACTGAAGAAGCCTACTGTGTAGGCGAAACGTTTCATAATAAAGATACCTAACTGTTGCATATGTGTCTTACCTAACAATCATGACCTTACTGAATAATACGGTGAAGTTAATTCGATTAACATTAGTGGCTCCTGGGACGAGCTCACTGACACTAGAAGTGAGAGAGGGAAGCTTACGAAGACGTTTCAGTCCGACTTGGACTGTTTTGTAAATGGTCCAAGTCTGACCATTTTCGGGTTATTTGTGTTCTTTTTTTTCTCAAGGAAAAAGGAAAGAAAATGCATCTTAAAAAGATAGTAATGTTTCCTCTACTGGTGAAGACGAAGAATCATAGATCTTCTCAAAGATCTCTCACTTTCTCAAGACCTAAACACCTAAAAAAAAAAAAAAATATGGAAACTAGAGAAAGAAATACTCTTTATACAGGAATAGATTAAGAATCACTGACCTCAGGTCTCTTACACTTTCTCAAGAAACCCCACTTGACTACGAAGAAGCTATCGACAGCGTGCCCATGCACTCTGCCCAAGATCTTGACTCGTGGAATTCTATGTTCATCAAGATATAAAAACAAAAAACACTACCACGTGCCTTAAATATTCTATGGAGAAGGAGCCTGGACACACACGTTATCCCACAGACATTAAAAACGGCTCCACATAGGTGACGGTAGAGCAAGTTTGCAAATATCTGTAGACCGATAGTTCTCTCTCTCTCTCTCTCTCTCTCTCTCTCTCTCTCTCTCTCTCTCTCTCTCTCTCTCTCTCTCTCTCTCTCTCTCTCTCTCTCTCTCTCTCTCTCTCTCTCTCTGGAAATATTCGTGATATTGCAGTCTTAATGACCTATGTGCAGTCGTTAGGCTTTAAATTTGACAAACAACCTTATGAACTTAGCCTTGAGCTTTAAGGGTGTCTTTAGAGCTTAGGTACAGTGTGGAGGCAGATATGAGAGCTTAATTAAGCTGTGGTTGGTGCTGCAGTATACATCAGTAATGACGTCACGTGTAGAGAATTTTGTATGGAACTAACTCTCTCTCTCTCTCTCTCTCTCTCTCTCTCTCTCTCTCTCTCTCTCTCTCTCTCACACACACACACACACACACACACACACACACACACACACACACACACACACACACACACACACCCACACAATGCTCGTAGTAATTCATTAAGATTTAAATCCTAGGCATGTACAAAGGGTTAGTTACGGGCGTGCATGTAGGCATGTATGTGGGCGTGCGTGCGGGCGGGCGTGTGGCGGATAAGATCATACTTCGTTAATTGGGATCACAGACGTCTTCTTGTAGTTTACCCCAGCTTGTTCTAGTTTTCCCAAGCCGCCTTGTATTTTTCCCAAGCCTTCTTGTACTTTTTCCAAACCTTCTTGTATTTTTCCCAAGCCGCCTTGTACTTTTCCCAAGCCGCCTTGTATTTTTCCCAAGCCTTCTTGTACTTTTCCCAAGCCGCCTTGTCCTTTTCCCAAGCCTTCTTGTACTTTTCCCAAGCCTTCTTGTACTTTTTCCAAGCCGCCTTGTACTTTTCAAAAGCCGCCTTGCGCTTGTTCATGTCTGCTTTCCTTCTTTAAGTGAGAGAGAGACGGAAAGAGAAATAAGGAAGGAAAATGGAATGGAAACATGGGGAAGGTGTGCCAGGCGTGGTGCCAGGCACGCAAGAGAAGATTACAAGCTTTTCATGGCACTTTTCCCTCCCTCCATTCCTTCCTTCCCCTCCCTCCACCCCTCCCACCCCTCCCTTATCCCCCGTAGTCCCCATTCCTCCACCCCTTGCAGCCCACCTTCACACCACCTGTATGGTCCCCATTATCCTCAACACCGTAAAGTGCTTGATAAAGTAGTGTGTTAGAGGGGGAGAGAGAGAGAGAGAGAGAGAGAGAGAGAGTAGCATGACACAGTATTGACATATATTGCATGCATCATGTCAGACCTCTGAACGTGACCTCCAGACATGACCTCCAGTGATATCGTGCGTACTTCCTCAACTGTGTGCATGGTGCAGAGGTTGCAAGAGGAAGGACGGGAGGGAAAGATGGCAGGAAGGTAGAGGCAGATAGGGAGAGATGGGGTAGGAGAGACTAAACAGAGGGACTGAAGGACGAGGAAGAGAGAGAGAGAGTGAATGGAGAGTGGGGAAGAGACGGAAGGGAAAGATGAGAGTGGTGAGAGGGAAAGAGACTAAATGTAGAGAGGGAGAGACGGAATGGAGAAAGAAATGAAAGGGGGAAATGAGACGGAAGGGAGGTCTGGAGAGAGAAGTAAGGAAAGGAGGGAGAGAGGAATGAGAGTTAAGGAGAAAGAGGAAGAGGAGGAAAGACTGAAGAGGTTAAACCCAGGCGGTCTCCTGCCCTTTCTCCTTTCTTATTCTCTCTCCTTTCACTCCCTCGTGAATTTTCTTAGTTCCCTCTTCTTGCCATCTCATCTCCTTTTTCCCCCCCTTCCCCTCTTACACTAGCTCTCTTCCTTTCTCCGTCTTCCTCTCTACTACTCTACTATGCTTCTGTCCTGCCACTCTCCTATCCTTACGTAATATCTGCCCTCCCTTTCACCTTCTCTCCCACACACCTCTCACCTCTCACCTTCTCTCCCACCCTCCCTCTCACCTTCTCTCCTACCCACCTTTCACCTTCTCTCCTACCCACCTTTCACCTTCTCTCCCACTCTCCCTCTCACTTTCTCTTCCACCCTCTCTCTCACCTTCTCTCCCACCCACCTCACACCTCCCACCCACCTCTCACCTCTCCCACCCACCTCTCCTACCCTCCCCTCACCTCTCCCACCCACCTCTCCAAACCTCCCCTCACCTTCTCTCCCACCCACCTCTCCAACCCTCCCCTCACCTCTCCCAACCACCTCTCCAACCCTCCCCTCACCTTCTTTCCCACCCACCTCTCCAACCATCCCCTCACCTTCTCTCTCACCCACCTCTGCAACCCTCCCCTCACCTTCTCTCTCACCCACCTCTGCAACCCTCCCCTCACATTCACTCCCACCCACCTCTCCAACCCTCCCCTCATCTTCTCTCCCACCCACCTCTCCTACCCTCTCTCTCACCTTCTCTCCCACCCACCTCCCCTCACCTTCTCTCCCACCCACCTCCCCTCACCTTCTCTCCCACCCACCTCTCCAACCCTCCCCTCACCTTCTCTCTCACCCACCTCTCCAACCCTCCCCTCACCTTCACTCCCACCCACCTCTCCAACCCTCCCCTCACCTTACCCTCCCCCACCCTCCCCCACCCCTCCCCTATCCCTCCCACCCTACCCTCTCTCAACCCTCCCCTCACTTCTCTCCAACCCTCCCCTCACCTTCTCTCCCACCCACCTCTCCAACCCTCCCCTCACCTTCTCTCACACCCACCTCTCCTACCCTCCATACCCATACTCCATACCATACCCAGCTTGTGGATGCTACGTTGGCCATACCATACCCAGCTTGTGGATGCTACGTTGGGCATACCATACCCAGCTTGTGGATGCTACGTTGGGCGTCCCATACCCAGCTTGTGGATGCTGCGTTGGGTATCCCATACCCAGCTTGTGGATGCTGCGTTGGGTATCCCATACCCAGCTTGTGTATGCTACGTTGGGCATCCTATACCCAGCTTGTGGATGCTACGTTGGGCATCCCATAACCAGCCTGTGGATGCTACGTTGGGCATCCCATACCCAGCTTGTGGATGGTACGTTGGGCATCCCATACCCAGTTGGGCTACGTTGGGCCCTATACCCAGCTTGTGGATGCTTGTATGCTACATTGGGCATCCCATACCCAGCTTGTGGATGGTACGTTGGGCATCCCATACCCAGCTTGTGGATGCTACGTTGGCATCCCATACCCAGCTTGTGGATGCTACGTTGGCATCCCATACCCAGCTTGTGGATGCTACGTTGGGCATCCCATATCCAGCTGGTGGATGCTACATTGGGCATCCCATACCCAGCCTGTGGATGCTACGTTGGGCATCCCATTCCCAGCTTGTGGACGATACGTTGGGCATCCCCTACCCAGCTTGTGGATGCTACGTTGGGCATCCCCTACCCAGCTTGTGGATGCTACGTTGGGCATCCCCTACCCAGCTTGTGGATGCTACGTTGGGCATCCCCTACCCAGCTTGTGGATGCTACGTTGGACATCCCATACCCAGCTTGTGGATGCTACGTTGGACATCCCATACCCAGCTTGTGGATGCTACGTTGGACATTCCATACCCAGCTTGTGGATGCTACGTTGGACATCCCATACCCAGCTTGTGGATGCTACGTTGGACATCCCATACTCAGCTTGTGGATGCTACGTTGGACATCCCATACCCAGCTTGTGGATACTACGTTGGGCATCCCATACCCAGCTTGTGGATGCTACGTTGGGCATCCCATACCCAGCTTGTGGATGCTACGTTGGGCATCCCATACCCAGCTTGTGGATGCTACGTTGGGCATCCCATACCCAGCTTGTGGATGTTACGTTGGGCATCCCATACCCAGCCTGTGGATGCTACGTTGGGCATCCCATGCCCAGCTTGTGGATGCTACGTTGGGCATCCCATACCCAGCTTCTGAATGCTACGTTATGCATCTCATACCCAGCTTGTGGATGCTACGTTGGGCATACCATACCCAGCTTGTGGATGCTACGTTGGGCATCCCATACCCAGCTTGTGGATGCTACGTTGGGCATCCCATACCCAGCCTGTGGAAGAAAGCTAGAAGCGTTAATCTTGTTGAGGACCTGGATATTATACGTGCTTGAAGATTTGCAGCGTACTCGATGGGGTGTACTCACCTATTTGTACTCATCTATTTGTGGTTGCAGGGGTCGAGTCATAGCTCCTGGCCCCGCCTCTTCACTGATTGCTACTAGGTCCTCTCTCCCTGCTCCATGAGCTTTATCAAACCTCGTCTCAAAACGATGTATGGTTCTTGCTTCCACTACGTTACTTTCTAGGCTATTCCACTGCCTGACAACTCTATGACTGAAGAAATACTTCCTAACATCCCTTTGTTTTATCTGAGTCTTCAACTTCCAATTGTGACCTCTTGTGTCTGTGTCCCATCTCTGGAACATCCTGTGTGTGTGTACTCACCTAGTTGAGGTTGCGGGGGTCGAGTCCGAGCTCCTGGCCCCGCCTCTTCACTGATCGCTACTAGGTCACTCTCCCTGAGCCGTGAGCTTTATCATACCTCTGCTTAAAGCTATGTATGGGGGGTCGAAATACTTCCTAACATCCCTGTGATTCATCTGTGTCTTCAGCTCTTGTTACTGTGTCCCTCTGGAACATCCTGTCTCCACCTTGTCAATTCCTCTCAGTATTTTGTATGTCGTTATCATGCTACTCCAGTGTCGTCAGGTTGATTTCCCTTAACCTCTCCTGTAGACATACCTCTTAGTGGGAGCTTTATCATACCTCTGCTTAAAGCTATGTATGGATCCTGCCTCCACTACATCGCTTCCCAAACTATTCCACTTACTGACTACTCTGTGGCTGAAGAAATACTTCCTAACATCCCTGTGATTCATCTGTGTCTTCAGCTTCCAACTGTGCCCCCTTGTTACTGTGCCCAATCTCTGGAACATCCTGTCTTTGTCCACCTTGTCAATTCCTCTCAGTATTTTGTATGTCGTTATCATGTCCTCCCCTATCTCTCCTGTCCTCCAGTGTCGTCAGGTTGATTTCCCTTAACCTCTCCTCGTAGGACATACCTCTTAGCTCTTAGCCTCTTCACTTCTTCCTCGGTTGTGTGCACTGTGTCCAGCACTTGGTGGTGTGCCCCACCTCTCCGTCTTTCTGGAGCTGCTCCTGTCTCCTCTGTGAACACTTCTTTGAATCTCTTGTTGAGTTCTTCACATACTTCACGGTCATTTCTTGTTGTCTCTCCTCCTTCCTTCCTTAGCCTGATTACCTGGTCCTTGACTGTTGTTTTCCTCCTGATGTGGCTGTACAACAGTTTCGGGTCAGATTTGGCTTTCGCTGCTATGTCATTTTCATATTGTCTTTGGTCCTCCCTTCTTATCTGTGCATATTCGTTTCTGGCTCTACGACTGTTCTCCTTATTCTCCTGGGTCCTTTGCCTTCTATAGTGTGTGTGTGTCCCCCTGGACTACCACGAGTGAACTAGTAACTTTCCCTAGACAATGACAAGTATTCTAAACTTCCCTCCGACAGCATTGCCCTCCTGTTGTGTGGAGGGTAGCTGGTGCACCCATATATCCAGTGTTTGAACAGTGAGAGAAGACTGTGTGTACACACAGCCCTGGGAACTAGCTCCTTAAGTGAGCTAACAGAGTAAGTTTATTTAGGTACAGGTACACATAAGTACAATTATCATATGTAGTGTAAATTACCCAGGATAATCCCCCCAAAAAGTAGTAGTTTTTGTAATATCTTATTTAAATCTAAAAAGTTCAAACAGCTAGGGAACTCAGCTGTGTGAAAAATCAATCACAGTACAAGGAGAGATATATATGTTTTGCAGATATACTTCTTTCTTGAAGCAGATTTACAATATCTTCTTAGTATTCTAAGATACATCGTCGTGTTATGTGAATGTGAAACGGAGGAGGTTGCAGGATTTAGGGAGGTTGCAGGATCAGGGGAGGTTGTAGGATCATGGGAGGCTGTAGGATCATGGGAGGCTGTAGGATCAGGGGAGGTTGCAGGATCATGGGAGGCTGTAGGATGTGCAGGATCATGGGAGGTAGGATGTAGGATCATGGGAGGTTGCAGGATCATGGGAGGCTGAAGGATCATGGGAGGCTGTAGGATCAGGGGAGGTTGTAGGATCATGGGAGGCTGTAGGATCAGGGGAGGTTGCAGGATCATGGGAGGCTGTAGGATCAGGGGAGGTTGTAGGATCATGGGAGGCTGTAGGATCAGGGGAGGTTGCAGGATCATGGGAGGCTGTAGGATCAGGGGAGGTTGCAGGATCATGGGAGGCTGTAGGATCAGGGGAGGTTGCAGGATCATGGGAGGCTGTAGGATCAGGGGAGGTTGCAGGATCATGGGAGGCTGTAGGATCAGGGGAGGTTGCAGGATCATGGGAGGCTGTAGGATCAGGGGAGGTTGCAGGATCATGGGAGGCTGTAGGATCAGGGGAGGTTGCAGGATCATGGGAGGCTGAAGGATCAGGGGAGGCTGTAGGATCAGGGGAGGTTGTAGGATCATGGGAGGTTGTAGGATCAGGGGAGGTTGCAGTATCAGGGGAGGTTGCAGTATCAGGGGAGGTTGCAGTATCAGGGGAGGTTGCAGTATCAGGGGAGGTTGCGGGATCAGGGGAGGTTGCAGGATTATGGGAGGCTGTAGGATCAGGGGAGGTTGTAGGATCATGGGAGGCTGTAGGATCAGGGGAGGTTGCAGGATCATGGGAGGCTGTAGGATCAGGGGAGGTTGCAGGATCATGGGAGGCTGTAGGATCAGGGGAGGTTGCAGGATCATGGGAGGCTGTAGGATCAGGGGAGGTTGCAGGATCATGGGAGGCTGTAGGATCAGGGGAGGTTGTAGAATCAGGGGAGGTTGTAGAATCAGGGGAGGTTGCAGGATCAAGGGAGGTTGCAGGATCAGGGGAGGTTGCAGGATCATGGGAGGCTGTAGGATCAGGGGAGGTTGTAGGATCAGGGGAGGTTGCAGTATCAGGGGAGGTTGCAGTATCAGGGGAGGTTGCAGTATCAGGGGAGGCTGTAGGATCAGGGGAGGTTGTAGGATCAGGGGAGGTTGTAGGATCAGGGGAGGTTGCAGTATCAGGGGAGGTTGCAGTATCAGGGGAGGTTGATAAATTAGACACATGTGCAACTCTTGGGTATCTTTATTGAGGAAACGTTTCGCCACACAGTGGCTTCATCAGTCCATACGTAGGAGAAACTTGAAGAACAGGAGAAGAATGAGGTAATCAGTCCCTCAACCTTGAGTCGATGTGTTCAGTCCATTAATCTATTCAAGATTGATGGACTGAACACATCGACTCAAGGTTGAGGGACTGATTACCTCATTCTTCTCCAGTTCAAGTTTCTCCTACGTATGGACTGGTGAAGCCACTGTGTGGCGAAACGTTTCCTCAATAAAGATACCCAAGAGTTGCACATGTGTCTAATTTATCAACATGTCGGTTCTCTGAACCATTCATCTACAAATCAGGGGAGGTTGCAGGATCAGGGGAGGTTGCAGGATCAAGGGAGGTTGCGGGATCAGGGGAGGTTGCAGGATCATGGGAGGCTGTAGGATCAGGGGAGGTTGCAGTATCAGGGGAGGTTGCAGTATCAGGGGAGGTTGCAGGATGATGGGAGGTTACAGAACTAGGGGTAGATTACAGGATCAGTCTGCCTCTGTTATGGTGTTGAGAGTTACATGGGTGAGTGAGTATGTGGTACCTACCGTTGTGCTGACACAACAATGATACACAATTGCTAGACAGATACCCTCACTCTACCGGGATCTGCTATCCTACTTGCTCCTGCCCATCACGATACTCATTTTTCCTACCCCATGACGATAAAGACTGATATCTTGTATCCCAAGATGATTAAGACTGATCTCTTGTACCTTGTATTCTTATCGTAGGGGTTCTTAAATGGAGATATCGAGGGTTGAAGGTAGACACACTTGTTGGATGGTAACGATATATTGTCAGACTGTGATGATGGGAAATGGAGTCCAGCCTTGCCGTGTTCTTGTCTGGATGGTCTGCCGCCGAGTGAGTGAGAGGCTACACATGCGCATCCCGTGACGTCACACAAAGTCACAGGCCTACAAGGGATCTCCTATCTAAAGCACATGGATGATACTAATATGCTATGCTATATAACACAGGGATCAGCAACTATGCTGACATTCTGATTTCTTTCCTTTCCATCAAGTTTTGCTTTTTTTTTATCAAGACGTTCTTCTTTCTTTTCCCTCAAGCCTTCTTTTCTTTCCATCGAGCTTCTTTCTCCTTTCCTTGCCACTAAAAGGGAAAGCCTCAGAAGTGCTAGACATGTTTTGTGAAAGAATTCCTTGAGGAATTTCCTGCTAAAGGGAGTCTTAGGGTCTTCCTATTCTCCCTTTTCCTCCTCTTGTCCCCTTTCGTCGTCGTCTTCCTCTTGTCGCCTTTTTTTTCGGCTACTCTTCCCTTCCTTCCCTTGTTCTTATCCCTTGCTCCGTCTTTCAGTCTGGAGGCTACTGTTTTTACTCCTTCATGGGAGCATGGGAAGGCCAGTCAGTCGTCCTCTAACTTCACCTACGCCTCTATAGAGTGCATGATGCTCCCTAATTACATTCATCTCAGTGGGATGAAATCCTCAGTGTCAAATCCTTTGTAGTGGGATTAAGAACACCACCTCTATGCTAGCGGCTGCTAATGGGATCCACTCCACCTAGTCGAACCTTTTTACCTAGTGGGATTACAAATCCCCTTTGTAGCAAGTGCACAACCCCCCCTAGTCTAACACTTTGTAGTGCGATAACGCTCTCTGCTATCAGGCTAGGAACCAGGAGACCTCGTCTGAGACGGACGCGCGGAGGCGATGGCTTCCCCGGGGACCGACCACTGATATGGAATGTAGTTCATGGTGGGGAGGGAGGGGGTGAAGACTTGTCTTGTTTACATGCGGAGGGGGTAGAGTTCGAGTTGGGTTGGTTGTTGTTGGTGATTGTGTGTTGATGGTGTGGATCGTTTTGACGGTTGTGGTGGTGGTGGTGGGGATGGTGGTTGATGATGGTGGTAGTGGTTGGTGGTGGTGAGTGTTACACCACCACTCCCGGACATGGATCATGCAAATGTATCAGTAACATGAAGACACTTGACTACTGTCTGTCTGTCTGTCTGTCTGTCTCCCACTGTAGTTGTTTTACAGACAGACAGACACACACACACACACACACACACACACACACACACACACACACACACACACACACACACACACACACACACACACACACACACACACGCGCGCGCGCGCGATAACGACATAAAATACTGAGAGGAATCGACAAGGTGGATAGGGACAGGATGTTTCAGAGATGGGACACAGCAACAAGGGGTCACAATTGAAAGCTGAAGACTCAGGCGAGTCAGAGGGATATTAGGAAGTATTTCTTCAGCAACAAAGTTATCAGGAAGTGGAATAGTCGGGAAAGTGAAGTAATGGAGGCAGGGTTCATACATAGTTTTAAGATGAGGTATGATAAAGCTCATGGAGCAGGGAGAGAGAGAGGACCTAGTAGCGATTAGTGAAGAGGTGGGGCCAGGAGCTATGAATCGACCCCTGCAACCACAATTAGGTGAGTACACATATATATGCAGGCAGGTCAAGGATTAGAACCTGTACTGATCACATCAGTCAGGCAGTGACATTAGGAATACGGTGCCTCAGCCCACTACACCACTGGTTCTAGAATAATGGTGGAGTCCTTCACATCCCTTCCCTTATCCAGGAACACTGTAATGTGTCATCTTATGAATTAATTTCATTTTATTCTACGCTCAATGCTGTCAGTCTGGCGAGAAGTTTTTAGGATGCTACGACCCCACGAAGGAGCAAGATATTAGCAAGTTTTTAGCATGAGCTTCGTGGCTGAGTGGTACAACGTTATTATTATAATAATTAATAATAATAATAATAATAATAATAATTTTTATTTCTACAAGTTCACGTGCAAGGTATACGGGCCTAGCTGACATCACTGACATACTACTGTATATAAAGCCCCTTATGGCAGAGCATTTCCTGCAAATTAGGTCAGTTTTGTCCCAGGATGCGACCCACACCAGTCCACTAACACCCAGGTACCCATTTTACTGATAAGTGAACAGAGACAGCAGGTGCCTTATGGAAACACGTCTTAATGTTTTGCAGCCGTATCGGGAAATCGATCCCCGGACTTCAGTGTGTGAGTTGAGTGCGGTAGCGATCGAGCTACGGGAAACCTGGGTCTTCGACACACCAGCACCACTACTGTTCGAGTCCCCGCCCGTTCTTCTGCTTATTCACTGATACTTGTTCATTACAACTTGAGTGTATAATGGTGTAAACCTGACAGCATTAAGAAACTTTATATGTTAAATTAGTTGGTAACCAAAGGGTTGTAGTGGTTTGTAAATATTTATATTTAAATCTTGGCATCAAGCCCAGCCACCATATGACCTACGAGTTTAGCGCTTCTCTGGATGAATAGACTAGTTTTACGACACAGTCGGCATTTCACTGTCATCCTAAACAACCGGAAATAAAAGGTCAAGAAGATTGATTGAATCAGCTGAAGGATGAGTTGGGATGGATGGAGGGGAGAGGAATGATGGGAGGGGGAGGGAGGCACGAGTGTTCAGGAAAAGTTGCACCATGCTGGTTATGCGCACTGTGCTGCGCGCATGTACGCACTTCCAGTATCACATGATTTCATGTTTAATACTTGCGTTAGGCCGCGTATATATATATATATATATATATATATATATATATATATATATATATATATATATATATATATATATATATATATATATTATACACATATATTATACACATATACACACATATATTACACACACACACACACACACACACACACACGTGCTTAAGACAAATGGTACCTAACGAGTTCAGTGAAGAACTTAGTCGCTGAACACAACTTAGTTTTGAACAGAGAAACAACTTGAAACGTTTTATATGTTTCTGTTTCCGTAATTTTGTTATTCCTTGAATTATTCTAAGAAATTTTTTTTATTTGTGGTTTACACTGTCACTGTATAGAGAGAGAGAGAGACAGAAAGAGAGCACCACAGCCCAGCTCATCAGGAACTAATTTCTGGAACTTGTGTTCTCTTGGTGTACTTATGACATTCCTGCTTTTCATTTGCGGGAATGTTACACCGTCTGTCAAGCCTCGTGGTCTCGTAAGCAGTAATTTCAGTGTGTGGATTTAGGACCAGTTACTTTAGATTTTTCCAGGTATAAGTAATATTTTTTTCGTCTTCCTTCTCTAACCCCTTTTCCTCTTCTATTTATAACCGATTTTTCCTCTTTCTGTGACCTATTTTCTCTTTTGAATCCAATCCTTATCCTCTTCCGCCTCTAGCTCTTTTCCGCATCTAATTCTTTTTCTCTTCCGCCTCTTACCTTTCCTCCGCACAAACAGAATTATTGTTCTTCGTGCGTTTGTACACGTGTTCTCCATTCTAAGAGCCATGAGAAGTATTCCAACACCTCACAGGTATTATCTCATTATATAGAGGAATGCACTTAGCAAGGTTCTGAGTGTCATTTGTCTCCTTACACGTAGTATCGGGATTCTGAGTGGCAGTTGCATGATTAGTGATATGTATTATCAAGATTCTGATGGGCAGTCGTTTACATGTGCATTGAAGCATGTCTTATTGGCAGATATAGGAGCAAGGGAGTTTTAATGGAGATCAGAAAGGTGATCTCTCGACTGCTTCTGATTGTCGTTTTTAGTGGTGATGATTGTTGTGGTGGTAATTCCGTCGTAACTAAAGGTTATGTTAGTTTTGTCATAACTAACTGAAAGCGGTTATGGTAGTTATGTCGTAAATGAAGGTTCTTACTGTTGGTTTGTCGTAGCTGAAAAGTAGCGGCGTCACTGGTACACTAAGAGAAAATGCAGTAAGTGTCCGGGGCCCAAGACTATTCAGCAGCCTCCCACCAGCAATAAGGGGCATTACCAGTATACCCCTGGTTGTCTTCAAGAGGGAGCTGGACAGGTACCCAAAGTCGGTGCCGGATCAACCGGGCTGTGGTTCGTACATTGGATTGCGTGCAGCCAGCAGTAACAGCCTCGTTGATCAGGCCCTGATCCACCAAGAGGCCTGATCGTGGACCGGGCCGCGGGGGCGTTGATCCCCGGCATACTCTTCAGGTAGACTCCAGGTAGGTAGGTAGGCTTATCGTAACTGAAGGCTGTTATGATACGTTTGTCGTAACTGAAGGCTCTTACGATAAGCTTGTAATAACTAATGGCCATTATTAGTGAGAATTAGTAATGCTGTTTAGACTGATGATTAAGCTCCTTGGGTGAATATGTATGATGATGATGATAGCATTGATAAACACGAGTTTAATGACAGAAGCCATGATGGATGTTCTCGTAAAATACTTTTCTGTTTAAAACATCCCAGCGAAATTACTTACTCGTTCATTTGTGTCAATAAACATAGGTGAAACAAAAACACACACACAAAGCATTCCGACATCTCAGTAAGGAGTCGTTCAGGGCCCTGTACACCATGTACGTCAGGCCCATGTTGGAGTATGCAGCGCCAGTTTGGAACCCACACCTAGCCAAGTACATCAAGAAATTAGAGAAAGTGCCAAGGTTTGCAACGAGACTAGTCCCGGAGTTAAGGGGTATGTCCTACGAGGAGAGGTTGAGGGAAATCGACCTGACGACACTGGAGGACGGGAGGGACAGGAGGGGGGGGGACATGATAACATGAAATACTGAGAGGAATCGACAGGCTTGACAGGGACAGGATGTTTCAGATATGGGACACAGCAACAAGGGGTCACAGTTGGAAGTTGAAGATTTAGATGAGTCACAGAGATGTTACGAATTATTTCTTCAGTCACAGAGTTGTCAGTAAGTGGAATAGCCTGGAAAGGAAGGTAGTGGAGGCAGGATCCATACATAGCTGAAGAGGCAGGAGCCAGGAGCTATGAATCGACCCCTGCAACCACAATTAGGCGAGTATACACACACGCGCGCGCGCGCACACACACACACACACACACACACACACACACACACACACACACACACACACACACACACACACACACACACACACACACATGGGGCCAGATAACATCTCCCCATGGGTATTGAGAGAGGGAGCAGAGGCGCTATGTGTACCCCTAACAACAATATTCAATACATCTATCGAAACAGGGAGATTGCCTGAGGCATGGAAGACAGCAAATGTAGTCCCAATCTTTAAAAAAGGAGACAGACATGAACCATTAAACTACAGACCAGTGTCACTGACATCATGGAGAAGATTATCAGGAGAAGAGTGGTGGAACACCTAGAAAGGAATGATCTCATCAACAGCAGCCAAAATGGTTTCAGGGACGGGAAATCCTGTGTCACAAACCTACTGGAGTTCTATGACATGGTGACAGCAGTAAGACAAGAGAGAGAGGGGTGGGTGGATTGCATATTCTTGGACTGCAAGAAGGCGTTTGACACAGTTCCACACAAGAGATTGGTGCAAAAACTGGAGGACCAAGCAGGGATAACAGGGAAGGCACTACAATGGATCAGGGAATACTTGTCAGGAAGACAGCAGCGAGTCATGGTACGTGGCGAGGTGTCAGAGTGGGCACCTGTGACCAGCGGGGTCCCACAGGGGTCAGTCCTAGGACCAGTGCTGTTTCTGGTATTTGTGAACGACATGACGGAAGGAATAGACTCTGAGGTGTCCCTGTTTGCAGATGACGTGAAGTTGATGAGAAGAATTCACTCGATCGAAGACCAGGCAGAACTACAAAGGGATCTGGACAGGCTGCAGACCTGGTCCAGCAATTGGCTCCTGGAGTTCAATCCCACCAAGTGCAAAGTCATGAAGATTGGGGAAGGGCAAAGAAGACCGCAGACGGAGTACAGTCTAGGGGGCCAGAGACTACAAACCTCACTCAAAGAAAAAGATCTTGGGGTGAGTATAACACCAGGCACTCAAGGAAAAAGATCTTGGGGTGAGTATAACACCAGGCACATCTCCTGAAGCGCACATCAACCAAATAACTGCTGCAGCATATGGGCGCCTAGCAAACCTCAGAACAGCATTCCGACATCTTAATAAGGAATCGTTCAGGACCCTGTACACCGTGTACGTTAGGCCCATATTGGAGTATGCGGCACCAGTTTGGAACCCACACCTAGCCAAGCACGTAAAGAAACTAGATAAAGTGCAAAGGTTTGCAACAAGACTAGTCCCAGAGCTAAGAGGTATGTCCTACGAGGAGAGGTTAAGGGAAATCAACCTGACGACACTGGAGGACAGGAGAGATAGGGGGGACATGATAACGACATACAAAATACTGAGAGGAATTGACAAGGTGGACAAAGACAGGATGTTCCAGAGATTGGACACAGTAACAAGGGGTCACAGTTGGAAGTTGAAGACACAGATGAATCACAGGGATGTTAGGAAGTATTTCTTCAGCCACAGAGTAGTCAGTAAGTGGAATAGTTTGGGAAGCGATGTAGTGGAGGCAGGATCCATACATAGCTTTAAGCAGAGGTATGATAAAGCTCACGGTTCAGGGAGAGTGACCTAGTAGCGATCAGGGAGGTGGCGGGGCCAGGAGCTCGGACTCGATCCCCGCAACCTCAACTAGGTGAGTACAACTAGGTGAGTACACACAGATGGGATGGGATACAGAAACACGGGGACACAATTGGAAACTGAAAACCCAGATGAGTTATAGGGATGTTAGGAAGTATTTCTTTAGTCTTGAGTTGTCAGGAACTGGAATAATCTGGAGAGTGAAGTAGTGGAAGCAAGTTCCATAAATAGCTTTAAGAAGAGGTATGACAAATATCATGGAGCAGGGAGAGTGAATTAGTATCGACCAGTGAAGAGGCGGGGCTAGGAGCTATGAATCGACCCCTGCAACCACATATAGGTAAGTACATATAGGTGAGTAACACACACACACACACACACACACACACACAGGATAACAAGAAGGGCACTGCAGTGAATCAGAGAATACCTAACAGGGAGGCAACAGCGAGTCATGGTCCGTGATGAGGTATCACAGTGGGCGCCAGTGACGAGCGGGGTCCCACAGGGGTCAGTCCTGGGACCAGTGCTATTCTTGGTATATGTGAACGACATGACGGAAGGGATAGAATCAGAAGTGTCCCTGTTTGCAGATGACGTGAAGTTAATGAGGAGAATTAAATCGGACGCGGACCAGACAGATCTACGAAGAGACCTGGACAGGCTGGATGTGTGGTCCAGAAACTGCCTCCTAGAATTTAACCCCGCCAAATGCAAAGTCATGAAGATCGGAGGAGGGCAAAGAAGACCGCAGACAGAGTATAGGCTAGGAGGCCAAAGGCTGCAAACCTCACTCAAGGAGAAAGACCTAGGAGTGAGTATAATACCGAGTACATCGCCAGAAGCACACATTAACCAGATAACTGCTGCGGCATATGGGCGCTTGGCAAACCTGAGAATAGCGTTCCGGTACCTCAGTAAGGAATCGTTCAAGACTTTATACACTGTAAAGTAAAAGGACACAAGTGCAACTAATGTGACATTTTATTGTGGCAACGTTTCGCTCTCCAGGAGCTTTATGAAGCCAATGGCTTGATAAAGCTCCTGGAGAGCGAAACGTTGCCACAATAAAATGTCACATTAGTTGCACTTGTGTCCTTTTACTTTACATATTGTTGGTAATTCTACCAACTTTATTACACTTTATACACTGTGTACGTCAGGCCCATACTGGAGTACGCAGCACCAGTTTGGAACCCACACCTAGTCAAACACGTAAAGAAATTAGAGAGTGCAAAGGTTTGCAACAAGGCTAGTTCCAGAGCTAAGGGGAATGTCCTATGAAGAAAGGTTAAGGGAAATCAGTCTGACAACACTGGAGGACAGGAGGGTCAGGGGAGACATGATAACGACATACAAAACACTGCGTGGAATAGAGATAGGATGTTCCAAAGAGGGGACACAGAAACAAGGGGTCACACTTGGTAGTTGAAGACTCTGATGAATCAAAGGGATGTTAGGAAGTATTTCTTCGGTTATAAAGTAGTCAGGAAGTGGAATAGTCTAGCAAGTGAGGTAGTGGAGGCAGGAACCGTACATAGTATTATGATGAGGTATGATAAAGCTCATGGAGCAGGGAGAGAGAGGACCTAGTAACGTTCAGCGAAGAGACGAGGCCAGGAGCTGAGTCTTGACCCCTGCAACCACAATTAGGTGAGTACACATACACAATAAGGCTCTTGGGGCCGGGACCAGCGAAGAGACAGGGCCAGGAGCTGTGACCTGAGCCTGCAACCACATATAGGGTGTTTACACAATCTGGGGAGTATAGTAGTGGAGGCAGGATCCTTTCATAACAAAGACGAGGTATGGTAAGGCTCTTGGGGCAGAGTCGACCTAGTAGCGACTGGCGACGAGGTGGGGCCAGGAGCTATGAACCAACCCCTGCAAGAACAAATATTCTTAATCCTTATTTCAGCATTATACAATGTGCAGAGATGGGTGATATTTAGGTGTGCATGCAGGAAGTCCATTGTTATGCAAGAGTGTTTCAGGTAAACTCAAACCTAACTTACGACGAAAATAACAATAACTAATTGATTTCTTGTACAGTATCTAGTGATTCACAAAAAATAAATTTAGGAATTACAAAAGCAAAACAACTGCTTAGCATATTAACTTGTTTCGTACAAATAGGTGAGTGTATATACACACACACACACACACACACACACACACACACACACACACACACACACACACACACACACAGCTTCTCAGTTTTAGGAAAGTGTGAAACTTGGGAATAAATTGAGCAATTTATGGCTTTCAAACTTGAAAAGCTTGCCGCAGTGACCCACGTGTGAAGGGAGGGATTGTATGGGGGGTCAGAGATCAAGAGGGAGAGGAAGGGGGGGTTGTAAGTAAAGGGAGAGGAAGGGGGTGGGGAAGGAGAGACGGCAGGGAAGAGAAAGATAAGATTGTGTTGGTCAGAAGTGCCTGGTTTATTGTACCCCTGTGAATGGTAGTGGCTAGTTTATTGTGCACCACATATCCATCCTGTGGATAGAGTGGCTAGGACCTGCCTTGCATGGGCCAGTAGGCCTTCTGCAGTGTCCCTCCATTCTAATCTTATGTTTATCGTGTACCACATATCCATCCTGTGGATGGTAGTGAAAGAACATATGGATACACAAAAGGCTTAGGAACTAGGCCTCAAAAGGGTTACCATAAGAACATCTGGATATACATTTACAATTTATACAGGAAGGTGCGGAATGAGGGGAGGTGAGGTGACGAGAAAGGGGTGAGAAGTGGGGGGAGAATAAATGGGGAATAGTGCGGAGTGAAGAGGAATGGGGGACATTCTCAGTATGTTTGTGTGACTGGCGTTAAATTACGTATACCCATGATGGTGTTTTTTAATGTCGTGTTTGGAATGTTTGAGGTATGTTCATTGTGTTGACACTCACTCACTCACTCTCTCTCTCTCTCTCTCTCTCTCTCTCTCTCTCTCTCTCTCTCTCTCTCTCTCTCTCTCTCTCTCTCTCTCTCTCTCTCTCTCTCTCTCCCCCCCTAATGTTTCTTTTGCTTCTTTTCTTTTCATCCTTTTCTTCTGTTTTTCCTATTTTTCTTCATGTTTACTTCCTCCTCTTCTTCCACTGCTTTCTCTTCCTCTGCCTCCTCCAGGGTACAGTCATCTTCGCGAATATAATCATATCAGCCATATCATTATATTGCTCATTATCTATCTCATTATATGGCTCATTATCCAAATTATCACTCTCCTCCTCAACGCTTTCCGTACCACTGATTATTATTATTATTATATTATTACGTATTAATATAAAAGATTTTATTATGTTTATTAATCTAGGTGGTTTAACAACCCAGAAAGTTTAGTAACCTAGGAGGTTTAATTAAGCCAGGGTGTTAATAACCCAGGAGGTTCAGTTACCCAGGTGGTTTAATAACCCAGGGAAGCAGGAAGATTGATCTAAGTTTGCGTTCTTAGATCTTACTCCAGGATGCCACCCACAGTCACCTCCTCCAGGATGCCTCCCACAGTCACCTCCTTCAGGATGCCTCCCACAGTCACCTCCTTCAGGATGCCACCCACAGTCACCTCCTTCAGGATGCCACCCACAGTCACCTCCAGGATGCCACCCACAGTCACCTCCAGGATGCCACCCCCAGTCACCTCCTCCAGGATGCTACTCAAAATCCCCTCTATGATGCCACCCACAGTCCCCTTCAGGATACCACCCACAGTCCCCTCCTCCAGGATGCCACCCACAATCGTCTATTGGGTACCTATTTACTGGCAGGCTAACAGGGGCACTAGGTGTTAGGAGACTTAAAATAGTCAGCTTAATGCTCCTAACCGTACGTCGCATTTGCTACTGTGGCTGAAGAACGTCGGTAAAGCGACGTTCACACTTAAATGTAAGCGTGATTTGAACAAAGGTCCCTTTCTGTTGTGAGACGAACACTGCTATGAGGCTCCTACAGTGTGTGTATAAGACACAGGTGTTTGTGTGTATATACACAGGTGCCCGGCCTATATTTAGATAAATATCCATTAATTCCTTGGGAAGGAGCTCTACCTGGGGTTCCAGGAAGCCTGGGGTTCCCGGAACCCCCAAGAAAGCCAGGTTTTATTTGGTAAAATTTGATACATCAGCATTGTGCTGCTACACTGTTCTGTATGATAGTTACATTGTGAGAACAATTCGTAGATGTTTCACTGTCACACAGGATGGTGTTTCACTGTCATATTCCATCACAGAGGATGGTGTTTCACTGTCATATTCCATCACAGAGGATGGTGTTTCACTGTCATATTCCATCACAGAGGATGGCGTTTCACTGTCATATTCCATCACAGAGGATGGTGTTTCACTGTCATATTCCATCACACAGGTTGGTGTTTCACAGTCATATTCCATCACACAAGATAGTGTTTCACAGTCATATTCCATCACACAGGATGGTGTTTCACTGTCATATTCCATCACACAGGATGGTGTTTCACTGTCATATCCCATCACATAGGATGGTGTTTCACAGTCATATTCCATCACACAGGATGGTGTTTCACTGTCATATTCCATCACACAGGATAGTGTTTCACTGTCATGTCCCATCACATAGGATGGTGTTTCACAGTCATATTCCATCACACAAGATAGTGTTTCACTGTCATGTTCCATCATAAGTGTTCACAATAAAGCTAACATAATTCTTGGCTTCATATCAAGAAGTATAAATAATAGAAGTCCTCAGGTTGTTCTTCAACTCTATATATCCTTGGTTAGGCCTCATTTAGACTGCTGCTCAGTTCTGGTCACCGTATTACAGAATAGACATAAATGCTCTGGAAAACATACAAAGGAGGATGACAAAGTTGATCCATGTATCAGAAATCTTCCCTATGAGGATAGACTGAGGGCCCTGAATCTGCACTCTCTCGAAAGGCGTAGAATTAGGGGGGATATGATTGAGGTGTATAAATGGAAGACAGGAATAAATAAAGGGGATGTAAATAATGTGCTGAAAATATTTAGCCTAGACAGGACTCGCAGCAATAGTTTAAGTTGGAAAAATTCAGATTCAGGAAGGATATAGGAAAGCACTGGTTTGGTAATAGAGTTGTGGATGAGTGGAACAAACTCCAAAGTACAGTTATTGAGGCTAAAACGTTGTATAGTTTTAAAAATAGGTTAGATAAATACATGAGTGGGTGTGGGTGGGTGTGAGTTGAACCTGACTAGCTTGTGCTACTAGGTCAGTTGTCGTGTTCCTTCCTTAAGTGAATGTAACCTGCCCTGACTAGGTTGGGGATTGGCTTAAGCCGGTAGGAGACTTGGACCTGCCTCGCATGGGCCAGTAGGCCTGGTGCAGTGTTCCTTCTTTCTTATGTTCTTAACCCCTGCATTATAGGTTCATCAGCTAGGGCTGGTTCAGAGGTTCCAGAGTACCATCGTAAGTGTTCCATTAAAGGTTTATCAGCCAAGGTAGCGTCAAACGTACCACCAGGGAACCATGGGGTGTGCGAGGCGGTACTCTTGTTTCTGAAAGTGCGAGAGTAGTGCGATAAACTGGGCGAGGATCAACAGGAAATAACTCACACAGGAAGAAAGCAGACGCCCATTTCTCTCTCTCTATCCCTTTTCCCTTGTCTGATGAACGCGTGCTCTCTCTGCTGTAATTCCATTGCTGTAGCCTCATTCTCTGCTGTAGCCTCATTCTCTGCTGTAGTCCCATTCTCTGCTGTAGCCTCATTGTCTGCTGTAGCCCCATATTCCTGGGGATACTCGTTCGGGTATGTAAAGAGGCATGCCAATCAGCCAGCCCTTCATTCTCTTCCACTTCTTCTTTCATCTTCCTTCTCTTTATCGTCCTCTTATGTCTCCTTTTCCTCCCCTTTATCTTCCTCCTTGTCTCAATTTTTTTCATAATATTCCTCCCCCTTGTATCAGTAGACAGACATCTCTGTCTGAACTCAGAAGTTCTCTTGCTGTCTTCTCCATGTACTCACATGTACTCTCGCGTACTCACATGTACTCTCGCGTACTCGCATGTACTATGAGTTAAGTACAACACCTAGATTTTCACTTGTTGCACCTGTGTCTTGGTCACCAAGTTATAGGTACTATGTACCTTGGTAGTGATTGTATTGTGACCCGTACCCTGTTGTGTTTGTGTTGTCTGTTTGGTGCTAGTGGTTGTTTTGCGTGTTTGGTACTAGTGATTGTTTTTTGTTTGGTGCTAGTGTTTGTGTTTGGTGGAAATGTTTGTGTTGTTTGGCGGTTGTGTTGTGTGTTTGGTAGTTGTGTTGTGGGTTTGGTAGTGGTGTTGTGTGTTTACTGGTAGTGTTTGTGCTGTGAGTGCGTTTGTGAGTGTGTGCGCGCTGTGAGATAATTTGTGCTGTGAGAGTGTTTGTGTTGTGAATGTGTGCTGTGAGTGTGTTTGTGCTGTGAGAATGTGTGTGCTGTGTGTTTGTGCTGTGAGAATGTGTGTGCTGTGATTTTTCGTGCTGTGTGTGCGCTGTGAGAGTGTTTGTGGTGTGTGTTTGTGTTGTGAGTGTTTGTGCTGTGAGTGTTTGTGCTGTGAGTGTTTGTGCTGTGAGTGTGTGCTGTGAGTGTGTTTGTGCTGTGAGTGTTTGTGCTGTGTGTGATGTGTGTTTATGCTGTGAAAGTTTGTGCTGAGTGTTTGTGCTGTGAGTGTGTGCTGAGAGTGTGTGTGTGCTGTGAAAGTGTTTGTGCTGTGAGAAAGTTTTTGCTGTGAGTGTGTATGGTGAGAGAGTGCTGTGAGAGTGTGCTGTGAGAGAGTGCTGTGAGAGAGTGCTGTGAGTGTGTCCTGTGAGAGTGTGTGTGCTGTGAGAGTGTCCTGTGAGAGTGTGTGTGCTGTGAGTGTGTCTTGTGAGAGTGTGTGCTGTGAGTGTGTCTTGTGAGAGTGTGTGTGCTGTGAAAGTGTTTGTGCTGTGTGTGTGTGTGCTGTGAGAGTGTCCTGTGAGAGTGTGTGTGCTGTGAGTGTCCTGTGAGAGTTTGTGCTGTGTTTAGTTCACGCTGATAGTTGTTTTACCTTGGATATTTGTGTTTGTGTTTTGTGCTTTGTGTTTACATGTATTGACAAGAGTACTGAGTGATTTCCTGCATCAAAACTCAATGTCAAGTAACACTCAACTTCTCACTTTTCTCTCTTTTTTCCTCCCATCCCCCTTTCTTTTCTATCTTTTCCCTTCCTTTTCTCTCTCCTCCCCTTCCCTCTTTTCTGTCTTCCTCTCCTCCCACTCTCTTCTATCTTTCCTCATCTCTTCCGTTTTCTAAATGCGTTAAGATCTTTCATTCACAATTTTAATATGCTACACACACACAAAAGAAGTTCTAGTTTTTAGGAATATGTCAGCAGGTATGTGAGACACGTGTAGGTGTTAGCATGTGTGTGGCGGCCACCGCTGTCTTGCTTCTAAAACACCACAGATCCAGAATGTCGGCTAGTTTTATGACGGGAAAATAAATGATTGTGAAGTCTTGGTAGTGAAAGGCGGATACAAGGAGTTTACACACACACACACACACACACACACACACACACACACACACACACACACACACACACACACACACACACACACACACACATTCACACACACACATTCACACACACACATTCACACACACACATTCACACACACACATTCACACACACACATTCACACACACACAATCACACACACACATTCACACACACACATTCACACTCACACATTCACACTCACACATTCACACTCACACATTCACACACACACACACACACACACACATTCACACATACACATTAACACGCGCGCACACACGCGCATACACACACATTCACACACACACACACATTCACACACACATTCACACATACACATTCACACACACACACACACACACACACACACACACACACACACACACACACACACACACACACACACTCACACATTCACACTCACACATTCACACACACACACATTCACACATACACATTAACACACGCGCATACACACACACACATTCACACACACACATTCACACCACACACATTCACACCACACACACACACACACACACACACACATACACACATACACACACACACACACACACACACACACACACACACACACACACATTAGCACATACACTAACACATTAACACACGCATACCAGAATGCCTCTCGCATATTAGCGTATCGGCGTGAGTACGCAAGCCCACCTACGCAATGTTGGGTGGGTTGACTCTGAAGCTTCCGGTATTCCTGGCCCCCCCACCCCTGGGCTCAGACCCCGCCACCCCCGGGTCCTAGACCCCCACCATCCCCGGGTCCTAGACCCCGCCACCCCCGGGTCCTAGACCCCTTCCTCCCCCGGGTCCTAGACCCCCGCCACCCACGGGTCATAGACCCCCGCCACCCACGGGTCATAGACCCCCGCCACCCCCGGGTCCTAGACCCCTGCCACCCCCGGGTCCTAGACCCCTGCCACCCCCGGGTCCTAGACCCCCGCCACCCCCGGGTCCTAGACCCCCGCCACCCCGGGTCCTAGACCCTCGCCACCCCCCGTGTCCTAGACCCCGCCACCCCCGGGTCCTAGACCCCCACCACCTCCGGGTCCTAGACCCCCGCCTCCCTCAGGTCCTAGACCCCCGCCACCCCCGGGTCCTACACCCCCACCACCCCCGGGTCCTAGACCCCCGCCTCCCTCGGGTCCTAGACCCCCGCCACCCCCGTGTCCTAGACCCCGCCACCCCTAGGTCCTAGACCCTCGCCACCCCCGGGTCCTAGACCCCCGCCTCCCCCGGGTCCTAGACCCCCGCCACCTCCGGGTCCTCCGGGTCCTAGACCCCGCCTCCCCCGCCTCCCTCGGGTCCTAGACCCCCGCCACCCCCGGGTCCTACACCCCCACCACCCCCGGGTCCTAGACCCCCGCCTCCCTCGGGTCCTAGACCCCCGCCACCCCCGTGTCCTAGACCCCGCCACCCCTTGGTCCTAGACCATCGCCACCCCCGGGTCCTAGACCCCCGCCTCCCCCGGGTCCTAGACCCCCGCCTCCCCCGGGTCAAGAAACTAAATGAAAAATAAGGAAGAATGTAAATGAGAAGGAAGAACAGAACTAAGAGGGAAGAAACGAAGTGGAGAAGAAACGCAAGAAAAGGGAAAGCAAATGGGAAAGCTTTGGTGATCGTGGAAAATGAGAAATGGAAGAGAATTGTGATAATGGCGGGAGATGAACAGTGGAAATAAGCGAGTTAGTCTGAGTTTTTTGTGTTATCCCAGGTTGTGTTCTCAACATGCTGCTATGTATGATGTATTTGTGCATACCTGAATAAACTTACTAACGCCGACATGTAGACAGGAAATAGGTGAAGACTAGGAGGAAGAACTTTAATTTCCGTTGTCCTCCCTTACCCCTTACTCTCTCTAATCGGTTCTTCTCTCCCTTTCTCTCTCCGCTCAGCCTTCTTGCCCTCCCTTCATGTATTTTCCACCTTATTCCATCCTTCCTTCTTTGGTCTTTTCTGCTGTTGTTGGCGTTTCTTTCCTCTTCTCTGCTTCTGTTTCGTTATCACTTTTCCTTTTCCCCCTCCCATCCTTTACGCCATTACTCTTGTTCTATTCCGTCATCACCCCTCTCCCCTACTTCCTCACCCTTCTCCCCTACTTCCTCACCCTTCTCCCCTACTTCCTCACCCTTCTCCCCTACTTCCTCACCCTTCTCCCCTACTTCCTCACCCTTCTCCCCTACTTCCTCACCCTTCTCCCCTACTTCCTCACCCTTCTCCCCTACTTCCTCACCCTTCTCCCCTACTTCCTCACCCTTCTCCCCTACTTCCTCACCCTTCTCCCCTACTTCCTCACCCTTCTCCCCTACTTCCTCACCCTTCTCCCCTACTTCCTCACCCTTCTCCCCTACTTCCTCACCCTTCTCCCCTACTTCCTCACCCTTCTCCCCTACTTCCTCACCCTTCTCCCCTTACTTCCTCACCCTTCTCCCCTACTTCCTCACCCTCTCCCTTACTTCCTCACCCTCTCCCTTACTTCCTCACCCTCTCCCTTACTTCCTCACCCTCTCCCTCTCCCTTACCTCCTCACCCTCTCCCTTACCTCCTCACCCTCTCCCTTCCTCACCCTCTCCCTTACTTTCTCACCCTCTCCCTTACTTCCTCACCCCTCTCCCCAACTTCCTAACCATTCTCCCCTACTTCGTCACCCTTCTTCCCTACTTCCTCACCCTTCTCCCCTACTTCCTCACCCTTCTCCCCTACTTCCTCACCCTTCTCCCCTACTTCCTCACCCTTCTCCCCTACTTCCTCACCCTTTTCCTCTACTTCCTCACCCTTCTCCCCTACTTCCTCACCCCTCTCCCCTACTTCCTCACCCTCTCCCTTACTTCCTCACCCTCTCCCTTACTTCCTCACCCTCTCCCTTACTTCCTCACCCTCTCCCTTACCTCCTCACCCTCTCCCTTACCTCCTCACCCTCTCCCTTCCTCTCCCTTACTTCCTCATCCTCTCCCCTACTTCCTCACCCTCTTCCCCACTTCCTCACCCTCTTTCGTACTTCCTCACTACTCACCCCCCATCCTCTCACCACTCTCGCTCTCCTCCCTCACCACTCACCCTCCCTCATACTTAATCTTGACCTCAGTATTCCCTCCCACTAACCCCCTCCCGTTACTCCACTCTTTCCATCTAGGAAAATGCAACACGCATTTAATCTGCCCATACCATGGGCGGGGCTTGAACCCGCGGTCAGAATCGTTATGGTATGAGTTGTTTGTAATCGTGTCATTACGATTTCGTGAGACATATTTAACTCCATACTGGTGCCATGCAGAAGGCCTGGTCTGGGACCGGGCCGCGGGGGCGCTGACTTCCGGAAGATATTACAGGTAACCTGAGGCCAGTTTCAAGGGATCTATTATTACAGTCCGGCCTGAATTGTGTTCTTTTATAATGTATACCTGGAGAAGGTTCGGAGGTCAACGCCCCCACGGCTCGGTAGTAGTGACTGGAGAGCTGCTGTCGTAGCTGATGATCCTTTAATTGAATACTGGACGGTATCCTCATGGCACTATTCAGGTTTGCCAGTTCAGCCTGACACTGCTGAAGTCTGCCAGTTCAGGCTCACACACACACACACACACACACACACACACACACACACACACACACACACACACACACACATGGCCTGTTGTGTATTTTGTGTGTGTGTACTCGCCTGCTTGTGGTTGCAGGGGTCGATTCACAGCTCCTGGCCCCGCTTCTTTGCTGGTCGCTACTAGGCCCACTCTTCTCCTTGCTCCATGAGCTTTATCGTATCTCTTCTTAGAGCTATGTATAGATCCTGCCTCCACTACATCACTCTCCAGATTGTTCCACTATCTGACAACTCGATGACTAAAGAAATACTTCCTAACATCTCTGTGACTCATCTGAGTTTTCAACTTCCAGTTGTGATCCCTTGCTGCTGTGTCCCATCTCAGAAACATTCTATCCCTATCCACAGTATCAATTCCTCTCAGTATTTTATATGTCGGTTATCATGTCCTCCTTATCCCTCCTGTCCTCCAGTGTCGTCAGGTTGATTTCCCTTAACCTCCGAGACTAGTCTTGTTGTAAACCTTCTCACTTTGTCTAATTTCTTGACGCGCTTGACCAGGTGTGGGTTCTGTACTGGTGCTGCATACTCCAGTATGGGCCAGACGTACACAGTGTACAGTGTCTTGAATGACACGGTACACTGTCATTCTTAGGTTTGCCAAGCGCCTATATGCTGCAGCAGTTATTTGGAGATGTGCTCGGTATTATACTCACCTCTAGCCCTCTAGCTTGTACTCCGTCTGCAGTCTTCTTTGACCTTCCCCAATTTTCATGACTTTGCACTTGGTGGGGTTAAACTCCAGGAGCCAGTTGCTACGCCACGCTTGCAGACTGTCCAGATCCCTTTGCAGTTCTACCTGTTTCTTATCCTCTTGAATTCTTCGTATTAGCTTCACATCTTTTGAAAACAGGAACACCTTACGTCATGTCATTCACATATACCAGAAACAGCACCGGCCCTTGTGGAACACAGCTTGTCACAGGCACCCACTCTGACAATTCATCATGTTCCATCACTCGTTTCTTTCCTGTAAAGAATTTTCTGATGCATTTCAGTGCCTTTCCTGTTATTCCTGCCTTCTTCTCCAGTTTTTGCACTAATCTCTCGTGGGGAGCTGTATCGAGAGCCTTCTTAAAGTCCAATAAAATGCAGTTTACCTACCCCTCTCCTGTTTTACTTCTGTCACCTTGTCGTAAAACTCCAGTAGGTTTCTGGCACAGGATTTTTTCCCCCTGAAACTTTGCTGGTTATCGTATGTAAGCTAATTCCTTTCTAGGTGCTCCACCACCATATTGTGTGTGTTAGTTATCGGTCGTTAGTTGCTAATTGTCAAAGACACTTAACAATAGACTGTGTAAATGTGTACTCGCATGTTTTCACCTATATCTGGTTGCAGGGGTTGAGTCATATCTCCCGGCCCCATCTCTTTGTTGGTCACTACACTTTGTGGGTATGTATGCACACCTGGCCTCTTAACCCGTTCTCTTAATTTACCAACCTCCTTTCTTAATGTTTCCACTTCGCTTCCCTTTTATTCCTTATTACCCACTCGAGTCTCCTTCCTTCTCCCTGCCTCGTTAGCCTCCATCATTAAGGAAATTTTACCCATCAGTGATTCTCCTCAATTATCTCCATTCTCGCATGCCTCATCGTTAATCACATTCTCCCTATCTTCAAGTATCTCTGCCATGTTTCTTCCCTTCACAACATCCCTACTTACTTTCTTCACTACCTGGACCCTTCACAACATCCCTACTTATTTTCTCCCTTCAAGGAAGGGTAAAAGTATCCTCTCTCTCATGTTTGTGTGACTCACAGATCTTCAGCAGGTTCTTATGTCAGGAAATTTCATGCGTACAGCCATGTTAGTTTTACTCTTAAGGTTCTCTGCAGAATCTCCTCCCCAGGTTTTCCAACACGGGTCATATCTCCTCCAGAATTCTGATCATTATGAGTGCTACTGAGTGTTTTTCTTTGTTTATTTACTTTGCCTTTGACAAGTATTGAGAGTTTTTCTGCTCCCGCAACTCAATCCTAGGCCAAGCTTGTCTGGTGCGTGGCCGGTTGACTCGTATATCCATCACAGCCTGGTAGATCTGGCACTTAAGGACATGAAGAATGAGCGCTGCAGCAAGTCTACTGTTCCATGCTTGGCAGGTCCAAGTCATCTACTGACCCAAGCTAGTTAGGTCCACCTCACATCCACCCACACCCACACATGTATTTATGTAACCTATTTTTAAAACTACAAACGTTTTAGCTTCAGTAGCTTATTCGGGAGTTTGTTCCACTCATCCACAGCTCTACTAAACCAGTGTTTTCCTTTATCTTTTCTAAATCTAAATTGTTCTAACTTGAACCCATTACTGTGAATCCTGTCATGGTCAGATAGTTTTTAGCACGTTATTTACATCCCCTCTACATATTCCTGTTTTGAATTTATCACCTCAATCATATCATCCCTAATTCTTCGCTTTGGTGGAGATTCTTGTCCAGTTTCCTTATGAAGATTTTTACGCTTCTTGCAGCAGTGTTTCTGATATCTTCTGGTAAGATGTTGAATACTCTGGGACCACTCATGTTGATACGATGTTCCCTTATTGTGCCCGTGGTGCTCCTGCTTTTATCTGGGTTTATTTTACACTTCCTCCCATATTTCTCCAGTAAGTTATGGCAGTGTGCAGATCTGGGACCTGGCTCTGTTTTGCTATACATACAATATTAGCAGATTATGTTGATAACTGTGCTGTGTTCAGCGATTTGTTGATCTTTGTGATAAGCTTAGTGGTTCTTCCAGTTCTCTCAGTACCAATGAAGAAACGTTGTCAAGTACCTGTAGATTCCCTTGTGTGGAGCTCCTTCAGTACCTTCATCACATTTGGGTGATAATCGACTGTTGTGAGTAGCCCTCTGACGGGCTATTAAGTGTGCTATGGAGGAGCAGCAGAGACACAGGTGAGATTCCACAGTCACTAAAAACAACGGATATAGCCCCACTCCATATGGTGGCAGCAAAGCAGTAGCTAAGAACTATAGACCAATAGCTTTAACGTCCCACATCATAAAAATCTTTGAAAGAGTTCTAAGACTTTGACTCCCAACAGTTGCGCAATGCAGGGCAACATGGGTTCAGAGCAGGTCGCTCCTGCCTCTCGCAACTACTGGACCACTATTATATGATCTTAGATGCACTGGAAAACAAATAGAATGCAGATGTAGTATATACAGATTTTGCAAAAGCCTTTGACAAGTGCGATCATGGTGTAATAGCACACAAAATGCGTGCTAATGGGATAACTGGCAAAGTGGGCAGATGGATCTTCAACTTTCTAACCAATCGCACACAGAGTAGTGGTAAACAGAGTTAAGTCGGAAGCTACCATAGTGAAGAACTCTGTTTCACAAGGCACAGTACTCACCCCTATCCTGTTCCTCGTCCTCATATCAGACATACACAGAGATGTAAACCATAGCACTGTATCATCCTTTGCAGACGATATTAGAATCTGCATGAGTGTGTCATCCACTGAGGACACGGTAAATCTCCAAGAAGATATAAACCAAGTTTTCCAATGAGCAACAGAGAACAATATGATGTTCAATGAAGACAAATTCCAACTACTCCGTTATAGAAAACTGGAGGAAAATAACAACTAGGACTGAGTATACTACAAACTCTAATCACACAGAGCGGAAAAGCAATGTGAAGGACCTGGGAGTGGTAATGTCTGAGGATCTTACTTTCAAGGATCACAACAGTGCCACTGTCACATCTACGAGTAAACTCATAGGATGGATAGAATATTCAAGACAAGAGATGATTTTTCTTAAATCACTTGTTCTCTCTAGGCTGGAATACTGATGTACATTAATATCCCCATTCAAGGCAGTTGAATTGCAGATCTAGAGAATGTACAGGGAATCTTTACTGCTCATACAAGTTCCCTCAAATACCTTAACTACTGGTAACGCCTGGAAGTACTTGATTTGTACTCAGTGGAGCGCAGGCGAGAGAGATGCATCATAATCCACACCTGGAAAATCCTAGAGGGACTGGTCCTTAATATAAACACAGAAATCACTCCCTACCAAAGCAAAAGACTTGGCAGGCGATGCAACATACCCCAGTGAAAAGTAGGGGCGCCATTGGTACACTAAGAGAAAACACCATAAGTGTCCGGGGCCCAAGACTGTTCAGCAGTCTCCCACCATGCATAAAGGGATTTACCAATAGACCCCTGGCTGTCTTCAAGAGGGAGCTGGACAGATACCTAAAGTCAGTACCTGATCAGCCGGGCTGTGATTCGTATGTTGGACTACATGCGGCTAGCAGTAACAGCCTAGTTGATCAGGCCCTGATCAACCTGGAGGCCTGGTCGTGGACCGGGCTGCGGGGGCACTGACCACTGGAATACCCTTCAGGTAGACTCCAGGTAGCCACAATCGATTAACCCCGAGTTCGATACCTGGAGAGGGCGAAACGTATGGTTATGTTTCGATTCATTTGTTGCTGGTGTTTACCTGGCAGTACATTAGATACCTGCGTGTTAAGTCACTGCTATGGGTCTGCTCCTATGGCAAGGTCAAAGGTTAGTAATTAAACCAGGACTCACTGACCATTGCTCCGTTTTTGCAACTTCAAATATATATATATATATATATATATATATATATATATATATATATATATATATATATATATATATATATATATATATATGTCGTGCCGAATATGTAAACTGGTCAGTTAGCAAGAACTCATTAGAAATTAAGTCCTTTCTTAAATTTTATCTTATACGTTTAAAGATATATTTTTTTCATTACTGTTAATGTAAAAAAATTTAATTTTGCACCAAACGAATCTTAGAAAACTTACCTAACCTTATTATAACAAGAACAATTTATTTTAGCCTAACCCAACTAAATATATTTTAGATTTGTTTACAATAATTTAATACTAAACTAACACAGTGAAATATATTTTTTTCGTTAGGTTCAGAATGATTTTGGCGAAATTATTGCATACACAAATTTTCGCTTGTCCTATATGGCAAGATGAACGTTGCTGTTTAAGCCAAGATCGCAAGTTCTGCCTATTCGGCACGATATATATATATATATATATATATATATATATATATATATATATATATATATATATATATATAGTATGCAAAACAACCACTCTGAAAGAATAGAGAAATTCCAAGCGTTTTCGTGACTACTCACATTATCAAGGAACTATGAAAGTAAAGCATCTTATTGCATATATATATATATATATATATATATATATATATATATATATATATATATATATATATATATATATATATATATATATATATATATATATATGCGCAAGGAATTCGCAAGAGCAGGCGAAATATACACAAACACTGATCTCTGGCTAAAGGAAACTCGAACCTACGAACCTTGGAACAAGGTACGCAGTGCTTTACTAATCTACCCACACTGGACCAATACCGTGGAGTCCAGCTTGCACTACACTTTGATCCAAGGCAGCTAGAGATCAGTGTTTGTGTATATTTCGCCTGCTCTTGCGAATTCCTTGCATTGTTAATATCTCTAGTAAGGCTGATGCATGCAGGGGATGAGATGAAAAGCTGTAAGCTTTCTCCCTGAAAGCTGGCTGCCTTGGATCAAAGTCTAGCGCAAGCTGGACTCCTAGGTATTGGTCCAGTGTGGGTAGATTGGTAAAGCACTGCGTACCTTGTTCCAAGGTTCGTAGGTTTGAGTCTCCTTCAGCCAGAGATCAGTGTTTATATATATATATATATATATATACACACACACACACATACATGCATACATATTCACACACACACTCTCTCTCTCAGTGTACGATAGTCTTAATCTAGGTCGAAGTAGATAGTCCTCAGCAGATAGCCTCGGGGTGGATTTTCAAGTTCTCTGCTATCTGTCTTTTATATATTTCTCTCTCAAAACAGTGCCTGGCAGTGCCAGCAGCTCTACAACCATTCATTCACTTCCTGAGCCGTGGTGTGATGTCACTAGACAACACACACTGCCTGACACCAGTGTGGCACCGTGCCAGAAAGTGCCTTTCTTCCCTCAGTGGAGCTCTCCTTTAACTCGTGCGTCATGAGTCCCACCAACTTCAACTGCACATGCTGTGCTCAGCTTGTCAGAGGCTGTGCTCAGCCTCTCAAATTGTCTTGACTCTGCTTCACTGTTCAGAACTCCTTGCCTGACTCAGATCAAATACTATTTTTTTTTTCCGTTTTTACGAGACAATCTGATGAGACATATCTGACTTATCTGGTTGTGATGAGATAAATCTGACTAATGAGACATTTCTGATTGTATTGACATTTCTGACTGTGTTGACATTTCTGGTTGTGTGGCAGACTTCTGATTGTGTAGATTCACTTCTGATGTGGTTGCGGCTGCGCTGTCATAAGCCAGTGGGCAGCCTGCAGCAACAGCCTAGTTGATCATTCAAGCACTAGACAAGCCTGGTCAGGGATGGGTAGAAGGGAGTAGAAAAACTCTTAAAACCCATCAAAGGTCAATCCGTCGTGGGTGACGCCTATTGTTTACCCGAAGACGATACCTGGTCTGGGACCGTTGTCCGGTCCTAGACCAATACGCCTTATTGATGGCCTTATCAAACAAGGCTGTTAGGGCTATCAGCATGCAGTATAATATATACTGTACAACACGGGTGTGTTAGTAATTTCTTATGTATGACGGGCGTGAGGAGTCTTGGTCCCTTTACACTCATCGCATTATCTCCTAGTGTACTCATTACACCCCTGCTTTTCAAGAAAGCCTCTTACTCTCTTGAGGAGTGATTTCACTGTGCAGATTTGAGGTTAGCCTACGTTACAATATGTACAGATCAAGGGACTTCAAACATTAGGTATAAACTAGGACCGAAACGTTTTACAGTAAATATGTCTTAGTGTTTGCTCATGTGTCTTATTAAACCACGTCAAACTTTCCTAATAATTTGGGTGCCTGACTAAGTTTATAAGACCATTTACAAAGTCACTGTGTGACTTTGTAAATGGTCCAAGTCGGACCGAAAGGTCGTCGTCGTCTTATGTGCGGGTTGTTTGTGTTGTTCCAGTCACGGTATTATGCCTTTTTATTATTTAAGTTTATAAGAGCAGTGAAGGTTCTCTGTAAATTCTCCAGATCTGCAATTTAGGTCGGTTGTAAAACGAGCTGTTGGTGTGCATTAATATTCCAGCCAAGAGAGAAAATGTGACTTCAGTAACATCATTTGCTTGACATCTCTTATTTTGAAGGTTTACCAGTACATAAATGGTATACAATACCGACAAGGTGAAGAATTAGACACATGTGCAACATCTGGGTATCTATTTGTAGACGTTTCGCCATCTACTGACTTTATCAGCACAGTTGAAGGACATAATATGAGGAATTATTTATTAAAGCTGGAACAATCAGTCCCTCAGTCTTGGAGTTGAAGATCGCCGAAGTTTTGAAGCCCGGCCCATGGCCGGGCTCAGGGAGTAGATAAAATCTGGAAACTCTTCGAAGGTAAGGTAAGGTATATCTTCACCAACTTCGAGGCTGTGGGACTGATTACCTCATCTTTTGAATTTAATTCTTCACGTTGTCTTTGTATTGTACTGATAAAGCCACTGGTTGGCGTAACGTCTGCAAATGAAGATGTTGTACATGTGTGTAATTCTTCAAGGTTCTACTTATCAAACCTAAATATACCCACGAGAGTACCATTGTTATTGTTCTACCAGGGTAAATATACCCACGAGAGTACAATTGTTATTGTTCTACCATGGTAATAATACCCACGAGGGTACCATTGTTATTGTTCTACCAGGGTAATAATATCCACGAGGGTACCATTGTTATTGTTCTACCAGGGTAATAATATCCACGAGGGTACCATTGTTATTGTTCTACTAGGGTAATAATACCCACGAGAGTACCATTGTTATTGTTCTACCAGGGTAATAATATCCACGAGGGTACCATTGTTATTGTTCTACCAGGGTAATATCCACGAGGGTACCATTGTTATTGTTCTACCAGGGCAATAATACCCACGAGAGTACCATTGTTATTGTTCTACCAGGGTAATAATATCCACGAGGGTACCATTGTTATTGTTCTACCAGGGTAATAATACCCACGAGAGTACCATTGTTATTGTCCTACCAGGGTAATAATACCCACGAGGGTACCATTGTTATTATTCTACCAGGGGAATAATACCCACCTGGAGGTTACCTGGAGGTTATTCCGGGGATCAACGCCCCCGCGGCCCGGTCTATGACCAGGCCTCCCGATGGATCAGGGCCTGATCAACTCGGCTGTTACTGCTGGCCGCACGCAGTCCAACGTACGAGCCACAGCCCGGCTGATCCGGCACTGACTTTAGGTATCTGTCCAGCTCTCTCTTGAAGGCAGCCAGGGGCTTATTGGCAATGCCCCTAATGCTTGATGGGAGGCTGTTGAACAGTTTTGGGCCCCGGACACATATGGTGTTTTCCCTTAGTGTACCAATGGCGCCCCTACTTTTTATTGGGGGCATTTTGCATCGCCTGCCCAGTTTTTTACTTTTGTAGGGAGTGATTTCTGTGTGCAGATTTGGGACCATTCCTTCCAAGATTTTCCAAGTGTAGATTATGATATATCTCTCCCTCCTGCGTTCCAACGAGTACAAGTCAAGTGCTTCCAAGCGTTCCCAGTAGTTAAGGTGCTTGACAGAACTTATACGTGCAGTAAAGAATCTCTGTACACTCTCTAGATCTGCGATTTCACCTGCTTTGAATGGAGATGTTAATGTACAGCAGTATTCCAGCCTAGAGAGAACAAGTGATTTGAAAAGGATCATCATTAGCTTGGCATCTCGTTTTGAAAGTTCTCATTATCCATCCATCATTTTCTTTGCACGTGCGATCGTGGCACTGTTGTGATCCTTGAAAGTGAGATCCTCTGACATTACTACTCCCAGGTCCCTTACATTATTCTTCCGCTTTATTGTATGGCCAGAGTCAGTAGTATACTCTGTTCTAGTTATTATCTCCTCCAGTTTTCCATAACGGAGTAGTTGAAATTTGTCCTCATTGAACATCATATTGTTTACCGTTGCCCACTGGAAAACTTTGTTTATATCTTCTTGGAGGTTAACCGCGTCCTCAGCAGATGAGAGCGTCATGCAGATCCTAGTATCATCTGCAAAGGATGATACGGTGCTGTGATGTATATCTCTGTCTGTCTGATATGAGGATAAGGAATAAGATGGGGGCGAGTACTGTGCCTTGTGGAACAGAGCTCTTCACTATGGCAGCCTCCGATTTAACTCTGTTGACCACTACTCTTTGTGTTCGATTTGTTAGGAAGTTGAAGATCCATCTCCCCACTTTCCCAGTTATTCCTTTAGCACGTATTTTATGGGCTATTACGCCATGATCGCATTTGTCAAATGCTTTTGCAAAGTCTGTGTATATTACATCTGCATTCTGATTTTCTTCAAGTGCAAGGCCATATCATAGTGATCCAGTAGTTGTGAGAGGCAGGAGCGACCTGCTGCCCTGAACCCATGTTGCCCTGGATTGTGCAGATTTTGGGAATCCAGGTGATTTGCAATCCTGCTTCTTAGCACTCTTTCAAAGATTTTTATGATGTGGGATGTCAGAGCTATTGGTCTATAGTTCTTAGCTAATGCTTTGCTGCCACCTTTATGGAGTGGGGGTATATCCGTTGTTTTAAGTGACTGGAATTTCACCCATGTCCAAGCTCCTCCTCCATAGTGTACTTAGGGCACGCGAGAGGGGTTTCTTGCAGGTTCTTAATGAAAACAGAGTTCCACGAGTCTGGGCCCGGGGCTGAGTGCATAGGCATGTTGTCAATGGCTTTTTCGAAATCTATCGGAGTTAGGGTAATGTCGGAAATCTGGCATACATTTATGGAGTTTTGAGGCTCATTCATGAAATCATTTGGGTCGTCGATCCTCAGACCGATTAGTGGTTCACTAAACACAGAGTCGTACTGGGATTTCAATATTTCACTCATTTCCTTGTCATCTGTGTAAGTTCCATCCTGTCTGAGTAAGGGCCCGATACTAGATGTGGCATTTGCCTTGTTTTTGGCATATTAAAAGAAATATTTTGAATTTCTTTCAATTTCACAAATAGCTTTAAGTTCCTCCTGCCTCTCCTGGTTCCTGTAAGTCATTTAGCTTAAGTTCGATAGTTTCCACTTCCCTGGTCAGCGCCTCCTTTCGTGTATCAGATATTCTAGCACTACTGAGGAGCTCAGTGACTCTTCGTCGTCTTCTGTAGAGGGAGCGTCTTTCTCTCTCCAGTTTACTCCTGCTCGTCTTCTTTCTTAGGGGAATATGCCTAGAACATGCTTCGGCTACCAGGAAGTTGATCCTTTCAAGGCACTGGTTTGGATCCATGTCATTTAAGACATCTTCCCAACATGTTTCGTTTAGGACATTGTTTACCATGGTTTACCACGAGGGTACCATTGTTATTGTTCTACCAGGGTAATAATACCCACGAGGGTACCATTGTTATTGTTCTACCAGGGTAATAATACCCACGAGAGTACCATTGTTATTGTTCTACCAGGGTAATAATACCCACGAGAGTACCATTGTTATTCTACCAGGGTAATAATACCCACGAGGGTACCATTGCTATTGTTCTACCAGGGTAATAATACCCACGAGAGTACCATTGTTATTGTCCTACCAGGGTAATAATACCCACGAGGGTACCATTGTTATTGTTCTACCAGGGTAATAATACCCACGAGGGTACCATTGTTATTGTTCTACCAGGGTAATAATGCCCACTAGGGCACCTGGGTGGATGAGTAAGACACATGTTCAAGACTTGGGTATCTTAGTTGCCAAGCAGTAAAGATATACAAGTGTTACACATGTCTTGATCATCAGCTTGTCAGTATTGTAAGTCAAGATTAACAAAGGTATGTCTCTCAGTGGCAATACTCTACTGGCTACTTTTCCTGGCGGATTTCAGATTCTTTTTACCCGATTTTACGTATGTCCCATATATCAAGCTCCTGACGAAGCACTGATGGAGTGTGAAAGGCCTTGAGCTTCATATACATCTTCCCTGTTGTAGGATTATAGATTATGGTAGGATTATAGATTGTGGTAGGATTATAGATTGTGGTAGGATTATAGATTATGGTAGGATTATAGATTGTGGTAGGATTATAGATTGTGGTAGGATTATAGATTATGGTAGGATTATAGATTGTGGTAGGATTATAGATTGTGGTAGGATTATAGATTGTGGTAGGATTATAGAAAGGTTTATAGAGGCTTTTAGACGTTGCTACATCTGTCTTCTTGAGTAGCGCTAACAGGTTGTCAACCCGGCCGCCGGCACGTGGAAGTGTGTTTACAAAGGTCTGTTTCAGGGACGGGTGTGGTGGACCCTCAGGAGGCGGTGGACCAGCTCTTCGGAGCCGGGAGGGCCAGGGTGGTGGATGCTGTTACCTCTACAAAGGTGACTGAGAGGGAGATGATCCTGGTCAACGGCGTGCCTGTGCAGCTGGTGGGGGAGGATGGGGAGGCGCTGAAGGCAGCGTTGCTGGCGGGGAGGTTGCCAGACCAAGCGCTGGTGAACCGGGTGCTGGCCTCCGTACTGGGTGCTGAGTTACGAGGAGTCACCAAAGTGGAGAGTAACCTCACCATGACCTCACGTGTGACAACCAGAGACACACTCACTGTCCACCAGAATGGTCGCATCGTGGATGAGAGGTCGACAGAGAGTCACCTGGACACCAGTCTCCATGGCACCTGTGCAGACACCTTACCTCCTATCTCCACCCCTTCCATGTTCTCCTCTCCCCCTACTTCCAACTTCTCCTGCTCCTCCACCCCGTCCTCCCTCAGCTCCTCCCCCTCCCCGCGACCTCCCTCAAGAAACAGCACCAAGTCCCCCTCCCCCTACACCGCGGCCACCACCAACACGGTCACCTCCACCCCTTCCTCTGCCAGAAACTCGCCCTCTACCTCCAGGTTGAGTCGTAGCTCCTCCTCCAGTAGAGGGAAGAGCAAGTCTTCCTCCAGTTTGAGTCCAGACCTGGTGGAGGCTCTGACCCGAACATCCCTGGCAGACCACTCCAGACCAAAGAATGGAGAATATGTCAGACTTCGCCAAGTGCACAAGGTGAGACCTAATATACCACCTCAGTGTTAATTACGTATATGTCTTATTTATTACATTATATATTAAAATAACTTTTTTTCTGTGGATGCATTAACATATATATATATATATATATATATATATATATATATATATATATATATATATATATATATATATACACACACACCTCTAGGCCAGGAGCTTCGACTCGATTTCTACAGTTACAGTTAGGTGCAGCGTTGTATAGCCCTTGTGGCTTAGCGCTTCTTTTTGATTATAATAATAATACAGTTAGGTGAGTGTAACTTAGCGAATATTCATGGCCCCCTCATTCAAGGTCTCCTCATTCATGGCCCCCTCATTCATGGCCCCCTCATTCATGGCCCCCTCATTCATGGCCCCCTCATTCATGGCCCCCTCATTCAAGGTCCCCTCATTCATGGCCCCCTCATTCAAGGTCCCCTCATTCATGGCCCCCTCATTCAAGGTCCCCTCATTCATGGCCCCCTCATTCATGGCCCCCTCATTCATGGCCCCCTCATTCATGGCTCCCTCATTCAAGGTCCCCTCATTCATGGCCCCCTCATTCAAGGTCCCCTCATTCATGGCCCCCTCATTCATGGCTCCCTCATTCATGGCCCCCTCATTCATGGCTCCCTCATTCATGGCCCCCTCATTCAAGGTCCCCTCATTCATGGCCCCCTCATTCATGGCTCCCTCATTCAAGGTCCCCTCATTCATGGCCCCCTCATTCAAGGTCCCCTCATTCATGGCCCCCTCATTCATGGCCCCCTCATTCAAGGTCCCCTCATTCATGGCCCCCTCATTCAAGGTCCCCTCATTCATGGCCCCCTCATTCATGGCCCCCTCATTCAAGGTCCCCTCATTCATGGCCCCCTCATTCATGGCCCCCTCATTCAAGGTCCCCTCATTCATGGCCCCCTCATTCATGGCTCCCTCATTCATGGCTCCCTCATTCAAGGTCCCCTCATTCATGGCCCCCTCATTCATGGCCCCCTCATTCAAGGTCCCCTCATTCATGGCCCCCTCATTCATGCCCCCTCATTCAAGGTCCCCTCATTCATGGCCCCCTCATTCAAGGTCCCCTCATTCATGGCCCCCTCATTCATGCCCCCTCATTCATGGTCCCCTCATTCATGGCCCCCTCAGTCATGGTTCAACTCATTCATGGTTCTTCACTAATGATCACCGCTCATTTTATTTTTTTCCAACTCACACGAGGTCCGTAACTCAGAAACAAGTACAAACAACTACATGAAGTTCTGTATTGAATGAAAGTATAAACATTGTATAACTAAATATATAAAAGTGAATGATAGTAGAGAGGAAAGCATGATAAATAAAGAGAAGCATAGAGACAAGCAATGGAAGGTGCATGAAGTGGACTATCAAATAACTAGACTCCAGAGACCTGACACTCAGTACCCGACCACAGAGTATCTTGACTAGACTGACTCGTCTGGAGAGAGAGAGACAGAGAGAGGCAGAGAGAGAGAAAGAGAGAGAGGCAATCTGAGACAGAGAGGCGGGAGGCATTATGAGAGAGAGAGGTAAACAGAGAGGGGAGGTTACCTGGAGGTTATTCCGGGGATCAACGCCCCCGCGGCCCGGTCCACGACCAGGCCTCCCGATGGATCAGGGCCTGATCAACTAGGCTGTTACTGCTGGCCGCACGCAGTCCGACGTACGAGCCACAGCCCGGCTGATCCGGCACCGACTTTAGGTATCTGTCCAGCTCTCTCTTGAAGGCAGCCAGGGGTTTATTGGCAATTCCCCTAATGCTTGATGGGAGGCTTGATGGGGAAAGGGAGAGTGAAAGAAAGGACATCTGAAACAGAGAATAAAAAGGTAAAGATTGTGAGAGGAAGGCAAGAGAGAGAGAGGACGGAGGGAGGAAGGAGAAGAAATGAGGAGCAGGGAAAGAGAAAGACTAGAAGACGAGGGAATTTGAAAGGAAAGAGGAAGAGAGAGAGAGATTTAATTCTGTGTTATTGTTTAAAGTTTGTGCCTGATCGACCAGGCACAAACAACTTGGTGGATCAGGCTGGCAACCAGGAGGCCTGGTCCTGGACCGGGCTGCGAGGGACGGTGACCCGCTTGACCTGTGTAAAAAAAAAATCGACTCCAAGTAGGTAGGTAGACCCTGAGAGGAGCCGATGTTGTCACCTGTGGAGGGTCTTGGACCACTTGGGGTTCCTGTCTGTCACTCTTCATTAAAGGTCTGCTGAAAGTTGTTCCAGCAGACTGTTATTTAGGTTTGTATGTTTTTTTTTTTGTAAGTATGTATGTATGGTGTAAATGAAGTCGCAATACCTTGACTGGAACAATACTCAAATAATCCCCACATAGGAAAAGGGAGCTTAGGACTTTGTAAATGGTCCAGGTCGGACCGAAATGTCGTCGTAAGCTTCCCTCTCCTATGTGCGGGTTATTTGTGTATATTGTGTTTGTCAGTTAACCCGTCAGTTGTTACATTAGACCTGTGATTAGTGTGTGGGTGTGGGGGGGGTATGTACTCAACTATTTGTGTTTTGCGGGGATCGAGACTCAACTCCTGGCCCCGTCCCCTAGACCACCTTGATGGGCAACACAGACTTCTGGTCTCGTAGGACTTGTCATGTCTTCTCCTGAAGCTGTGTATTGAGTTTGCCTCCACCACCACTGCCTCATCCAAATCATTCCACTTTTCAACCACCCTGAGGCTAAAGAAATACATCACAGTGGTTGATCATTGTCTTCAACTTCCACCAGTGTCACCTGATCCTGGTGCTCTTAATTTAACCTGTCTCCATCAGTTCCTCTTCGGCTGTGTGTTTGTGTGTGTGTGTGTATATGTGTGTGTGGTATGTGTGTGTATGGTGTGTGTGTTGTGTGTATGTGTGTGTTGTGTGTATGTGTGTGTTGTGTGGTTGTGTGTATGTGTGTGTTGTGTGTGTGTGTGTGTGTGTGTGTGTGTGTGAGTGTGTGTGTGTGTGTGTGTGTGTACGTACTCACCTATATGTGGTTGCAGAGGTCGATTCATAGCTCCTGGCCCCGCCTCTTCACTGGTCGATACTAATTCACTCTCTCCCTGCTCCATGATATTTGTCATACCTCTTCTTAAATTTATTTATGGAACTTGCTTCCACTAGTTCACTCTCCAGATTATTTTAGTTCCTGACAACTCTAAGACTAAAGAAATACTTCCTAACATCCCTATGACTCATCTGGGTTTTCAGTTTCCAATTGTGTCCCCTTGTTTCTGTATCCCATCTCTGAAACATTCGATCCTTGTCCACCTTGTCAATGTCTCTTAGTATTTTATACGTTGTTACCATGTCCCCTCTATCCCTCCTATCCTCTAGTGTCATCAGGTTGAGTTCCTTTAACCTCTCCTCATAAGACATACCCCTCAGTTCCGGGACTAATCGTGTTGCAAATTTTTGCACCTTCTCCAATTTCGTGACTTGTTTGACTAAGTGAGGGTTCCATACTGGCGCTGCATATTCCAGTATAGGCCTTACGTACACCGTGTACAATGTCGTGAATGACTCCTTACTCAGATGTCTAAACGCCAATCTCAGGTTTGCCAATCTTCCATATGCTGCAGCAGTTATTTGATTGATGTGTGCCTCAGGGGACATGTTCGTTATAATGCTTACCCCAAGATCCTTTTCTTTAACTGACGTTTGCAGCTGTTGGTTTCCTAACCTATACTCCGTCTGCGGTCTTGTGTGTCCTTCCCCAATCTTCATGACCTTACACTTACTGGGGTTAAACTCCAGGAGCCATTTGTCGGACCATACTTGTAGTTTGTCCAGATCCCCTTGTAGTCTTAACTGATCCTCGCCCACTTGTATTCTCATCAGTTTCACATCATCAGCGAACAGTGACACTATTGAATCTATTCCTTCCACCATGTTATTCACGTATACAAGAAACAGCACTGGGCCTAGGACTGAACCTTGTGGAACCCCACTCGACACATTCGCCCACTCCGACACTTCAGCACGTACCAACACACGTTGTTTCCTTCCTGTCAGGTATTCCCTAATCCATTGCAGTACTTTCCCCGTTATTCCTGCCTGCTGCTCTTAATTTTTGCACCAGTCTCATGTGTGGTACTGTGTCAAAAGCCTTCTTGCAATCTAAAAAGATGCAATCTATCCATCCCTGTCTCTCCTGTCTTACTTCTGTTACCTTATTGTAGAACTCAAGTAAATTTGTGACACAGGATTTCCCATCTCTGAAGCCATGCTGACTGTCATGTATGAGCCCAATCTTTTCAATGTGTTACACTACTTTTCTCCTGATAATCTTTTCCATGACTTTACATACTATACAAGTCAATGACACTGGTCTGTAGTTTAATGCTGCCTGTCTGTCCCCTTTCTTAGAAATTGGAACTACATGTGCTGTCTTCCACGCCTCAGGCAACTGCCCTGTTTCGATAGATTACTGAAGATTGCTGCTAATGGCACACACAGTTCCTCTGCTCCCTCTCTGTTTCCATGGAGATGTGTTATCTGGGCCCACCGCCTTTGAGGTATCGAGTTCGTCTAGCAGTTTCTTCACCTCTACCTTGGTTATGTGTATTGTGTCCAGCACCTGCTGGCGCACCCTACCTCCACAGTTTGCTGGAAGCATTCCTGACTATTGTGAATACTTCTCTAAATCTTTTGTTTGGTTCATCACATACTTCTTGGTCACTCTTCGTGAGCTCCCTCCTTCTTTCCTCAGCCTGATTACCTGGTCCTTGACTGTTGTTTTTCTCCTAATGTGACTGTATAACAACTTTGGTTCAGAATTGGCTTTTGATGCTATGTCGTTCTCGTATTGCCTCTCGGCCTCTCTCCTTATCCCTGCATATTCGTTTCTGGTTCTTCTGCTCAGCTCCTTGTTTTCTTGAGTCCTTTGCCTTCTATACCTTTTCCACTCTCTCGCACACTTGGCTTTCGCCTCTTTACACCTCCAATTAAACCATGGGCTCACTCTGGTCTTACCATTTTTTCTGTTGCCCTTTGGTATGAACCTTTACTCTGCCTCCCTGCACTTAGTGGTTACTATTTCCATCATTTCATTTTCTATCTTTACATCTAGTTCTCTTTCCCACTGCACTTCACGCAGGAAACTTCTCATTCCTATGTATAGTCCCCTTTTTTGAAGTTTGGTTTCTCTCTGTTCTCGTGCTGCTGGTGTTCTCCACTGGTAACTCAACAAGATATTCAAAACTCAGGACATCATGATCACTAGTGCCAAGGGGTCTTTCGTGGGTGATATCCCTTATGTCTGAACTATTCAAGGTGAATATAAGATCCAGCCTTGCTGCAACATCCTCTCCTCTCTCTCTGGTTGTATCTCTAACATGTTGATGCATGAAGTTCTCATGTATGTGTGTGTGTTGTGTGTGTATGTGTGTGTGTACTCACCTAGTTGTACTCGCCTATTTGAGGTTGCAGGGGTCGAGTCCTAGCTCCTGGCCCCGCCTCTTCACTGATCGCTACTAGGTCACTCTCCCTGAACCGTGAGCTTTATCATACCTCTGCTTAAAGCTATGTATGGATCCTGCCTCCACTACATTGCTTCCCAAACTATTCCACTTACTGACTACTCTGTGGCTGAAGAAATGCTTCCTAACATCCCTTCCACTTACTGACTACTCTGTGGCTGAAGAAATACTTCCTAACATCCCTGTGATTCATCTGTGTCTTCAACTTCCAACTGTGTTCCCTTGTTACTGTGTCCAATCTCTGGAACATCCTGTCTTTGTCCACCTTGTCAATTCCCCTCAGTATTTTGTATGTCGTTATCATGTCCCCCCTATCTCTCCTGTCCTCCAGTGTCGTCAGGTTGATTTCCCTTAACCTCTCCTCGTAGGACATACCTCTTAGCTCTGGGACTAGTCTTGTTGCAAACCTTTGCACTTTCTTTAGTTTCTTTACGTGCTTGGCTAGGTGTGGGTTCCAAACTGGTGCCGCATACTCCAATATGGGCCTAACGTACACGGTGTACAGGGTCCTGAACGATTCCTTAAGATGTCGGAATGCTGTTCTGAGGTTTGCTAGGTGCCCATATGCTGCAGCCGTTATTTGGTTGATGTGCGCTTCAAGAGATGTGCCTGATGTTATACTCACCCCAAGATCTTTTTCCTTGAGTGAGGTGTGTAGTCTCTGGCCCCCTAGACCGTACTCTGTCTGCGGTCTTCTTTGCCCTTCCCCAATCTTCATGACTTTGCACTTGGTGGGATTGAACTCCAGGAGCCAATTGCTGGACCAGGTCTGCAGCCTGTCCAGATCCCTTTGTAGTTCTGCCTGGTCTTCGATCGAGTGAATTCTTCTCATCAGCTTCGTCATCTGCAAACAGGGACACCTCAGAGTCTATTCCTTCCGTCATGTCGTTCACAAATACCAGAAACAGCACTGGTCCTAGGACTGACCCCTGTGGGACCCCACTGGTCACAGGTGCCCACTCTGACACCTCGCCACGTACCATGACTCGCTGCTGTCTTCCTGACAAGTATTCCCTGATCCATTGTAGTGCCTTCCCTGTTATCCCTGCTTGGTCCTCCAGTTTTTGCACCAATCTCTGTGTGGAACTGTCAAACGCCTTCTTGCAGTCCAAGAATATGCAATCCACCCACCCCTCTCTCCCTTGTCTTACTGCTGTCACCATGTCATAGAATTCCAGTAGGTTTGTGACACAGGATTTCCCATCCCTGAAACCATGTTGGCTGCTGTTGATGAGATCATTCCTTTCTAGGTGTTCCACCACTCTTCTCCTGATGATCTTCTCCATGATTTTGCATACTATACATGTCAGTGACACTGATCTGTAGTTTAGTGCTTCATGTCTGTCTCCTTTTTTAAAGATTGGGACTACATTTGCTGTCTTCCCTGCCTCAGGCAATCTCCCCGTTTCGATGGATGTATTGAATATTGTTGTTAGGGGTACACATAGCGCCTCTGCTCCCTCTCTCAATACCCATGGGGAGATGTTATCTGGCCCCATTGCCTTTGAGGTATCTAGCTCACTCAGAAGCCTCTTCACTTCTTCCTCGGTTGTGTGCACTATGTCCAGCACTTGGTGGTGTGCCACACCTCTCCGTCTTTCTGGAGCTCCTTCTGTCTCCTCAGTGAACACTTCTTTGAATCTCTTGTTGAGTTCCTCACATACTTCACGGCCATTTCTTCTTGTCTCTCCTTCCTTCCTTAGCCTGATTACCTGGCCCTTGACTGTCGTTTTCCTCCTGATGTGGCTGTATAACAGTTTCGGGTCAGATTTCGCTTTCGCTGCTATGTCGTTTTCATATTGTCTTTGGGCCTTCCTTCTTATCTGTGCATATTCGTTTCTGGCTCTATGACTGCTCTCCTTATTCTCCTGGGTCCTTTGCCTTCTATATTTCTTCCATTCCCTAGCACACTTGGTTTTTGCTTCCCTGCACCTTTGGGTGAACCATGGGCTCATCCTGGCTTTTTCATTATTCCTGTTACCCTTGGGTACAAACCTCTCCTCAGCCTCCTTGCATATTGTTGCTACATATTCCATCATCTCATTAACTCGCTTCCCTGTCCAGTTCTCTGTCCCACTGAACCCCGTTCAGGAAGTTCCTCATTCCCGTGTAGTCCCCTTTCTTGTAGTTTGGCTTCATTCGTCCTGGCCTTCCTGCTTCTCCCTCCACTTGTAGCTCTACTGTGTATTCGAAGCTTAAAACCACATGATCGCTGGCCCCAACCTGTAGAGAGTTCCGGGGGTCAACGCCCCCGCGGCCCGGTCTGTGACCAGGCCTCCTTAGGTCAGTGTCCCAGGATGCGACCCACACCAGTCGACTAACACCCAGGTACCCATTTTACTGATGGGGAACATAGACAACAGGTGGAAAGAAACACGTCCAATGTTTCTGCTCTGGCTGGGAATCGAACCCAGGCCCTCACCGTGTGAAGCGAGAGCGTTATCCACCAGGCCACCAGAGCCCCAAGGGGTCTTTTATATGTGATGTCCTCGATATCTGCACTACTCAAGGTGAATACTAAGTCCAGTCTTGCTGGTTCATCCTCTCCCCTCTCTCTTGTAGTGTCCCTTACATGTTGGTGCATGAAGTTTTCCAGTACCACCTCTATCATCTTAGCCCTCCATGTATCTTGGCCCCCATGTGGCTCCAAGTTCTCCCAATCGATCTCCTTGTGGTTAAAGTCACCCATGATCAGAAGCTTTGCCCTGCATGCATGAGCTCTTCTGGCCACTGCAGCCAGTATGTCAACCATCGCTCTATTGCTCTCGTCGTACTCTTACCTTGGCCTCCTGCTGTTCTGTGGTGGGTTATACATCACTGCTAATACCACCTTGGGACCTCCAGAGTGAAGCGTTCCCGCTATGCAATCACTTTCTTCTCCGCTGTCTCCTCTCTCCAGCTCATCAAAATTCCATCGGTTTTTGATCAGCAATGCCACTCCTCCACCCCCCCCTGTTCCCTCTGTCTTTCCTCAGGATCTGTTATCCCGTTGGAAAGATGGCATCTGTTATCATACCTGTAAGCTTGGTTTCTGTGAGAGCTATGATGTCCGGTGATGCCTCTTTGACTCTTTCGTGCCACTCCTCCCACTTATTTGTTATTCCATCAGCGTTTGTGTACCATACCTTCAGTTTCCTTTCCAACACTGTGGTTTGGGGGGCCTGTGGGGGTGGGAGACCTGGTAGCTTACTGTGGGATTCTATAGCTCGGTGCTAGGTGGAAGCTGTGGGTATGTATTGTAGTGTGTGTTGAGATGGTGTGATAGGTTGTAGGGTTCTGTGTGTGTGTGTGTGTGTGTGTGTTGTTTTTTCCTCATTGTTTTGCACATTTTTCACTTCCTGCTTTAAAATCATTAATCTTATTTCCTTGTTTTTCAATTTTCTTCTCTTTTACGAATCTCTTTTTCTGCTTTACACTGGAAAACATTTTTTTTTATCTCTCTCACAACTTTTCTTCTACAACTTTTTTTATAAACTCTTCTACAAAATCTCTTCTTGTTTTCAACCTATCTTCTACAACCTCTCTCCTACAACCTCTCTCCAACAAGTTCTACAACTTTTCGTCTACAACTTTTCTCCTACAACGTTTCGTCTGCAACTTTTCTCCTACAACTTCTACAAGCCTGTATTCTTGCACCTACACTGGAAGACAGTATCCAGATAGTGCCGCTAAAATCACTGAACGAGCTCACCGAAATTCTCTTGGTATTGTAGTTGAACGAGGGGATTCAACGAGCATGTAAATAACGAAAATGCCCCAAATATGCCCAGAATCTGGCCATTTATTGGCCTTTTATAAGAAGTTTCATTGCGGAGGATAAGGAGTGGGCACCTGGCAGCAGGACCTATTGTAACCCAGTGGTAAAGATTTCTCAAGAATTTCTTTTGTGGTAATGAGAATGGTACACTATTAATCTTAATACTATCTTGATTCAAGTGAATGGTGCGCTATTGTTGTGAGGGGAAAAGCCCTTAAAAAATGGGGGTTATGGTTGTTCAGACACCCAGGAACCATTATTAGCATGTTACCTCCCGCACTACCATCTAGCGGGCTGAGGTTAAACTTCAGTTCCTCGGGTCTGATTTGCTTTAATTTCTATTCCTGGTAGTATTAACCTTACCTGGTGTGGGTTGTAGTTCGGAGAATTACTTCACCTCCACTTTTCTCCTGATCAAGGAAGGTGATCAGCCGGGAGTATTTCTGTTCACTGTTACTGATTTACCTGGTTACCAGTAATGACATTGAAGTTATACTGATTATACTGATTTAACCCTTATGTAACCAGTGTTGTTTTCTTTATTGTCAGCTCTGCTGCTGCCCTGGTCAACCAGGGTAGACACTAGTTAACTGGAGCATGTTCCCTGTCTAAGGGACGTAGTGGGTCATTACGATTCCTCACCTCTGAAATCTGAACAGTGGTACTACGACCAAGTAGTGACAGGAATTCCAGAACATCGGACGAACACCGTCACCCAGGATAACCAACACCATTTTTTCTAAAACATCACAGAAGACCATCCTGGGCATAAGATGATCCTGTCTCAACATCCTACTGGAACCACGGCGGCCAATTTTTATTTTATTTATTTTTAATTAAAATCCTTAGAAAATTATCATAATTATTCAAGTTATTCATTATTTTTCCATTCTTTTGTTCAGGCGGAAGGCGTTTCCCTGACTACCGTTTTTATTGGAAGAAATGGTACACTGTTGTTTTGCTATCTTGTTGCAAGAAATGGTGGAGTATTCTTTTACTGTCTTGATTAAAGTGAATGGTGGACTATTGTTTTGCTATCTTGATTTAAATGAATGGACTATTGTTTTACTATCTTGATTAAAGTGAATGGTGGACTATTGTTTTGCTATCTTGATTTAAATGAATGGACTATTGTTTTACTATCTTGATTCAAGTGAATGGTGGACTATTGTTTTGCTATCTTGATTCAAATGAATGGACTATTGTTTTACTGTCTTGATTCAAGTGAATGGGGGACTATTGTTTTACTACTATCTTCGTTTTAATCATGGGTGTGACGGACGGGGTCAAGATAGGAGTGGTCACGTGTACTGGAAGGACAAACTCACCTTCAACACTCACACAGGAAGGTCATTTCCCTGTACGTATTTGTATAACTGCTTCATCAGATAACCTCTTAACATTATTATTATTATTACATTCACGGAGCACTAAATCCTCAGGTATTATACAGCGTGAGGGAGGGGATTCCATCAGGTTTGATTCCCAGAACGGTTGGTGTAGGCCGTCTATACACAGTATATAACACTACGTAGCTCTCAGCTATTTAGCATGACTTACCAGACAAGCCTAGCTCAGGGTCGGCCTGCGGGAGTCTACATGGAGGTTCCGGGGGTCAACGCCCCCGTGGCCCGGTCCTCGACTAGACTTCCCGGTCGATCAGGGTCTGATCAACCAGGCTGTTACTGCTGGCCGCACGCAATCCAACATACGAACCACAACTCGGCTGACCGGGCACTGGCTTCAGGCATCTGTTTAGTTTCCCCCTTTTATATGATGGGAAGCTGTTGAGCAATCTTTGGCCCCAGACACTTATGGTTTTTCTCCTGGTGTACTCATGGTACCTCTCCTTTTCACTGGGGGTATGTTGCCTAGTCTTTTGTTTTCGTAAGGAGTGATTTGTGTGTCCAGATTTGGGACCAGTCCCTCTAGGATTTTCCAGGTGTAGGTTATAATGTCTCTCGCCTGCGTTCCAAGGAGTGTGGATAAGGGACTTCAAACGTTCCCAGTAATTAAGGTGCTTGACTGAACCAATACATGCAGTGAAAGTTCTCTGTACATTCTCTAGATCTGCAATTTCTTTTGCTTTACATGGGACTGTTAGTGTACACTGGTATTCCAGGCTAGTTAGAAGTGACTTAATGAGAATCATCATTGGCTTGGCATCCTTTGTTTTGAAGGTTCTAATTATCCATCCTATCGCTTTCCTCGCAGATGTGATAGTGACACTGTTGTCATCCTTGAAGATTAGATCCTCTGATATTATAACTACTAAGTTCTTCACATTAGTTTTTCGCTCTATCGTGTGGTCACATTTGTTTTATACTCCACTCTAGCTTTTAATTTCTCAAGTTTACCATAACAGTGTAACTGAAATTTTCCCTCATTGAACATATTGTTTTCCGCGGCCCATTGGAAAACTTGGTTTATATCCTGTTAGATTTGTCTTGTCTTTAATGGATGACACTCGTGCAGATTCTAGTATCGTCTGCACAGGAAGACACGGTGCTGTAGTTTATATTTCTGTGTTAGGTATGAGGATGAGGTAAAGGATGGGAACGAGCACTGTACCTTGTGGAACAGAGCTTTTCACTGTGGCTGTCTTTGACTTAACTGTGTATGTTGGTTAAAAAGTTAAAAAATCCATCTGCCCACTTTTCCAGTTATTTCTTCAGCATGTATTTTGTGCGCTATTACATCATGATCGCACTTGTTGAAGGCTTTTGCAAAGCCTGTATACATCTGCATTTCCTTTATCTTCCAGTGCATCCAAGACCATATAGTGATCCAGTAGTTGTGAGAGGCAGAAGTGACCTGCCCTGATCCCATGTTGCCCTGGATTGTGCAACTGTTGGGTATCTGGTTGTCTTCAAGAGGGAGCTGGACAGATACCTAAAGACGGTGCCGGATCAGCCGGGCTGCGTTCGTACGTTGGATTGCGTGCGGCCAGCAGTAACAGCCTCGTTGATCAGGTCCTGTTCCACCGGGAGGCCCGATCGTGGACCGGGCCGCGGGGGCGTTGATCCCCGGAATGCCCTCCAGGTAGCCTCCAGGTATCCAAGTGGTTAGAGATCTTGCTTCTTAGAATTCTTGCAAAGATTTTTATAATGCGAGACACAAGTGGACACTTGAAGGCCATCAAAGGTACAAGTCTGCTTACAGTGCCACGCCTACTGTTTAAAATAAAATTAAAATAGCGTTTACTCACCTTGTGTTTGCAAGGATCGAATTATAGCTCCTGACCCCGACCCTCAAGTGTCATCGATCTGCTTTACTGGTGCAGCAGGCTTATTCAATCTGTAATTCTCTGTTTCTTTCTCTTGTCTCCATTTTAATGGTTTCTGTTCTTTATAGGCCGATCATGCTTATTGTGTATCATCCGCGTCCTTAGCTGAGAAATTAGACACATGTGCAACAACTGGGTATCTTTATTATGTAGACATGTAGCCAGCTAGTGAGTTTATAAATTCAGTACAGAGACAGAAAGAGAAGAGTGAAGAGGTAGAGGAGATAATCAGTCCCTCAGCCTAGTAGCAAGTGTTCTGTACCACAGTTAAGACTAATATATCAACTGTATTTATCATGTGCTTCACACACTGTGTTTACCTACCATTTCAGTTGCAAAGGACTTATTGTACCACTGGTGCTCTAATTCATAACTTTATCATCTTGCCTTATTGCACCCAAGGATTCATTGTCCCGAAGTGTCTTAATCACTCATCCTGCCGAGTTGGATAGCGTCATCGCAAAGGATTCAAGACTATCTTTCAAGTCAACATCATCCAGGATTACGCGAGCAATATCAGCAGATCTCTGGCCTCCACATTGGCCTTACAAAACTCTTAAGGAGAAGTATCAACGCTGAGAAGATGCAAGGTGGGAGCTGCTGGGAAGACGTTATTACATCCCAGGCTGTGAGGCGTGTGTGTGTGTGTGTGTGTGTGGGGGGGGGGGGGGGGGTCGGTGGTAAGTTTTTGTCTCTAACAACGGAAGAAACAGAAGGTGAGAAGAGGCTCCACTGTGGAGCATGTGGCAAGAATCTACAGTCTATATAGAAATTTCTGAAAGACCTAAGACTTGTGAAGTAGACTTTAAGACCTCAATTGGTTGTAAACTGAAAAAAGAGACACCTGTGTACATTTCAAAACATTAAGGGAACGTGTCGCTATGAGTGGCTTCACTTATCCTAATTATAAGTGGTGACACCACTTATGGTGTAACCACTTATGGTGTAACGTCGCCTTCAGTAATGCCCTGAACTCTACGCAAGAGTCCTTTTCCTCAGATCAACGTAGATCAACGTCCGTAGATCAACGTCCCCTCGGCTCGGTCCCAGACCAAGTCTTATACCTTTGATGAGTTTCGAGAGTCTTTCAACTCCCGAAGCCCGGCCATGGGCCAGGCTCGTCTGGTGCCTGCCTGGTCAACCAGGCTGTTACTGTTAGTGGCCCACAGCCCCGCATATCCATCACAGCCTGGTTGATCTGGCATCTGGTGAAGATACTTGTCCAGTTTCCTCTTGAAGACTTATACACTTGTTCCAGCAGTGTTTCTGATATCTTCTGGTAAGATCTTGAATACTCTGGGGCCACGAATGTTGATACAGTGTTCCCTTTTTGTGCCCACCGCACCCCTGCTTTTCACTGGGTTTATTTTGCACTTCTTCCCATATCTCTCACTCCAGTATGTTGTTATGGCAGTGTATAGATAGGGACCAGATCCTCGAGTACCTTCCATGTATATATTATCATGTAGCGCTCTCTCCTCCGCTTCGCTTGTTGATAACCTGATCAACAAGGTTGTTGATGCATGTTGATCTTTTTCGCATCAGTAGGAATCGAACGTTCCAATAAAAACCTGGTTTTGCAGTGTCTGTCTTTCCACTTGCGGGACCACTCCATATAGATCAACTAGGCTGTTGCTGCTGGCAGCACGCAGTCCAACGCATGCACCACAACCCAGCTGATCAGGAAATAACTTAAGGAACTTACCACATTCCTTCTTGAAAACAGTCAAAGATCTGTTGGTAAAATAACTCGCAGCTTCAGCTGAAAGAATTCCAGCTCCTAGGTTTCTAGTGTTAAGGGTTTTGGCAGTGCTAGACTAGCCACTCACAGGCACCTAGAAAACTCGGGAACTTCAGGAGGCCAAAGAGATGGAAGAGTTTAAAGAATTTTAAGCAACTTTAGGAATTCTTGGTGTTTCAGCAGCCTCATGGGTGGGTAGGTGTAAGATACAGGATGGTAGAGGGACACAGGGGCACTTATATGGAGACATTTTTTGACGATGTTTCGCTGACACAGGTCAGGGACTGCTCCAGGTCTTATTGTTAAAAGTACTGTTACAGGTCCTTCACTCATACATTCCTCTTCAGTAACTGTTGCACTCACTCATCTGTCATGCACTCATGGAATGTACCCACCTATTGCATACACTCAACCTTGCACATTGGGTACCTCTCTCAGCATAATTCCAGGTTGCAATTCTGCAACTCGGCAACCTGTCAGGGATCCTTGGTGTTGGCGTGCGCTATCTGCATGCGTGCAGATCAACGCATGTGCACGGAGGCACGCAGCTTGTGTGCACCTGGTACCCACCTGGCTAATATCCCAGCATCTCTTGCCCAGGCAGGCTAAATCTGGCCCCTTGCCCTTTTCCTGCCCCTTAGGAGCATACTGCAGACTATTGTTGCTAGCAAATGCAAATTTCAAAGCTCCTGATGCGGTTTCTTGTAAGTCTGACATCTTGATTATGTCGGAGGTAATTTGTTGGTCGTGTGTGTTTGTTTGTCTTAATTGGCAGTAGCGTCTGTTTGCTTTCTTTGTGTTTATTTGCTGCCTGTGTGTGTGTGTGTGTGTGTGTGTGTGTGTGTGTGGGAGTCAAGACTCAGCTCCTGGCCCCGCCTCCTAGACTACCTTGATGGGCATCACTGACTTATGGTCTCTTGGGACTTATCATATCTACTCTTGAAGCTGTGTATTGAGTTTGCCTCCACTGCCTTATCCTAGTCATTTCACTTTTTAACCACTTTTAGACATCACTATGGTTCATCTGTGTCTTCAGCTTCCACCTGTGTCTCCTTGGTCATGGTTCTTTTTATTCAGTCTGTCCTTTTCTCCCCATTCGGTTCCTCTTAAGATTTTGTATCCCATAATCATATCTCACCTTGTCCATCTGCTGCCACGTCTCAAGATAAGAACTATATCAACCATAAAAATTAACAACTCGGCGTCTACACCACAAACTGAATTGCTTGCTATTTTGATGGCACTAAACTTATATCACTGAGCTAGAGTCTGGTTGTAGTAACTCTGTGTCATTACTGAAGGCTCTTGATTTCACATAATGACTCTAACAATATAATCATTGGAGAAGCTAGGTGTAGATACTCGAAAATCAGAGACAAGTGAATTGATGCACAATTCTTATGGATTCCATCACACATTGATTTACTCTCTTAAAGTTGATAGTTTAGCCATAGAATATAACTAGGGTATATCTGTGTCTAGCATTAGGAATAATATTAGAAGTGACGTATATAATGAAACTATATCTCAGGATTACATTTAGCGTGAGTAGATCTATCACCCACTATGATGACATGAATATACTGAGCAACTTGCACTGAAACTAGACTGACGTATGTTGTAGTAGCCAGGCTTAGGCATAGTTACAAACACTTCTGGCAGTCTGATGATGTAGTAGCCAGGCTTAGGCATAGTTACAAACACTTCTGACAGTCTGATGATGTAGTAGCCAGGCTTAGGCATACTTACAAGCACTTCTGACAGTCTGATGTTGTAGTAGCCAGGCTTAGGCATACTTACAAACACTTCTGGCAGTCTGATGTTGTAGCCAGGTTTAGGCATAGTTACAAACATTTCTGGCAGTCTGATGTTATTGTAGCCAGGCTTAGGCATAGTTACAAACACTTCTGGCAGTTTGGCAGACGCGCAGATTATGATCAAACTACCTAAATGCAAAGCATGTGGTCAGCCTTATTGTCACTATTTTGAACACCTGTTTAATTGTCCACTTATTGAGGAATACAGAAATAGCATAATAGCCTGTGATATGTCAAAATATCTTATTAGTGAAAACTAGATACCAGACGTATTAAAAAAATTTCCTGGCCTTATGGCCGGGCTCCGAGAGCGAAACTCTCGAAACTCTTCAGAGGTATATCAACAGGGCAGTTGTAGATATAAATCCAGATATACTCCTGTTACTCCTTTTGGGGCCAAGTTCCTAGGCCTTTTGTGTATCCATATACTCTTGCACTACCATCTACAGGATGGATATGAAGTGTACAATAAACTAGCAGCTTCGGCAGCAAAATTTAATATTGTCCTCTCCGCCAAGGTCGTCAGGTTCAGTTCCTTAAACTTTTCACAGTGCAGTCCTCCCAGTTCTGGTATTAGCCTGGTTGTAAACCTTTGGATCTCCAGTTTCTTAACGTGCTTGATCAGGTGTGGGCTCTATGCTGGGGCCGCGTACTCAATCATTGGTCTAACATATATCGTACAAAAATTTCTGAACGATTCTTTGTTCAAGATCCCGAATTCTCTTTTGAGGATTGCTAAACTTTGCAGTATGCAATCAGGCACTCAGGACTACAAAGAGACCTGGACAGGCCACAAGCCTGGTCCACCAACTGACTCCTTGAAGTTAACCTCGCCAAATGCAAAGTCGTGAAGATCGGGGAAGGGCAAAGAAGACCGCAGACAGAGTATAGTCTAGGTGGCTAAAGACTGCAAACCTCACTCAGGGAAAAAGATCTTGGGGTGAATATAATACCGAGCACGTCTCCTGAGGCGCTCATCAGTCGGATAACTGCTGCAGCATATGGGCGCCTGGCAAACCTAAGACTAGCGTTCCGATACCTCAGTAAGGAATCGTTGAAGACTCTGTACACCGTGTATGTCAGGCCCATATTGGAGTATGCAGCACCAGTTTGGAACCCACACTTGGTCAAGCACGTCAAGAAATTACAGAAAATGCAAAGGTTCGCAACAAGACTAGGCCCAGAGCTAAGGGGATTGTCCTACGAAGAAAGGTTAAGGGAAATCGGCCTGACGACACTGGAGGACTGGAGGGCCAGGGGAGACATGATAACGACATATAAAATACTGCGAGGAATTGACAAGGTGGACAAAGACAGGATGTTCCAGAGTAGGGACACAGAAACAAGGGGTCACAATTAGAAGTTGAAGACTCCGATGAATGAAAGGATGTTAGGAAGTATTTCTTTAGTCACAGAGTTGTCAGAAAGTGGAATAGTCTGGCAAGTGACGTAGTGGAGGCAGGAACCATACATAGTTTTAAGATGAAGTTTGATAAAACTCACGGAGCAGGGAGAGAGAAGGATCTAGTAGCGACCAGTGAAGAGGAGGGGCCAGGAGCTATGAATCGACCCCTGCAACCACAGTTAGGTGAGTACGAATAGGTGGATACATACATACACACACCATGATTTTCTTAGGCGCGGGGCTTAAAGCAGCAGTTCAAACCATTTGTATGTAGCTAGGTAAGCACACACAACTTGACGACGACGATGCCACGACCACAAGAAGGACGATGATATGACGACCATAAGAAGGACGATGATGACACGACGACCCCAAGAAGGACGACGACGACGACGACTTGGCAGATCCGGTGGTGACCTTGGCTGGGCAGGCTTACCCTGGAGGGGTTGAGGTGGGGTGGTTGATGGTCGTTCTGACCTCTTCCCCCTCGCCCCATGGGGGATTTGTGGGGCTGGGAAACCTCCAATATTTATCCCTCGGGATATTTTTGCGGGGAGAGGAATACCTGATGGAGGTTCTCTAGGGGTCAGCGCCCCCCTCGGTCCGGTCCCATACCAGGCCTCCTGGTTTCTTCGCTCATCAGCCAGGCTGTTACTGCTGGCCCGGCTGATCAGGAACTAATTTCCCTCTTAAAGACAGCCAGGGATCTCTTGGTAATTCCATTTTGTATGGATGGAGGAAACTGAAGATTCTTGGTCCCTTTATACTTACTAAGTTCTCTCTGTGTGTGCTCACTGCATCGCTGCAGTGAGCACACGCTGCAGTATTTTGTACCGTCTGCCATGCCTCTTATTCTCGTAGGAGTGATTTCCGTGTGCAGATTTGAGACCAACCTTTCCAAAAATTTTCCAGGTGTAAATAAGTATGCATTTTCCAGCCTTTGTTTCCAGGATTATATTTCAAATGGATTCGCGCTTTCCCAGTAAAAAAATTAGGTGCTGGACTGAATTCGGGTTATTTTTTAATGTACATTCACAAATAAGCCTCGTGTAGGAAAGAGAAAAGCTTAGGACGACGTTTCGGGTCAACTTGGACCATTTACTAGTCACACTGACGGAAGGGAGTGAGCCAGTATATATACGTTCTCTAGTTCCGCAATTTCACCTGCATTAATGAGGCTGTTAGTGTACAGCGGTACTCCAGCCTAGAGAGAAAAAGTGGCTTGAAGAGTACCATTATTGGCTTGGTATCTCTCGCTTTAAAGGTTCTAGTTATCCAGCCTGTCATTTCTCTTGCAGTTGTGACAACATTATGATCTTTGAATACAAGACCCTATTAACATTATCACTCTCAGGTCCCTTGCATTCAATTTTCAGGTTCCTCTCATGTAATTTTCAGTATATTGAGTGGTTAGACTTTGTTTTATACTCCGTCGTTCCTGTTATATAATTCTGGAGAGATTATTGTAGAGGGGAAGTGGGATGATACCTGAAGGATGCCTCCAGGGGTTATCTGGAGTATACCTGCAGTGTGTTTCGGGAGCCAACGCCTCCGCGGCTCGATCCATGACCAGGCCTCGCGTTAGATCAGGGCCTGATCAACCAAGCCGCTGCTGCTGGCCGCACGCAAACTAACGCCCGGTTGATCGGGAACTGACTCTGTGCATCTGTCCAGCTCCCTCTTAAAAGGCAGCCAGGGGTCTATTGGTAATCCTCCTTAGGTATGCTGGGAGGTAGTTGAACAGTCTTGGGCCCCTGACACTTGTTGTGTTGTCTCTTAGCATATTCATAGCTGCCCTGCTTTTCACTGGGGGAATATTGCACCGCCTGCCGAGTCTTTTGCTTTCGTAGGAGTAATTTCCGTGTGCAAATTTGGAACTAGGCCCCCTAGGATTTTCCAGTGGACATTATGACGCATCTTTCTCGCCTGCCTTCCAAGGAGTAGAGGTCAAACGACTTCAAATGGTCCCAGTGATTGAGGTGCTTGACTGTTTATACTTGCACTGATGGTTCTTTGTATATTCTCCAGATCTGTAATTTCGCTTGCCCTGAAGGGGGTTGTTAATGTAAAGTATTCCAGCCTAGAGAGAACAAGTCATATAAAGAGAATCATCATTGGCTTGGCATCCCTTGTTTTGAAGGTTCTCATTATCCATCCTATCATTTTCTTAGCACATGTAATAATAACACTGTTGAAATCTTTAAAAGTGAAATCCTCTGACATTATCACTCTTAAGTCCTTCACATTAGTTTTCCGCTGTTGTGTGCTTAGAATTTGTTATATACTCCGTTCTAGCTTTTATTTCCTACCCCTCAAGGGAGGTTCCTTGATGCTGATGAGGGGCTCTTGATCTAGGGAATTGGATCTGTGTTCCAGTTCACTGAATTGAGCCTGAATACCTTCCATTCCCCCCCCCCCCTTCCCCACATGCGCTGTATAATACTACGGGCTTAGCGCTTCCCTGTGATTATAAAAAAAAAATTGCCTAAAGTTTTGCATAAATCTGTAACTGATTTTTGTCCTCATTAAACTTAACATTTTCTCTGGCCTATTGGAAGATTTGGTTTATACCGACTGGGAGAGTTAGTGTCCTGGTAGGAAGACACGGTATTGTGGTTCACTTCTGTGTCAGATGGAATAAGGAAAAAGATGGGGGGCGAGTACTGTACCTTGTGGAAGGAGGCTGTTACAAGGAAGAAGGTGGAGGAAGGGACCGGGAGGGAGTCTAACACAAACTGGTTTAGGACACAGCCCCCAGTTCCAACAATAATTATAACGAGATCAGAGATAGAGATAACTGAACCACCATCTCGCTCTTCTCTGGTAAGTGAACGACCGTCTCACTCTCCTCTAAGCGAGGGACCCTCTTTACGAACTGAACGACTTTCGCCCTCTTCTCTGCCAAGTGAACGACCGTCTCACTCTCCTGAGTAAACGACTCTCTTTACGAACTGAACGACTCACCCTCTTCTCTGCCAAGTGAACGACCCTCTCCCTCTCGCTCTTCTATGTTAACGACTCAGCGACCTTGTTTCACCTCCCTGTTCCAGCTCGTTCCCTCTTTTTAATTGGTGGTTGAGGCTAATTGCTGGTTGTGACCTGAGATCTGCAAAGAGAACAATAAATGTTCTTGTTAGAGTGAACTGGCATTGTGTTCTTGCCTCCTCCTTGTACCTGCTTGCCTCCTGCTTGTATCTGCTTGCCTCCTGCTTGTATCTGCTTGCCTCCTCCTTGTACCTGCTTGCCTCCTCCTTGTACCTGCTTGCCTCCTTGTACCTGCTTGTACCTGCTTGCCTCCTGCTTGTACCTGCTTGCCTCCTCCTTGTACCTGCTTGCCTCCTGCTTGTACCTGCTTGCCTCCTCCTTGTACCTGCTTGCCTCCTCCTTGTACCTGCTTGCCTCCTGCTTGTACCTGCTTGCCTCCTTGTACCTGCTTCCCTCCTTGTACCTGCTTGTACCTACTTGCCTCCTGCTTGTGCGCGCTTGCCTCCTGCTTGTACCTGCTTACCTCCTTGTACCTGTTTGTACCTGCTTGCCTCCTCCTTGTACCTGCTTGCCTCCTGCTTGTACCTGCTTGCACCTGCTTGCCTCCTGCTTGTACCTGCTTGCCTTCTGCTTGTACCTGCTTGTACCTGCTTTTTACCTACTTGCCTCCTGCTTGTACCTGCTTGCCTCCTGCTCGTACGCGCTTGCCTCCTGCTTGTACGTGCTTGCCTCCTGCTTGTACCTGCTTGCCTCTTGCTTGTACCTGCTTGCCTCCTGCTTGTACGCGCTTGCCTCCTGCTTGTATGCGCTTGCATGCGCTTGCCTCCTGCTTGTACCTGCTTGCCTCCTGCTTGTGCGCGCTTGCCTCCTGCTTGCCCCCTGCTTGTGTGCGCTTGCCTCCTGCTTGTACCTGCTTGCCTCCTGCTTGTACCTGCTTACCTACTGCTTGTACCTGCTTGCCTCCTGCTTGTACGTGCTGGCCTCCTTGTACCTGCTTGCCTCCTGCTTGTACGCACTTGCCTCCTCCTTGTACCTGCTTGCATCCTCCTTGTACCTGCTTGCCTCCTGCTTGCCTCCTGCTTGTATCTGCTTGCCTCTTCCTTGTACCTGCTTGCCTCCTTGTACCTGCTTGCCTCCTGCTTGTACCTGCTTGCCTCCTTGTACCTGCTTCCCTCCTTGTACCTACTTGCCTCCTGCTTCTACCTGCTTGCCTCCTGCTTGTGCGCGCTTGCCTCCTCCTTGTACCTGCTTGCCTCCTGCTTGTACCTGCTTGCCTCCTTGTACCTGCTTGCCTCCTGCTTGTACCTGCATGCCTCCTGCTTGTACCTGATTGCCTCCTGCTTGTACCTGCTTGCCTCCTGCTTGTACCTACTTGCCTCCTGCTTGTACCTGCTTGCCTCCTGCTCGTACGCGCTTGCCTCCTGCTTGTACGCGCTTGCCTCCTGCTTGTACCTGCTTGCCTCCTGCTTGTACGTGCTTGCCTCCTGCTTGTACCTGCTTGCCTCTTGCTTGTACCTGCTTGCCTCCTGCTTGTACGCGCTTGCCTCCTGCTTGCCCCCTGCTTGTGCGCGCTTGCCTCCTGCTTGTACCTGCTTACCTCCTGCTTGTACCTGCTTGCCTCCTGCTTGTACGTGCTGGCCTCCTGCTTGTACTTGCTTGCCTCCTTGTACCTGCTTGCCTCCTGCTTGTACGCGCTTGCCTCCTCCTTGTACCTGCTTGCCTCCTGCTTGTACACGCTTGCCTCCTCCTTGTACCTGCTTCCCTCCTGCTTGTACGCGCTTGCCTCCTTGAACCTGCTTGCCTCCTCCTTGTACCTGCTTGCCTCCTTGTACCTGCTTGCCTCCTTGTACCTGCTTGCCTCCTGCTTGTACCTACTTGCCTCCTGCTTGTACCTGCTTGCCTCCTGCTTGTGCGCACTTGCCTCCTGCTTGTACCTGCTTGCCTCCTGCTTGTACGTGCTTGCCTCCTGCTTGTATGTGCTTGCCTCCTGCTTGTACCTGCTTGCCTCCTGCTTGTACCTGTTTGTACGCGCTTGCCTCCTGCTTGTACGCGCTTGCCTCCTGCTTGTACCTGCTTGCCTCCTGCTTGCACGCACTTGCCTCCTGCTTGTACCTGCTTGCCTCCTGCTTGTACGCACTTGCCTCCTGCTTGTACCTGCTTGCCTCCTGCTTGTGCGCGCTTGCCTCCTGCTTGTACCTGCTTGCCTCCTGCTTGTACCTGCTTGCCTCCTGCTTGTACCTGCTTACCTCCTGCTTGTACCTGCTTGCCTCCTGCTTGTACGCACTTGCCTCCTCCTTGTACCTGCTTGCCTCCTGCTTGTACGCGCTTGCCTCCTCTTTGTACCTGCTTGCCTCCTGCTTGTACGCGCTTGCTTCCTGCTTGTACGCGCTTCCTGCTTGTACACGCTTGCCTCCTGCTTGTACCTGCTTGCTTCCTGTTTGTACCTGCTTGTCTCCTGCTTGTACCTGCTTGCCTCCTGCTTGTACCTGCTTGCCTCCTGCTTGTACCTGCTTACCTCCTGCTTGTACCTGCTTGCCTCCTGCTTGTACGCGCTTGCCTCCTCCTTGTACCTGCTTGCCTCCTGCTTGTACGCGCTTGCCTCCTGCTTGTACGCGCTTGCTTCCTGCTTGTACGCGCTTCCTGCTTGTACACGCTTGCCTCCTGCTTGTACCTGCTTGCTTCCTGTTTGTACCTGCTTGCCTCCTCCTTGTACCTGCTTGCCTCCTGCTTGTACCTGCTTGCCTCCTGCTTGTACCTGCTTACCTCCTGCTTGTACCTGCTTGCCTCCTGCTTGTACCTGCTTGCCTCCTGCTTGTACGCGCTTGCCTCCTCCTTGTACCTGCTTGCCTCCTGCTTGTACGCGCTTGCCTCCTCTTTGTACCTGCTTGCCTCCTGCTTGTACGCGCTTGCTTCCTGCTTGTACGCGCTTCCTGCTTGTACACGCTTGCCTCCTGCTTGTACCTGCTTGCTTCCTGTTTGTACCTGCTTGTCTCCTGCTTGTACCTGCTTGCCTCCTCCTTGTACCTGCTTGCCTCCTGCTTGTACCTGCTTGCCTCCTGCTTGTACCTGCTTGCCTCCTGCTTGCACCTGCTTGTACCTGCTTGCCTCCTTGTACCTGCTTGCCTCCTGCTTATACCTGCTTGACATCAGGACCTTTTTTGCTCGAGACCTTGCATTGTAGTTTCTGGGACTTGATAAAGCCCACTGTGTGGGCGAAACGTTGTCAGTAAAGAATCATTACACTACATATGTGTCATTCATCGCCTCTGGAACTATCAAGTTTTTCCATTTCATTTTATTCTGGAAATATTGGTCCTAAATCTGCACACTGAAATCACTCCTTGAGAGTAAGAAGCTTTGCAGTGTGTGCAAAATATCTCATTTGAGAAGCAGGGATTGTACATGAATGGTAGACAATACCGACAACATGAAAATTAGACACATGTGCAACATCTGAGTATCTTTATTGTAGACGTTTCGCCATCCAGTGGCTTTATCAATACAAATTAAAGGACATAATTGGAAGACAGTAGAACTATATACAAAGGATGAGGTAATCAGTGTTCCAATTATGTCCTTGAAATTGTGTTGATAAAGCCACTGGATGGAGAAACGTCTACAATAAAGATACCCAGATGTTGCACATGTGTCCGATTTTCATTAAAAGCAGGGATGCCGTGGGTACACTAAGATAACTCGGTAAGCGTGAAGGAACCAAGACTCTTCAGAAGAGTTCAAATGTAACCAACCTCAAGTCTGGTAACTACAAACATTCTCCATCAGTATAACAGTAGAGATTACCTGCGGGTTACCTGTGACTCGTCCCAGACCAGACTTGATCAGTAAGGTTGTTGGTTCTAAGTGTGAGTGCAATGATCAACGGAATTTTAGTTTGTGAGTGTTCCTACTATCTTGAAGATTCATAGCACTATCTTATGTCTATCTTATCAGATTAAAAGATAACTGTTCGCTTCTTGATGCTTAGGTTAACATGGCGGTGAGGGGTTTTGATCCAAGGAATTGGCGCTGCCCTACCCTTGGATTCAACCTGATTACCTCTCACTAACAGATGCAGTATGATCCCTTACATCAATATTCAGTTAATCGCTGTCTTGCTAGAAGTGTGCGTCACTGTTCAGTGTTCAGATGAACCTCTGAACTGTAACATCCCCACCCCTCCTTCAGGGTGCAGGCACTGTACTTCCCACCCCTCCTTCAGGGTGCAGGCACTGTACTTCCCACCCCTCCTTCAGGGTGCAGGCGCTGTACTCCCCACCCCTCCTTCAGGGTGCAGGCGCTGTACTCCCCACCCCTCCTTCAGGGTGCAGGCACTGTACTTCCCACCCCTCCTTCAGGGTGCAGGCACTGTACTTCCCACCCCTCCTTCAGGGTGCAGGCGCTGTACTCCCCACCCCTCCTTCAGGGTGCAGGCACTGTACTCCCCACCCCTCCTTTAGGGTGCAGGCACTGTACTTCCCACCCCTCCTTCAGGGTGCAGGCACTGTACTTCCCACCCCTCCTTCAGGGTGCAGGCACTGTACTTCCCACCCCTCCTTCAGGGTGCAGGCACTGTACTTCCCACCCCTCCTTCAGGGTGCAGGCACTGTACTTCCCACCCCTCCTTCAGGGTGCAGGCACTGTACTTCCCACCCCTCCTTCAGGGTGCAGGCACTGTACTTCCCACCCCTCCTTCAGGGTGCAGGCACTGTACTTCCCACCCCTCCTTCAGGGTGCAGGCGCTGTACTTCCCACCCCTCCGTCAGGGTGCAGGCACTGTACTTCCCACCCCTCCTTCAGGGTGCAGGCACTGTACTTCCCACCCCTCCTTCAGGGTGCAGGCGCTGTACTTCCCACCCCTCCTTCAGGGTGCAGGCGCTGTACTTCCCACCCCTCCTTCAGGGTGCAGGCACTGTACTTCCCACCCCTCCTTCAGGGTGCAGGCACTGTACTTCCCACCCCTCCTTCAGGGTGCAGGCACTGTACTTCCCACCCCTCCTTCAGGGTGCAGGCACTGTACTTCCCACCCCTCCTTCAGGGTGGAGGCACTGTACTTCCCACCCCTCCTTCAGGGTGCAGGCCCTGTACTTCCCACCCCTCCTTCCGGGTGCAGGCGCTGTACTTCCCACCCCCCTTCAGGGTGCAGGCGCTGTACTTCCCACCCCTCCTTCAGGGTGCAGGCGCTGTACTTCCCACCCCTCCTTCAGGGTGCAGGCGCTGTACTTCCCACCCCTCCTTCAGGGTGCAGGCGCTGTACTTCCCACCCCTCCTTCAGGGTGCAGGCGCTGTACTTCCCACCCCTCCTTCAGGGTGCAGGCGCTGTACTTCCCACCCCTCCTTCAGGGTGCAGGCACTGTACTTCCCACCCCTCCTTCAGGGTGCAGGCACTGTACTTCCCACCCCTCCTTCAGGGTGCAGGCACTGTACTTCCCACCCCTCCTTCAGGGTGCAGGCACTGTACTTCCCACCCCTCCTTCAGGGTGCAGGCGCTGTACTTCCCACCCCCCTTCAGGGTGCAGGCGCTGTACTTCCCACCCCTCCTTCAGGGTGCAGGCACTGTACTTCCCACCCCTCCTTCAGGGTGCAGGCGCTGTACTTCCCACCCCTCCTTCAGGGTGCAGGCGCTGTACTTCCCACCCCTCCTTCAGGGTGCAGGCACTGTACTTCCCACCCCTCCTTCAGGGTGCAGGCACTGTACTTCCCACCCCTCCTTCAGGGTGCAGGCACTGTACTTCCCACCCCTCCTTCAGGGTGCAGGCACTGTACTTCCCACCCCTCCTTCAGGGTGCAGGCGCTGTACTTCCCACCCCCCTTCAGGGTGCAGGCGCTGTACTTCCCACCCCTCCTTCAGGGTGCAGGCGCTGTACTTCCCACCCCTCCTTCAGGGTGCAGGCGCTGTACTTCCCACCCCTCCTTCAGGGTGCAGGCGCTGTACTTCCCACCCCTCCTTCAGGGTGCAGGCGCTGTACTTCCCACCCCCCTTCAGGGTGCAGGCGCTGTACTTCCCACCCCTCCTTCAGGGTGCAGGCGCTGTACTTCCCACCCCTCCTTCAGGGTGCAGGCGCTGTACTTCCCACCCCTCCTTCAGGGTGCAGGCGCTGTACTTCCCACCGTTCCTTCAGGTTGCAGGCGCTGTACTTCCCACCCGTCCTTCAGGGTGCAGGCGCTGTACTTCCCACCCCTCCTTCAGGGTGCAGGCGCTGTACTTCCCACCCCTCCTTCAGGGTGCAGGCACTGTACTTCCCACCTCCATAACTTGAGCTCGGCTAACCGGTTTTTCCGGAATCCTTTCATAAATGTTACCTTGCTCACACCAACAGCACCTCAAATCATAAAAATTGTTTGTCTCCACTCCTGTCTAACACGCTTATGTAAGCCAGTAAATGTCAAAGCCCCTAGCACCCAAAGCTTCCTTTTTCCCTTCTCTCAAACCTTTCATGGAATGACTATTCCCTCCTTACCTTCACCACAGATTTATACACCTTGTTCATCTTAGCTGTAACCTCTCTAAACCACCTCAACAACCCTTCAGTCCTCTGAAGTGTACATTGGTAATCCAAAATCACCTTCTTTCTATGCTTTGAAATTTCTGCATAATATTAACATGACACATTGCCGTCAAGCATGACATCTTCACTGCCTCTTCCTCCTCGCTGCAACGTTTAAAACCCATGCTTCGCACCCATACACTGTGTTGTTACCGCTTTACTTTGGTACATTTTTCTTATTTTGGCTTCCATGGATAAAGTTCTTTGTACAGATGCCGCAGTGCACCACCCACCTGTTTTCCTTCGTCACTTCTGTGGTTTAAGACCAGAACGCTAGTGGGTTCCAAGAATCGTGACCCCCGCGTCACGATCTGAGATCAGAATGCTAGTGGGTTCCAGGAATCATGACCCCCCCGCGGCACGGTCTGAGACCAGAAGGCTAGTGGGGTTCAGGAATTATGACCTCCGCGGCACGGTCTGAGACCAGAACTAATTAAAAAATAAAAGTTGAAGGTTGTAAGTTGAAAAAATATTTTGTATATGTTTTTAAAATTTAAGTGAGGTCATGTCAGAGTACAAAACTTTTAACAGCCTTGTGTTTTCAGCCCGTCCTCTTAATAATAGACACTATATCACTGTTGCCACAACAGTCATGTGGGTGACTGTTTAACGGGTGTTAAACAGTGATTTCTCGTTTTTATCTTAAACTTCGTTTATTGCCGTTGTTATAGTAGGTTAATGCTTTTATTGATAGAGGGCAACCTAGCTCTCGTGTGTGTGTGTGTGTGTGTGTGTGTGTGTGTATATATATATATATATATATATATATATATATATATATATATATGTCGTGCCGAATAGGCAGAACTTGCGATCTTGGCTTAAATAGCAACGCTCATCTTGCCATATAGGACAAGTGAAAATTTGTGTATGCAATAATTTCGCCAAAATCATTCTGAACCTAACGAAAAAAATATATTTCACTGTGTTTGTTTAGTATTAAATTATTGTAAACAAATTTAAAATATATTTAGTTGGGTTGGGCTAAAATAAATTGTTCTTGTTATAATAAGGTTAGGTAAGTTTTCTAAGTTCCTTTTGGTGCAAAATTATAAATTTTTACATCAACATTAATGAAAAAAATATATCTTTAAACGTATAAGAGAAAATTTTAGAAAGGACTTAATTTTAAATGAGTTCTTGCTAATTGACCAGTTTTACATATTCGGCACGACATGTATATATATATATATCTATATATATATATATATATATATATATATATATATATATAATATATAATATATATATATATATATATATATATATATATATATATATATATATATATATATATATAATGTGTGTGTATATATATACATATATATAAAGATGTATAACTGAACAAGTAACTACACTGGCCGAGACTCGAACCCAGGAGCTCTAACACGCCACCCTCGTAGGCTGTCAAAATTCAAAAGGCCTTAAACCTGGAATTTTGACAGGTTACGATGGTGGCGTGTTGATGATCGAGGGTTGGAGCCTCGGTGAGTACAGTTATTTGCTTAAAACCCACTTGTTGTTGGATGCATTAATATGTATAACTGAGTAATTCACATCCTTGAAAACGTCTTATTCAGTTTCTTAATACATTTTTTCTTCTTTAACAGGTAAGCCCGAGATGGTTTGTATGGTGACGGAAGCAGGTTAAGGTAAGTGTTAGGTACGATTGAGGTAGGTGTAAGGTATTGGTAATGTAGGTGTGAGGTAGGTATGAGGTACGGGTAAGGAAGGGGTGAGGTAGGTATTTAAGGTACGGGTAACGTAGGTGGTGACGTGTACTTAGCTCAGTGGTGACGTGTACTTAGCTCTGTGAAGACCTGTTTGTGTGCTCTTGAGTGGTGACCTGTACTTTGAGTGCTGACCTGTACTTAACTCTGTGAAGAAGTGTCTTGTTTGCTCCCGTGGACTGAACCAAGATGCCCTCCATCGAGCAACTTTACCAGCAACTTAAGGAAGAATTGAGGGCAGCGAAGATGGAGATACGGCGACTGACCGAAGAAAACAAGAGGATTCGTAGTAGTCCCCCTGTTTCGAGTCCTCAGGTCAAGAAGGGATCGTGGTCAGTGGCTGGACAGCAGGGGACGACGAAGTTGACGATCAAGAAGACGAATGGAAAGCCAGAAACGATGAAGAAGAAAGAGACTGCTGTGGAAACTCCCGTGGAAACCTCCAACGCATTCTCGGTGCTACCCGACGAATGTGAGTCTACTACTGGGATAGTCACGACGAACGACAACAAGGAAGGTAAGAATATTGTTGTTGTTGGGGATAGCCAGGTTAGATACATGGATAGGGCATTCTGCTTGAAGGACAGGAGTAGGAGACAAAGGGTATGCTTTCCTGGGGCTGGGATGGAAGACATTGTTAGCCGGCTTGACAACATCATGAACGGTAATGGGATCAATCCTATTATTTGCCTCAGTGCTGGAGGCAATGATGTTGGCAAGCGTAGAAGTGAGGATTTAGTTAGAAAGTTCAGGACAGCTATAGACATGATTAGGAAGAAGGGGGGGCGCCCTGTCATATGTGGCATTTTGCCAAGAAGAGGTGTTGGTAATGAATGGTTGTCCAGAGCAATTGGTATTAATTGTTGGCTGGATAAACACTGTAAGGATAATGCAGTACCATTCATTGACAACTGGGACAACTTCTATGGCCGAAATGACATGTATGCCAGGGATGGGGTTCACTTATCCAGGGCAGGTGTGGGTTTTCTTGCTAACTCAGTTGAGGGGGTTGTTAGGACTTTAAACTAGGATTAGTTAGAGGTATGGGTTTTTGCAGGAAAACTGTGAAGTCGCAGGGTAGTAATATGAGTACTAGGAGAACTAGTAATAGACAAAATGAGGTGGATATTGGAAAGCCAGTGGCACTAATTGACAGGGACAGTAATAGTTTTAGTGGAATAATAGAAAAAAGCAGGAAGGGTAAAGAGAGAGGAGGGTCATTAAAAGTTTATTACACAAATACTCGCAGTGCTAGGAATAAGATGGGCGAGTTGAGACTAGTTGCTAGTGCAGGTAACATAGATGTATTTGCCATTACTGAGACGTGGTTTAATTCAAAAAGTCGGGACATGCCTGCAGAATGTCACATTCAGGGTTTTAAATTGTTCCAAGTAGATAGAAGTATCGGGATGGGGGGTGGGGTGGCATTGTATGTCCGAGATCGCTTGAACTGTTGCATAAAAACGGGTATTAAGTCTGAAGTAACACATACAGAGTCTGTTTGGATAGAATTTTCAGAGGGGCATGAAAAATTAATTTTAGGTGTGATATACCGTCCCCCAAATTTAGATAGGGACCAAGGGAGACTACTATGGGAGGAAATTGTTAGGGCCACAAGGCACGATAATGTAGTAATTCTAGGAGACTTTAACTTTAGTCATATTGATTGGAATTTCTTGACTGGGAATTTAGAATCATACGATTTCTTAGAAGTAGTTCAGGATTGTTTTTTGAAGCAGTTTGTGACAGAACCTACAAGGGGAAATAACCTGCTTGACTTAGTTCTGGCAAACAATGAATCCCTTGTTAATAATTTAGAAGTTTCAGAGGAACTGGGTGCTAGCGACCACAAATCAATTACATTTAGAATTGAATGGAAGTATGATAGTAGGGATAACTCAGTAACAGTCCCAGATTTTCGCTTAGCAGATTACGATGGGCTTAGAGAACACTTATCATCTGTTGACTGGGGTAACGAAGAGAGCTATCAATATGACAGTTTTCTGAACACAATACATGCTGCTCAAAGAACGTTTATCCCTTATAAGGAAATTAGATCAAATAGAAATGACCCTAAATGGATGAATAATAGGCTGAAATATCTACTAGGGCTTAAGAAAGGAATTTATAGGCGTATCAAAAGAGGCGAGGGTCATCTTATGAATCAGTATATTGACATTAAGAGGGACATTAAAAAGGGGATAAGAAAAGCTAAAAGGGACTATGAAATTAAAGTTGCTAGGGATTCTAAAACTAATCCAAAAAGTTTTTTCCAGGTATATAGAACAAAAGTCAGAGATAAGATAGGTCCCCTTAAAAATAACTATGGGCATCTTACTGACAAAGAGAATGAAATGTGCTCGATTTTAAATAATTATTTTCTCTCGGTTTTTACACAGGAAGACACTAATAATATTCCGGTAATTAATTTTTATAGTGGATCAGAAGAAGATAAATTATGTAACATCACAGTCACTAGTGAAATGGTTGTGAAGCAGATAGACCGACTGAAGCAAAATAAGTCACCGGGTCCTGATGAGGTTTTTTCAAGGGTTCTTAAGGAATGCAAAATGGAAGTCTGTGAACCATTAACTAATATTTTTAATTTATCTCTTCAAACAGGTGGACTGACCACATCGACTCAAGGTTGAGGGACTGATTACCTCATTCTCCTCCTATTCTTCAAGATTCTCCTTTGTATGGACTGATGAAGCCACTGTGTGGCGAAACGTTTCCTCAATAAAGATACCCAAGAGTTGCACATGTGTCTAATTTATCAACATGTCGGTTCTCTGAACCATTCATCTACAAACTCTTAAATGTCTTAGTGGAGATTTATGTTCTAGTTACAAGTCTTAGATTTAGTAATAGAGGAGTTTATTGTTCTTGTTTCTTAGATGACAGGGTCTATGACAGAGTAAATTAGAGGGGCTTGGTATCAAGACTATCAGTCCATATTGTTTGCTAAGTTGCTACCAAGACTGGTACCAGTCCATACTGGTAAAGTTGCTACCAAGACTGGTACCAGTCCATACTGGTAAAGTTGCTACCAAGACTGGTACCAGTCCATACTGGTAAAGTTGCTACCAAGACTGGTACCAGTCCATACTGGTAAAGTTGCTACCAAGACTGGTACCAGTCCATATTGGTAAAGCTGCAACCAAGACTTGTACCAGTCCATACTGGTAAAGTTGCTACCAATACTGGTACCAGTCCATACTGGTAAAGTTGCTACCAATACTGGTACCAGTCCATACTGGTAAAGTTGCTACCAAGACTGGTACCAGTCCATACTGGTAAAGTTGCTACCAAGAATAACATCAGAAATCCTGGTTGAAACTCTTGGTGTTGCAGTATTTTCAGCCAGGATTTCTAGTATAGTGAGGAACCACAGGAAAGTATTGGTTTGGAAATAGGGTAGTTGATGAGTGGAACAGTCTACCTAGTTGGGTTATTGAGGCTAGGACTTTGGGTAGTTTAAAATTTAGGTTGGATAAGTACATGAGTGGGAAGGGTTGGATTTGAGTGGGACTTGCACATCAGAGCTTATTTCTTGGGTAGCATTGAGAATTGGGTTGATCAAATGTTTTGTTAGTGGGATGAATTGTAAAGGATCTGCCTAGTATGGGCCAACAGGCCTGCTGCAGTGTTCCTCCTTTCTTATGTTCTTAATGTTTAGAACTTTAGAAGCTGGTCAAACTCTTAAAAGAAATTAGATGTGTTTTGATGCTATGATGGTGAAGCTAGCCAGTAAATGTCAGAGTTGATGATCAACTTGGCTTGTATATATCAGAGTTGACTCCCCTCTTCAGTAGAGAGTGAAAGATGTTCAACTTTGGAGGGAAGATCACCTGTCTTTCTTGGGAAAACATAAACTGCTGCAACTGGGGAGAAGTTGATGTTCTTCGACCTCAGTTTAAGTTCCTGCAAATGAGAGCAGCAACAGCCTGGTTGACCAGGCAGTCAGCGAGGAATTCTGGCCTCAGGCTGGACTACGAGTATAGAATAACCTTCGAAACTAGCTGCAGGTATGTCACAGGTGTAAAATTAGCTGCATCAGTCTTCTGATTCTTTCTCCCTTTCCTGCTTCCTTATCATGTTTTCTCATCCTTTCCTACGTATGCCTCTTTCCATTTTAGAAAAGTCTTTCCTCTCCCATTTCAATCTGTTCTTGTCATTCTGTCCCTGTAGACAGGCCTCGGCCTGAGGCTCCGCTGCGCCTCGTATATAGAAAGCTTGCTATTGATTATGAAATGGGCAGATAGGCCTAACGGGCTTGGTGAAACCCCAGCTTCTCCAGTTTAAAGATTTCTTCAGTTTGTGGAATTGTGTGTGTTTGTGTGTGTGTGCGTGTGCGTGTGCGTGTGGGTGTGCGCGTGCGCGTGGGCGTGTGTGTGTGTATCTAGTGTGTGGGTAAGGGTCGAGTCTGCTCCTAGCCGCGCCTCTCCGCTGACCATTACAGGTTCTCTCCTGGCTTCGAGAGCCTTATCGTATCTTTCCTTAAAGCTATGTGTGAAACCTGCCTCTGCCACTCCAATGTGCAAGTCGTTCCACTTCCTGATTACTCTGACTGAAGAAATACTTTCTAACATCCCTGTGACTTATCTATGTTTTCAACTAACAGCTGTACCCTCATATTCCTTCTCTTCGTCTTTAAGACAGTCTGTCCCTGTCTGTCCCATCAGTTCCTCTCAGTATTTTTTAAGTTGCGTCCTCCTGTCCTCCAGTGTCATCGGGTTGAGTTCCCTTAACCTTTTCTCATAGAATATACCCCATAGCTCTGGGACTTTCTCCAATTTCTTGACATACTTAGTCAGGCGTGGGCTCCATACTGGTGCCGCATAGTCCAGTATAGGCCTGATGTATATGGTGTACAGTGGCCTGAACAACTCCTTATTTAGATGTGTAAAAAAAAATGTTGCATTTGCTGCAGCAGTTATATGGTTGATGTGCACCTCCGTACAATACTTACCCCAAGGTCCTCCTGAGTGAGGTTTGCAGACTTTGCCTCCATAGACTTTACTCTGCGGTTTTTTTTTTTCCCTTCCCCAAACTTCATAACTTTGTGTTTGACGGGGTTAAATTCCAGTAGCCACTTGTCAGACTTTTCAGTCTCCAGATCTATTTGTAGCTTTTCCTGGTCCACATCTGCTTGTATTCTCTTCATTAGATTCGCACCTACGAACAGGGTTACCTGTGGCTCTATCTTTTCCGTCATGTCATTCACGTAAGCAGGAAATAGAGCGGTCGTATTACTGATCCTTGTGGAACTCCACTCGTCACATGCACCCATTCTTTCATCTCTTCACGGACAATCACTCGTTGTTTCCTTTTTGTCAGGTATGTCTTGATCCATTGTAGTGCATTCCCTGATATTCTTGCCTGCTCTTCTAGCTTTTGTTCCAGTCTCTTGTATGCTAATGTGTCAGGAGCCTTCCTACAAACCAAGAAAATGTTATCTACCCATCCCTCTCCTGTCTATTGTTACCTTGTTGTAGGTTTGTGAGACAGGATTTGCGATCTCTAAAGCCACGCTGGTTGTCATGTATGAGCCCACTCCTTTCTAGGGGCTCCACTACTATTTTCCTGTTAATCTTCTCCGTAACTTGACATACTATATATATCAGTGACACTGGACTGTAGGTTAACGCTGTCTGTCTCCTTTCTTAAAAATTGGGACCACATTTGCTATCTTCCACACCTCTGACAGTTGCCCTGTGTTATAGACTTGTTAAAGATTGTTACTAGTAGCACACACACAAAATACCTCTGCTCCCTCTCTCAGAACCCACGGAGAGATGTTACCTGGTTCCACTGCCTTCGAGGTATCTAGCTCACACAGTAGCTTTTCCACCTCCTCCCCAGTTTTATGTATTATGTCCAACACTCGCTAATATGCCCTACTGCTTCGGGTTGGTGATAGCCTTCTTATCTCTAAGAATACTTCCTTAAATCTTTCGTTAAACTTCTCACAAGACTTCCTTGTGAGATCTCTTCCTTCTTCAGTCTGATTACCTGGACCTTTACTGTCGTCTTCCTCCTGATGTGGCTCTATAACAACTTTTTGGCTTTCGTTGTCATTCTCAAAATTGTCATTGAACCTCTCTTCTTAATTTAGAATTATAATCTTTTGTCATTTTCGCTATCTTTGATGAGGTCATTAACCAGGAGACCAGGTCTGGGACCGGACCTCTGGGGCGATGACACATCCCCCCCTCATAACTCTTAAGAAATATTATCGATATCAGAAATTCCATCATTATTATCGTTATTTTTATTTTCATAATC